>NC_089848.1:127629743-128002243 GCF_035609145.1 Eleutherodactylus coqui | reverse complement strand
ATAGATAGATAGATGGATATGAGATAGATAGATAGATGGATATGAGATAGATAGATAGATGGATATGAGATAGATAGATGGATATGAGATAGATAGATGGATATGAGATAGATAGATGGATATGAGATAGATAGATGGATATGAGATAGATAGATGGATATGAGATAGATAGATGGATATGAGATAGATAGATAGATGGATATGAGATAGATAGATGGATATGAGATAGATAGATGGATATGAGATAGATAGATGGATATGAGATAGATAGATAGATATGAGATAGATAGATATGAGATAGATAGATATGAGATAGACAGAGAGATAGATATGAGATAGATAGATAGATATGAGATAGATATGAGATAGATAGAGAGATAGATATGAGATAGATAGATAGATAGACAGATATGAGATAGATAGATAGACAGATATGAGATAGATAGATAGATAGACAGATATGAGAGAGAGATCAGAGTCAGACAGACAGACAGTCTGGCCTTACCTGTTTGTTAAAGTAGAAGAGATTGGGTGTGTAACGTTCGGTAATATTGTCCCGTGAGTAAGAGCAGTAGTTTGGGGTAATGTAGCAGGAGTCTGAATCACTCCGTTCAAAGCCCCAACAATGCCATTAATCGCCAGCTGGTTTGCTGGAAGAGCTCCAATTATTGCACCCACTCCCGGCACGGCAGGAAGAGCTGGCGTGACTGACTGAATGCCACTTGTTAGTGTTCCCATGGTGACACCATTGATTCTCTGAACCCCTTGGACTTGTTGTGCTGGACTCTGACCATCAGGGGGTGGAGTGGAAAGTGAGGAAGAACTGCTGGTGCTTTGCCCGCTGGATGCGAGTTCCTTAGAAGGGTTAAAAATAAAATATAGAAAATTCTAAATGACTGAAGTCTTCTCTCTGATGGTGAACACAAACCCCTCCAATCTGTCTTACCGCCATGTCATAAAGGGAGAATTAAACGTATACATTATGCAGAACCCATTCACAGTGGTATTCAGAAAAGTCTACGCCCATCCATCCATGGTGACGGCGCTTCGTGAAGTACCTGACCTTTACACTGACGGGGCCTGCTCAGAATACACAACACCGCCCGGTGCCGGCATCTACCATGCCACAATAACACCGGCTCTCCCAGGCCTCTACAATATCCCCTCACTATTTACTGGGAGCTTCCCGGCTGTCTTACCGACGGCCCTATCCCTTTGGCAGTGGTAACCGCTGACGTACCTGATGGGCGGCTGGATGAGCGCTCTCTGTCTGGAAGTTTCCAAAGTGAGGGCTTTTACTGATGCTCAGCGCGTCTGTGCTCGATACTGCGGAGTGAAACACAGACGACGATTACATGAAGAAACACTCATTGCAGCTCCCTTACCACAAAAGTCTTACTGGGACCTCAGAGGGGTTTTCTGGCATTCCCTTACGAGATGGCAATAGAGCAGAGTGGTCATAAGTCGGCCCGGGAATCAGCATGGAAGCCCACAACCTGAGATCCAGCCTGAGGATATTTTTGCATGCAGATTCCTGGGTGGCTGATGAAGAAGCTGCTCAAGACACAACTGTCATCTCTAGCACAATGTCATAGAACCCCATAGACATTCAGCTATTTTATATACCTACCTACTACCCAAAGCACACATAATAGCAAACTCCAATATCGGATGCCAGTTGCAGTTTCACGACGGCTGTAAAGATACCGGTTGCAGAATTGGGGGTGTAGAGTCATTTCCCAAAGGAGCATGTATGGCCTTATAAGTCTCCTCACTCACCTTCTAGGTGTTCTCCTTAAAGAGTGATGATAACCCTCCCGGCATAGACCTCTCACTAGCCAAGCCAGACTCCTACTGCACACTGATTAAGGAATAAAAGCCCCGAAACAGCTGTCTGTGTATGGATTCTGGCTTGGTTTTCAATTCCCAATCATTGTTTCAAAGACCTGTATAAAAGGTAGGACATTTGATTTGCAGGAATGCTGCCATCCAATAGGTGGCGCAGAGGTATTGCTCCATCTTCCTAATTGGCATTTGTTTCTAATTAATGCTTTTATGACCCTAGCTAACCTCAAAGAGCCATGTGAAGGCAGGGGCACTGCTCCTGTGAGTGATAACTCGTTCACTGCTGCTGCACGGACAGTCAAGACTCCTTCCCCTTATCAGCCTGCAAGCATCTGGGCAACATGAGCCCTAGAGTGAATGAGCCCTCAGTGATCGGAGTCGGCTGCCGTTGCTTCATGGTGCAGAGCTGGCCGACATCACTAATAATTACACGTACAGCAGCGACCACCTGCACTTTGAGGTTCGTTAGAGTCCTAAAAGCATAAAATAAAAAGCGCCCACAAAGTCTCCTTATCCCACCCTTCCATTGGATGCAGAGAATGCGGCATCTTATTCTTTACTGTGGGGTTTTCAAGGGTTAAAGGAAGTCTGTCACCTGAAAGTATCATCAAAACCCAACCGTAACACAAAATGAAGCACTGAGAGTAACCAAACCCCCTCTGCTCTTTATGGTGACTCCACTACCCCGTAATCGCTGTTTTCGCGTGGCATGCGCAGTTTTTAATTAGTTTCGAGTAGTCTGACAGCTTTCTCACTGACCCGGCCGTCTCCACATATTACACTAGCGCTGAAATTTTGGAAGCGGCGCAAGCGCAATCATGTTCCCTGCTCCAGTCTGGATCTAGGAACTCCGCTTTACTCCATGGGAAGCCACAGAGAATAAGGCGCAGCAAGCCCGATGACCACAGCAAGGCACGTCACTGCGCATGCGGGGCAAGTATGTGATGTCAATCACTAGTAAAAGGATGTGATTTGTAGGGATGGAAGAGGGGAGACCCAAACCAGGCCGGCGAGAGAACAACCCATAAGACTGCTCGAAATGAATTAGCATACCACACAAACGATGCGAAAGCTGCGACTACGGGGCAGTGGAGTCACTGTGAAGAGCAGCGGTGTGGCAGTCCCATCTTGTGTTACCACTGGTTAAGCCATTATACACTTTATAGTAGTTTGTAACGGATCAGTCATAATAGTTATGGATCGTATCGCAATGGAAGCCATGATGCCAATGTGAACAGAGCCAAGAAGGCGGCAAGACTTTCTAGTCAAGCAGAAAAAATGGGGGTTGGAGCCTCAGGGTCATCTCCATTTTTCCACTGGCGCATGCCTAACAAAGATGTAGATATTGATTTGCCTTTCTTTAGTAATGTGAGCTAAACCAACTCTAGGAGCAATTCCCATGGGGGTATTAATGCCCAGGGGGTCCTGGACACAATGGTCTTACCATTCTGCAGCGAATATGGCTGCACCTGAGGAGATGTGCTGTGGTTGGAAGTGATAGATGGGAAGGGAACCGACAGCTGAGCGTTCAGAAGCTGCAGACGCTCCTTCTTGGCAGTGAGGTTCTTGATCTGTTCCTCCAGTCGCCGGTTCTCTACTTGCAGCTGGTGCAGAGACTTCAGCATACCTAAAACTAGGACCAAAGCAAGACGTTAGCACGCACCCGTTCTAGGAGGCGCTGCCATGGGGGTTTAACCCATCAATGTTTTTGCGGCCGATTTAAAACGGGTTTCCCAACTCTCACAAAAAAGTTGCCAAAGGTTGGGAAGGCCGAAGATAAACCACAGAATAATCACTGGTCAGGTTCCCCAAAGTCCAACAAAGCTGCTCCGGTCCCCGGCGCTTCAGAACCAGGAAGCTGCTGCAGTTGTCACATGATGTACGAGAGAATGCTTCTTCCAAAAACAGCGCCACACCAGTCCACAGGTTGTGCGTGGCAGCGCAGTTTAGCCACAGTCACGTCATTGTAGCTGCAATACCAGATACTACCCATGCCGCTGCCTGTGATTGGCTGAGCGCTGTGACCAATCACAGGAAGTGCTCAGCTGTCATTCAATAAATGGCTGAGTGCTGTCTGTGATTGGCTGAGCGCTCATCCAATCAGACTCCGTCCTTTCAGAAGGCGGGGATTTTAAATCCCCACCTGCTCAAAGAGCTTCAGAGCAGTGCAGGGAGACAAGCGGCTAGACACGCCTGAGCCCCGACAGCTGCACAGAGGTGACTATATCTATCTATCTAAAAACATTTTATACACGCTAGGGATGATTTTTAGGAAGGGCTTATATTTAAAGTCCTTCCCCAAAAATCACTGCGGTGGGGGGTTGCCTGCAGCCCATTGCTTTCTAAGGGAGTGGCGGCCCCATTGAAAGCAATGGGAGAACAGGGGATTCTTTACTTCCCGCAGGGAGTGCCATCATTACTTAACACTGTGACAGTGCTGTCACAGCGTTCAGTGACAAGGGGACTTCTTACGGGGTATATTGACGCGCAGCACGGACCTATGCGGTGCACACTAAGGTTGGGACATCGAAAACCGATATATGGCTAATGCTTGGCGATACTTTTCATCGATATTGTCATGTTCGATATATCAGTAACATCGATAGCTTAAGGCGATAGAATATCGATTTTTGTAAAGAAGCGTGTCTCGCAGTCCGGTGACCAGATCTTCTTTCTTTCCCTTGTGTTGTACAGGATGTAGTTTTGCTCGCGGCACTAATGAACTTATAAACAAGTTCTAGAAACTTTTGGAAAGTGTGAGGTGACTCTTTGTCACCAATAAGGTTTGCTCCAGGCAAAACGACTCTCAGAATAGTGGGGTCTTCTGCCCCTCCGCCACATGCGTTTGTTCATGGCGTTAGACGCAGGTTCTGAACGCTCGTGTCTAAGGCGATGACTGTGGGCAATGCCTTCTAAATGAAAGATGGAGGGCTGCGCTGAACGCACGAAGGTCGCGTCCAGAAAAGGAGACGCCACATGAAGTGCGTTCAGCGTCTAACGCGACCGCAGTGCCCATAGAAAAGATAGGAGACCCATCTAACACAATTACAATTGCATTTGGGGTTCTGCGTTCGTGTTACCAGGCCCTGCATTGTTTACAGGTTGCCATGGAGACCGTTGGTCCCTGAACTTGAAAAAATGCAGGGCAGGCAGCCCCACAAACACAGAGATCACGCTCACATCCGCCAGGTCCAGCAGCTTCTGGCCTCCTTGTAGCTGGCAGGACCTTGTTTAGTGGGTTTACCTCCAATCATCTTTCTGCAGTCCCGGTCATGTGAAGGGAGAGCAGGCCAGCAAATTAATATTTCTTGGCTCATTAGATAACGATTATTGGGGCCGATGATAAAAGACTTCTTCTCATAGACCTGATTATAATTATATGTTTCATTTGTAATTGTTTATTTTCATTTGTAACTTTAATCTATTTTTCTGTTATTAATAGAGATGAGCGAACGTGCTCGTTTCGAGTACTTACGCACTCGAGTACCGCCATTTTCGAGTACTTCAGTACTCGGGTGAAAAGAGTCGGGGGGCGCCGGGGGGCGGGGAGAGGCGTGGCGGTGCGGGGGGGGGTAGCAGCGGGGAACAGGGGGGAGCCCTCTCTCTCTCCCTCTCTCCCCCCCTCCCCACTGCTACCCCCCGTGCCGCTACGGCGCCCCCCGAATTTTTTCGCCTGAGTACGGAAGTACTCGGAAATCGCGGTATTCGGGCGAAAAAGGGGCGTGGCCGAGCACGTTCGCTCATCTCTAGTTATTAATAGTTAGAAGTTAATAATAAATTCAACAGTTTAAAGTTTTAAAAGAAAACTATCATGTTTTTTATTGATTGTTGCTTTATTAACCCGGACCTGGTTTATTTTTATACAGCATTTAAAAAATGCCAATATATTGAAATATGGATAGTTTTCCAACGATATTTTACAATAATCGATAGTTTGTTCAGCGATAGTCGATACTATCGATATTTTTGTGTCAATGTTCCAGCCCTAGTGCACACGTCCTATCTTTCGCATGTGTGCGCGTTTGCACTGTGTACGCACATGCTTACAGAAGTTATCACATACGCTATATATTCCATTACAATACAGCTGCCTATTCAATGAAAGCTTTGTATCTTAACTGCAACATAGACACTATAAAGTTGTCGAGCTTGTGACTATAGGTTTAAAGGGCCACTCTGGCAAAAAAAAAAACAACACATTTTTCCATCCCTGTCCTCCTTACGCAATTGCCTGTCACACTCTGGAGGTCTCCTATGTGTATTGCAGCCACTTCCATGCAGTACAGCCCCCTGTCTGAAACTTAGCCACCAACTTGAGGCTAACTTTCAATTTCACATCAATCACATGATGCATCAGCACAGCATTAGCTGGAGCCTGTACCATTTCTGTCTGCTGAGGGGACAGTTTAATTATCATTACCTTCTATATTTACCTAAATAAGTTACAACCCGTAAGTATACAGTCAGGATGATGAGCTGTGCTTTCCTCTATTACAACTGTGTGATCATCATCAATAACTGCAATATTCCCCACTAGGCAGTTTCTGTGGTAGGTGCCATATAACAGTATCAAACAGACTGAGAAATTGACTAGTATCAGACATCATAACCCCAAGTAGATCTGAGCTGGTTAGAATTAAGATCACATGACCATCCGAGGAGAAGGAGGCCAGTAGTTTCAGATAGAAAGTTGACCCTAGACGACTTATATATACTGGGGGAATAGCTACATAATGAATGAATTAAAAAAACAATCACTGGAGTGGCCTTTTGGAAGGTGACATAGGCTGGACAGTAAAGAGTTAATCATCATCATCATCATCATCAGTAAGTAAAACATACAAATCTACAAATCGGTCCCATAAATCCACATCAGGCAGGCGGAGCGCGGCGTCCATTACGGCGCAGGTTTCCTAGACTGGGAAGCTTTTCTTCTCCGCTTTGCCCAGCACGATGTCTAGGCAGGAGAAGGGTCACGTATAATCAGATTCTGACCGCCGAGATTCCTGGACCAGAAATTTCCTGCTCTTTGATGAAATTGGAGGGAGCAGATTTTCCCGGCAGGCCCTCGTGGCGCCACATGAGTGAAATCTGCACTGGCAAACGTCACCTTCACTCCGATAAACGCCGACAAGCAAAACGTAACCTGAGCTTTGGCTTCAGGAGACGCTGGCTGCGAGTTTAACCCAACGCCATTGTTCTGCGTAATGTATGCACAAATGTGTTCCTTCCCGCAGCCCAACCGACTCGGGTTTTTCCTTTTTGGTAAATTAAATGTAGTTTTACAGAAGGAGCCTTCCCTCCGCGATGCGATACCTTTGGGAGGATTGTATTCTGGAGCTTTCACTCCCGATAGAGGAAACACAATACTGATGGGATTACCGGACGGACCCCGCTTACTGATTCCTCTGCGTCCTCCCAGGAAGGGGCTCTGCTTTAGAAGCCCCCGCAATTGGATAAAAGGAGGATGTCTATGGCTTAAAATGGTTCTGCTGCTCCACAGCTTGTCTGTAGAAATTCGGACAGCGTACAATAAAGTTTTCTTTGTTTGCTTGACCTCTATTCCAGAAGATAAATCTGGATCAGGAATAGTCACATCTGGTCATTTCCCAAGGATTTCGCTCCACTCCCCCCTCTCTTTTTAAGCCCTTACAAAGGGGCTCTTAGTGCGGCCAAATGAGATGCAGGGCAACGTGGGTAAACCTGTCCTCCAGCTATCATGTTTAAAGGATTATCCCTGCATGCATTTCCTTGCAATTAGCATTTTTGTAAGGATACCATTAATATCACATATAAGAATGAGGACATCCACGTTAGCCGCTGGTCCTCCCATCCCGGAATACAACCAAAAGATCAAGTTTCGGGTTTTCCCACTAATTTAGTGGAAATATCATGTAAAGAAGAACTAGAAACCCTAAACAGAGAGAAGGAAATGCAGCTCCTGCCCGGCCATTGGGGTCACAAGGGTTGTATAGGGACATACAGACATCAATGTGGGCGCTCCGCTGCCCAGGGCTGTCCTCTAGAAGCTGCCATGATGGACCGGGCCTGTCCAAGCACTAAGTGGCTGCCATGTAATGCTACAGCCCCGAGGCGGCCTCTGCAATAAAGTCTGCAGCCAAATGCAGCTTCCACAGGTGATAAATCATCAACGGAAGGTAAAAAGCCGGCTTAGCACGTGTCAAGGACCGAGCACCGTGAATATATAGTGCTGGGTCCTGGACTTTAATCCCAGCCAATAGTAAGAATAGAGTGCGGGTTTAAAGCTCCCGTTCCTGCAACCTAGCGAGAGCAGTCAGACAGCCGCAGCCCCGAGGAGAAGGCAAAGCACTTTAGAATGACTTCTGCCTTCTCTTTCGCAGGCTGCATAGCGCTCTATGATCCCTACGTAGACAGTGGAGGAAGCGGCACACATTACCCCTAATAGAGCGAAAAAAAGGAAAAGAAATTCTGTGAAAAAGTAATCAAAAAATAGTCCTCTAGGTCACAAAAAAAACCAGCAAAAATAATTTTAGCAGCCCAAAGAAAAAGAAAAAAGCGCCATCATCTCCACTTCTCAGCAATCCTCTCATTATCATCACAGGCCGGATTATAATGAAAGGTAACACCTATATATATAGGTAACACAGGGTCTATCATTCACAATAGCTGAGGGTCACAGCTCACCTCTTCCCTCTCCTTGCACAAGTCACAAAAATGCCCACAGCACTCTCCCATGAAAGGTCAGTGGGTCAGCTCCAGTCCATTGTACCTGCTGAAGCCGCTGTAAAGCGTATCTCTAAATGACGTTAACTGCAGCTTAGGCAAGATAGCCGCCTCCATAGACATATACAGACTAAATGAAAAATATCTACAATACGAGAAAAAAAAGAAAAACATATCACTATCTGGTTTTAAAGGGGTTCTGCATCGGCCGTGATACAAAGAGGGTCTGGCTTATTATAGTGAGCCGACATGCCGCTACAGACAGTGGAGGGTCATAACATTGGCCAATGTCTTGTTGGAAGTGGCTGCTCCAACTCAACATGAAACGGGAGTTTCTGAAAGCCCTGGACAACCCTATAAGTACATCTATATATAGGAATATAGAAGAAGCTTCCTAATTTAGGGGTCTTTGCCTTAGAAGGTACTTACCAACAGATACAAGGAAGCCACAGATCAGTGTGATGTATGACTATAAGACACTTCCTGGAATGCCGCCAATGCACGAAAATAACCAGGAACCTCAGAAATACCTGTAAATGTCCCCATAAGTGACATACGGACCCCCTCCCATCATAGCCCACTGAATAGATGCTGCTCATAGATTTCATGGCCATGAGACGTACTTGTAATGATTGTAACTGGTCTACCAGCCAAATCAGATGAGTCTCTGACAACACGAAGGGTTGGTGGTGCAGGAGGTGCTACTTACTGTCACTAGTTGCCCCTTGTTCCTGCAGGAACTGCTGTCCTTCGCTCCACTGTCTCTCCAGAAGCTGCTCTATATTGGTAATCGCCAAGGGGGCGCTCTCTGAATTGCCAATCGCAGATGGTTCATAGCGGGTTGAGAGGCTGTTCAGAGGGGACCTGCTGCGAAAAAACATTTAGATCACAATTTTGTGGAAAAGCATCACATACAACTCTAGGATTAAAGGGGTTGCCCAGTTGTAGACCATTGATAGCCTATCCATAGGATAAACTGTCTATAGTAGATCAGTGGAGGTCTGCCATCAGAGATCCCTTTTGATCAGCTGTGTACTGGGTCGGTGTGCTCAAGCGCTGAGCTGATTTCTGCAGGAAACAGACAGTTCCATTCCCACTGCAGTGGCCAGATTTGGTATTACATGTACAGTTCCCATTCACCTCAATAAGAATATTGTCTGTAATACCAAGCCTGACCACTGCAGAATTATAGTACATGAGTGCCCCAGCCCAGCAAACAGCGGGTTGGCAGGTGTCCTGGGCAGCAGACCCCCTCTGATCTACTATCGATGGCTTTAACTATAGACGGATGATGAATAGTTTACAACTGGACAACCCCTTTAACAACAAGATACAGCAATGGTCATGGGATGATCGTTAGTCACAGGGGGTTACACGGGTACAGGTCACACTCACTCCTTTTCTTGTACGATACCTGTGTATTCTGAAAAGGCATTTGCAATAAATAACTTATTAAGCCTGTCACTGGCTGCCGCTGTCCGTATGACTGGGGGGATATGGACTGAATGCAGCATGTAAGCACTTGCTGCGGAATCTGGAGGCGGACGCCGTGTGCAGGCGGCCTTGGTAAACACTAAATGTATTTCCCATTAAATAAGAATTCTGCAACATGTTCTCCGATCTCTTTGTTGTGCTGTTCCTCTGTTATTCCTCCTAGACATTTATGTGTAATAGACAAAGGGATGTTATCATTCCCATTCCCAAAGGGAGGCGTCCCTTCACTGGAACCTATGTATCAATTTATTCATAAACTTCCAGTAGGAATAAGAGAGGAACGGCACACTGGTCGAGGAAAGAGGATTCAGAATTGTTATATTATGGGGAATACAATTGTTTATTAAACACAGACACGTCTGGCGAGGTGGCGGCTGCTCCAATTTGCACAACTTTTTGCAAACTCCTGAAACATATAAAAACTTTGAGAAAACAGTTTGTCTCCTTTGTAACCCTGAACATTTATGTATAACAAGTGATTGAGGGGATGTGTCCGCCATAACTAAAACAACCATTCCCATAAAGGCCACGAATCACGTTATCTAACTTGTATCTCATATCAATCCATCTAATTATCTATCTCTCTATCTAATATCTATCCATCCCATATTTATCCCATATCCATCCATCTATTTATCGCATCTCTCTATCTATCCCATCTCTATACATCAAACATCCATCTATTCCATATATATTCATTCCTTATCGCTCTCTCGCATATTGATCTATCCATCCATCCATCTCCCTCGTCTTTAATATCTCTCTCTCCCATATCCATCTACCCACCCATCTATCCTCCCTCATCTCTATCAGCTATGCATCTAATATTTATCCCATATCGCTCTCTCTTCCATCCCATATCTATCCAACTATTTATCTCATCTCTATCTAATATCTCTCTATCCCATATACATCTCATACCCATCTTATATCTATCTAATACCCATTTCCCATCCAGTATTTGCTAGTTTTAATGTTAGCGCGCCTCTAATAGGGTTGCCTTTCCATCCTCTGCAGATGTAACTTCTAATTGCTGTAAAGAATGCCGGCCGTTAGTCCTCCCGCATGTAGGGCTGGTAATTGCTCTAATATTTACATAGTTTTATAGGCAAAATACAGGATTTCCATTGCAAACACCCCGCTGCAGAGAACAGGTGACTCTCAGCCGCTCCTCGTAATGGGCCGTCATCGCGAGATACAATTTCCCTAAAAAATGTACACAGGATTAAAGAGCTGTGATCAGTCTTTCAGCTGTCAGCCGGCGACTTCACAGGAGAAACCCATATTGAAAAACAAATGCAAGCGTATTCTCGCTGGGACGGCCAGTCAACCTGACTTATGATGGCAAGTCTGCTGCTACCAGGAATCGGAGGCCCTCAAATGAATTGCCAGGACCATGATGGACGAGCGCTTCTAAGGGGAGAGAATTGGGAGCCACAGGGAACAAGCTCAAGTTGCTGAATAGAGTTCACTTAGTTTCTGAGCCAGGGAATTCCTGCCCCCATCTCCTAAACCTATTTAGTTGATTAATTACCTGGGGGGAAGGAAACACACAGGACCTACAGAGCAGCTTCTACACAAGAGCTACAAAACAGCCAATTAATACATTAAATAATATCCAATTATGTACTTCCCTTATCTCCCCACAACAACCCGCCTTAAAGTGAACCCGTCACCAGATTTCCAGACCTTTAGACCTATTACTGCAGAGTAGTCCTATAGACATCTGGTAAAGCAGTTGACACAACTCTGTGCCATATGCTAATTAGCTCTCTAGTGTCCGGTGGGCGTATCCAGACCATGAGAGCTGCGAGTCGGACTCCTTCTGAGCTGTCCCCATCCTTTGACATGCATGACGTTCCCTATGTCATCCATAAGAAGCTTGTCGTCTCTTGAGATTGGTAGCAGTGCATGCGCTATGGTAGCCTGCAAAAAAATGGCATCTGCGCAGATTCTAAGTATGAAATCAATTGGCAGCTTTCATGTCCCGGATGTGCCCACCGGACTGTTCGCAGCGAATATACATACAGTGTGGTACTTCTACAAGCTGGGTACTCATTTTACGGACCTCGGAAGGATGGAAGGCCGAGTCAACCATCAGGTAGCCGGCTCAAGGTTCACTCAGCCTTCCACCCTTCTGAGGTCCGGAATATGAGTACCCAGCTTGCTGGGGTCAGTGGGGTGGGGGGTAAAAGATGACTGGGGAAGGCAATGGCAAACCACCCCACAAAAACAGTCTGCCAAGAGATCATGATGTGGCATCACCCTGGGAGTCAGTCACGACTCTGTGCTCGCACCGAGGGACTTTACCTTAACCTTATCAGAGGCATGCAAGTCCTATGTCACACACTAATTAGCTACCAACACTTGGTGGGTGTATCCGGACTGTGAGAGCTGCCAGCTGAACTCGTACAAAGCCAGCCGCCTTCCTTAGACTGACTCGGATTATGTCCCTAACAAGTCCCTCATCATCTTCGGACGCGGCACACGCGAACAGGAAATTTGGTACAAAATACAAAAACTGCACATGCAGCAGTTCCCAGCAGTTTACCCGGCGCATGCGCTGCTATCAGTCTACAGAGATGACAAGCGACTTGTGGATGACGTAGGGGACGTCATGCATGTCAAAGTAAGGGGGTAGCTAAGAAGGAATCCGACTCGCAACTCTCATGGTCCAGAAAGTTAGTATATGGTGCGTACTTGTATAAACTACTCCACAGTAACAGACATAAATTTGGACAGGTGTTTGACAGATCACTTGGTGGGATTGGTTTGGTAGGGGGAGACCCAGCGATCAAGCGATTCCTGCAGGTCTGGAAAGATGCCAACGATATAAATGAAATCATGTAATCCTAGGACAGACCGGATCCAGTGAAAGCCGCTACTTGCATCGGTTCTCCTCAGTAGCCATAGGAGGGGGATTGTGAGCCCCAATGGGGGGTGGGCCATGTTCATGATGGGAATCTCTGTACAGCGCTACACAATATGTTGGTGCTACCTAAATGAATACATTCGGTCATCCAGTGGTGAATGGATGCGGTGTACTAATCCGCGGACCTTCCTACCACTAGAGTGGGACGGTCCAGAGCCCGGTGACTGATGTCCTCCAAGTGACGGGATGTTTACTTAGCACTAATGTGGCAGACCTATCAATGGATGGAGATGTTTATGCGAGGTCATCTTGTGCTGAGCCAGCACGCTGCTCATCCCTCTTTCCATTACCTTTATTGGCTCTGCAAGATGGATGCTACAGACAAGGATTAGGCTCGCCGCTCTTCGCATGTAGTTCTCCATGACAAAATAACAAATTATTGGCTTTAAGTGCTGCTCAGTTAGTTAAAGGACGCCAATTACTCGGTTAAAAGCCTCACACATTACCTCAGACGTGTTCTGGAGTAGCACAATTTGACGGAAACCCTTATAAAAGACACGTTCCTGCACAATCTGCAAGGCTTTTATGGTTGCCCCACCCCAAGAGAAATATGTGGGGGGGATTGCAATATTCCAAAAGTCACTGCGAGCCACCATTTTATGATAACTCATATCTCAGAGACTACTGATGTGCCTCGTGTCATTCTGTTTGTAAAAAGATGTAGATTTGTAACTGATTTTTCCTAACAGATAAAGTAAAATTAGAAGAAAAATTTCAAAAATTTGTTTTGGAGCTGGGCCACTCCAGGGGGGGGGGGGGGGGGAAGCTGAATAAACTGTATACACATATACCCTTTTCTCTAGAATGACTCAGCTTCCAAACAAAATTTAGAATTTTTTTTTTTTTTTTTGGGGGGGGTACGTGTATTGGGATTACAGTGTTAGGAAAAATATGTTACACAGTAAGTCTACCAATGAAGAGAATGACAGTTTGCCATCTTCCTCCGCCCAAGTTTCCGAGATATGAATTACTAACAATGATGGTTCTCAGTGACCTTCTTTCTGAATGTATGTGTCCCACCTCTCCATTCATTTCAATGGGGCAGACAGAGATAGCCAAGCAGAACGCTCGGCTATATGCCCCTGCCATCGAGAGGAATGGAGCCCCTGCTGCACACGTGTGACTAACGGCCCATTTCCCACTAGACAACAGAGATGGAAGAATAAATAGTGAACTGTGAAATACGGGGGTCATGGGTCCCTCATTCGGGATCAGTGGGAGTCCCAGTTGACGTAACACCCCTTTAAAAAGCAGTGAATAAAGAAGGGAATATGACTGCAGGATCAGACTACACCGGGTTTGTTTGTAGTCTGTTACTATGGAGACGCATTGTTTTGCATAGAAGCTGTAGACAAAAACAATAGGAGATTTTTAATTAAGACTCAGCAATGAGGCTTCATATTTGTTTTGGATGCACTGGAACAAGAAAAACAATTAGCTGTCAAGCTGAACCTTCCCTTTGAAGACAACACAGGATGGCCAATCCAACAAGAACTAGCAGTTTGGCATTCGGCATAGATGCCTCCTCCTCCTACCATATTATTAGATGACAACAACGTATATAGTCCATTATGGACTACTGGCGATATTATTTTGCATAGTGACCCCCTAGAGGTAGGTACGCAAGCAATGCCAAGCTCAGATGAGATGGTAGAAGGTAAAAATGATGGGTGTCAACGGTGGCATAATGAGGTGCTAATAAAGATGAGCAGCAATCTTTAAGAAGCGTCTCTGCATGCTCTTGGGGCAAGTGACGCCCCCAAGTGTCCCTGGAGGAATCTGCACAGCCTTTCAGCACATGTTTTAATATCATACAAAAGCAACCTCCTGCCCCTCGGAGAATACCGGCAGCCATTTCTCCACGTCCACAGGCTGTCTTTATTATTCTCCAAATGTCAACAAAATCTCGGCCTACGACAAGAGGTTTGTTCATTTCGGATGTGTGATTCTGCGGGAAGAATACTCACCGTGGAGACAGGCTTCCTCTGGGGGAGGCGACCTTCACGGCCAGACTGCGACCATTGTCTGCCAGATCCTGATCTGCTGTAAAAACAGGTCAAAAAACAGATGCGTTACTTTAAGAGGCAAACAGAACCTGTCTGAGCGGTAACACAAAGAGCAGGAGGCCCATGTCACAGACCGATACTGGAGTCCGGGATTATAGATCTCGCCACCTTAGTCGCCTTTGGGGATTTATTTTTGAATCGCGAAGACATGCAATGACAATTTGGGGGTTTCTCTCGATGCGTAGAAGCATTTCATTTTCAAATAAGAGTAAAATGACCTAATTTTCCATAAACGATGTGTTGCCAATTAATAATTCCCAGCTCCCACTGAGCCGGGGATTTTGACATCACAAAGCTTTTTATGCACCGCACAGCAGGCCGGCGGAACATGTGATCTGGCGTCCCTCAACATAAGCAAGCTACAGCCGAAAATGGTACAAACAACTGGAAAATGAAAGAGGCGAAGTACATAAACACGAAGGAAAACACGGAGATTTACTGCCAACATCGGAGATTGCTTTTTGGATGTGAAGATTGTATCAAGTGATCTCTGATTGTATCAGTTGTGTTTCTTACCAATAAGCAAACACTCCACAATAAAGAGTGCAAAAACACGAGAGATATGAGACAGACGTGGGGCACAGACAGACAGACGTGGGGCACAGACAGACAGACGTGGGGCACAGACAGACAGACAGACGTGGGGCACAGACAGACAGACGTGGGGCAGACAGACAGACAGACAGACGTGGGGCAGACAGACGTGGGGCAGACAGACGTGGGGCAGACAGACGTGGGGCAGACAGACGTGGGGCACACAGACGTGGGGCAGACAGACGTGGGGCACAGACAGACAGACGTGGGGCACAGACAGACAGACGTGGGGCACAGACAGACAGACGTGGGTCACAGACAGACAGACAGACAGACGTGGGTCACAGACAGACGTGGGTCACAGACAGACAGACAGACAGACGTGGGTCACAGACAGACAGACAGACAGACGTGGGTCACAGACAGACAGACAGACAGACGTGGGTCACAGACAGACAGACAGACAGACGTGGGTCACAGACAGACAGACATGGGTCACAGACAGACAGACAGACAGACGTGGGTCACAGACAGACAGACAGACAGACGTGGGTCACAGACAGACAGACAGACGTGGGTCACAGACAGACAGACAGACGTGGGTCACAGACAGACAGACAGACAGACGTGGGTCACAGACAGACAGACAGACAGACGTGGGTCACAGACAGACAGACAGACAGACGTGGGTCACAGACAGACAGACAGACAGACAGACGTGGGTCACAGACAGACAGACAGACAGACGTGGGTCACAGACAGACAGACAGACGTGGGTCACAGACAGACAGACAGACAGACGTGGGTCACAGACAGACAGACAGACGTGGGTCACAGACAGACAGACAGACGTGGGTCACAGACAGACAGACAGACGTGGGTCACAGACAGACGTGGGGGGCAGACAGACAGACAGGACAGTATTCCATGTGAGGCCTGACAAGTGCCTTATATAATGGAAGGATAATGTTCTCGTCCTTCGCCCCTATACCTCTTTTAATGCACCCCAAGACTTTATTTGCCTTTGCAGCAGCTGACTGGCATTGGTTACTCCAGTTTAGTCTATTATCCACTAATACCCCTAGATCCTTTTCCATATCACTTTTCCCCAGCGGTACCCCATTAAGTGAATATTTGTGACATCCGTTCCTCCTGCCCATGTGCATAGTCTTACATTTTTCAACATTGAACTTCATTTGCCATTTTTCTGCCCAAGCCCCCAGCTTATCCAGGTCCGTTTGTAGCCACACATTGTCCTCCGTTGCATTAATTATATTGTATAATTTTGTGTCATCTGCAAATATTGATATTTTGCTGTGCAGCCCCTCTATCAGGTCATTAATAAATATGTTGAACAGAGTGGGGCCTAATACTGAACCCTGTGGCACCCCGCTAGCGACTGTGGTCCAATCAGAGTACGAACCATTTATTACCACCCTCTGCTTTCTATCATTGAGCCAATTTTTTACCCACTTACACACGTTTTCACCCAATCCGAGCTGCCTCATTTTGTATATCAGCCTATTATGTGGCACGGTGTCAAAGGCTTTAGAGAAGTCCAGATATACGAGATCAATAGATTCTCCCTGGTCCAGCTTAGAGCTTACTTCATCGTAGAAACTGATCAGATTTGTCTGACATGAGACGGACAGACGTGGGGCAGACAGACAGACGTGGGGCAGACAGACAGACGGACAGACGTGGGGCAGACAGACAGACGGACAGACGTGGGGCAGACAGACAGACGGACAGACGTGGGGCAGACAGACAGACAGACAGACGTGGGGCAGACAGACAGACAGACAGACGTGGGGCAGACAGACAGACAGACAGACGTGGGGCAGACAGACAGACAGACAGACGTGGGGCAGACAGACAGACAGACAGACGTGGGGCAGACAGACAGACAGACAGACGTGGGGCAGACAGACAGACAGACAGACGTGGGGCAGACAGACAGACAGACAGACGTGGGGCAGACAGACAGACAGACAGACGTGGGGCAGACAGACAGACAGACGTGGGGCAGACAGACAGGCAGACAGACGTGGGGCAGACAGACAGGCAGACAGACAGACGTGGGGCAGACAGACAGACGTGGGGCAGACAGACAGACGTGGGGCAGACAGACAGACGTGGGGCAGACAGACAGACGTGGGGCAGACAGACAGACGTGGGGCAGACAGACAGACGTGGGGCAGACAGACAGACGTGGGGCAGACAGACAGACGTGGGGCAGACAGACAGACGTGGGGCAGACAGACGTGGGGCAGACAGACAGACGTGGGGCAGACAGACAGACGTGGGGCAGACAGACAGACGTGGGGCAGACAGACAGACGTGGGGCAGACAGACAGACGGACAGACGTGGGGCGGGCAGACAGACGGACAGACGTGGGGCGGGCAGACAGACGGACAGACGTGGGGCGGGCAGACAGACAGACGGACAGACGTGGGGCAGACGGACAGACGTGGGGGGCAGACAGACAGACGTGGGGGGCAGACAGACAGACGTGGGGGGCAGACAGACAGACGTGGGGGGCAGACAGACAGACGTGGGGGGCAGACAGACAGACGTGGGGGGCAGACAGACAGACGTGGGGGGCAGACAGACAGACAGACGTGGGGGGCAGACAGACAGACAGACGTGGCGGGCAGGCAGACAGACAGACGTGGCGGGCAGGCAGACAGACAGACGTGGCGGGCAGGCAGACAGACAGACGTGGGGGGCAGGCAGACAGACAGACGTGGGGGGCAGGCAGACAGACAGACGTGTGGGGCGCAGACAGACAGACGTGGGGCGCAGACAGACAGACGTGGGGCGCAGACAGACAGACGTGGGGCGCAGACAGACAGACGTGGGGCGCAGACAGACAGACGTGGGGCGCAGACAGACAGACGTGGGGCGCAGACAGACAGACGTGGGGCGCAGACAGACAGACGTGGGGCGCAGACAGACAGACGTGGGGCGCAGACAGACAGACGTGGGGCGCAGACAGACAGACGTGGGGCGCAGACAGACAGACGTGGGGCGCAGACAGACGTGGGGCGCAGACAGACGTGGGGCGCAGACAGACGTGGGGCGCAGACAGACGTGGGGCGCAGACAGACAGACGTGGGGCGCAGACAGACAGACGTGGGGCGCAGACAGACGTGGGGCGCAGACAGACAGACGTGGGGCGCAGACAGACAGACGTGGGGCGCAGACAGACAGACGTGGGGCGCAGACAGACAGACGTGGGGCGCAGACAGACAGACGTGGGGCGCAGACAGACAGACGTGGGGCAGACAGACAGACAGACGTGGGGCAGACAGACAGACGTGGGGCAGACAGACAGACGTGGGGCAGACAGACAGACAGACGTGGGGCAGACAGACAGACAGACGTGGGGCAGACAGACAGACGTGGGGCAGACAGACAGACGTGGGGCGCAGACAGACAGACGTGGGGCGCAGACAGACAGACGTGGGGCGCAGACAGACAGACGTGGGGCGCAGACAGACAGACGTGGGGCGCAGACAGACGTGGGGCAGACAGACAGACAGACATGGGGCAGACAGACAGACATGGGGCAGACAGACAGACAGACATGGGGCAGACAGACAGAAAGATATGAGATGCATAGATCGATCGATAGATAGATATGATCCAACTATAAAAACCTATATAAAATAGATTATATCTGCACACACAATGTTATATGGACTATGAGCATATTTTCATACTGCAGAAGGGCTTAAACTTGATTATAGAAGCTGAAGTTAATGTTGCACGCTATCTAGAAATAATTCATACTCAATGGGGACATCCAGAGCTTGTGACAAAATATTAAATAATTAAAGCTCATACCGAGTACATTAGAAACGATGTGTAGTTACCCCATCAGGACTCTCAACAGTCACTAAGAGGTTAGACCATAAAATCTGTACAAAGTGCTCATAAAACAAAAATGACCCATTTCAACTTGCATTAAAAAATATCTATATTTGTATACTTTGATACAGAATTGTTTAATTGTTTCAACATAAGAGTCTAATTATAAATAGTAAAAAGTTTAAATATACTTTATTATATACTATATTATCCGGATAATAAGACATCTAAGCAGAGTAAAGGCCCATTTACACGGGACAAATGTCGGGCAAACGATGCCCGTCCCTCGTCCCCGCACATACTGACTCCCGTACTGCTGCAGAAGAGCGGGTATCATTGGCTCACAGCGGGGCGGCTGCAGGAGATTTCTCTCCTCGCTCCCCCCCCCCCCCCCTTCTCCACTTACTTAACATAGCAGCTGTTCAGTACTGGACGGCTGCCATTTACACTCGACGCTCATCGCTCAGCTCATGGCCCATCGTTTCTGCAGCATAGACGATGAGCTGAACGATGAGTGTTCAGTGAAATAGCAGCCGTCTAGTACTGAACAGCCGCTATGTTAAGTGAATGGAGAGGGGCAGGGGAGAGCGAGGAGAGAAATCTCCTCCTGCCACCCCACTGTGAACCAACGATACTCGCTCTTGTGCAGCAGCACCGCAGTGACTATGTGTGGGGACGATTGTCAGGCATTCGTCTCGTGTAAATGGGCCTTTACTTGGGGGGCCTGACGTTTTCCTTACAGGGGCTTCATCACTAAAGACATTTATTCCCTATTCATAGAACACGGGTTGAATGTCTAATCTCCGGGACCCCCAGCAATCCAAAGACTAGCACACCTGAATGCCCCATGTGAGTGGAGCAGCAGTGCAGATACAGAACAGCAGCTCCTTTCACTACTATGAGATGGAGGGAGATTGACAAGTGCATCGTGTCCCGCAGAAGTGAATGGAGAGGTGATCAAAACCTACAGACTGCCACATGGAGCACTCAGGTGTGCCAGACTCGGGATTGCTGGTAGTCCCAACAGTCAAAGGCCTCCTGCCCACAGGCGGATATAACGCGGACCTGCAGCAAATAGTGCCTATAGCATGCTATGGGAAATCGATTCTTCCCCCACACTTGCAGAAACCAATTACGGTTTCCGCAAGCGGAGGAAGAATCGCAGCATGCTCAATTTTTACACAGATTCCACATGGACGGCTTACATTGAAGTTAATAGAAGCCGCCCGATCCATGGCCTGTCCGCAATAAACACTGCGGACATGTTGCGGATTCTGTGTCGTTGGCGATGGCGCAGGAAAAGAAAAACATGTGAAAATAAAAGTAGTCTATACTGTGCATGCGCGACGGCAAACCAATGGGTCCATCCGCAGTACAGAAAAGAAGCCGGTAGAGCAGGTACACACGGACGCCGCTGCTACCATAGCCGGATTCTGCATGGGGAATGCAGCTCTGCAGGGTGCAGGAGGCCAAACTCACAGCAATCAGACATTCGGCCGCTATTCTGTAACTAGAAAAACCCCTTTAATAACAGGGCAGATCACTCTATGTTCCTAGTGTGAACTGTGGGTTTGCTCAGAGCCTCACAGACATCAGTGTTACTGCCTAATCTCTTACTCACCTCACCAGGGTCCTGCATCAAAGTTTGTGCCTAGTATCCGGACGCCTCCTCTGCTCCCACAATAGTTCCTGTCCTCTGCCGTGGCCCTGCAGACTCGGACAGTGGCTTTTCTCTGTCTGCACGGTGGCGGTGGGTTCCTGGATATTGTTTCGACCTTGCCTTTTGATACATCGCCTGGCACCCATTGTTCTACTTTTGGCTGTGACCCTAGTGTCCATTTCTGACAAAGCTTCCATCTCATTTTGTAGCCGGTTACATCCTTATGGCTCTCTCTTGCCAATAACATTTGGCTCTGTTCCTGACTACACTACTACTTCATCAGAGCTCCTGACATCAACCGTTGACTATTCTGGAGACCGGGAATTCAACAATCAAAGTCTATACCTCCTTGCAAGACTTAAAGATTAAGAAAAGGGAGATTCCATAGACACCCATCTCAGTCTAGCCAGTGCCAAACCAACTGTGGCTGAGAATCCACATCGGTGAGAAACGTAACATTTAGCTTCTCGTCATCCTCAGGACACGGTCAGGTAATTAAATAGTAATCTCTCTAATTCTACCCTAGGCAACCTAATATAAACCCTCCCTTCTACCCCTGACCACTGAGTATAAATCCTTTCTTCTACCCCTGACCACTGGGTATAAACCCTTTCTTTTACCCTTGACCATCCGGTATAAACCCATTCTTCTACCCTTGACCAGTGGGTATAAACCCTTTCTTCTACCCTTGACCACCGGGTATAAACCCTTTCTTTTATCCTTGACCACTGGGTATAAACCCTTTCCTCTATCCTTGAGCACTGGGTATAAACCCTCTCTGTTACCCTTGGGCACCAGCTATAAACCCTCTCTGTTACCCTTGGGCACCAGGTATAAACCCTCTCTGTTACCCTTGGGCACCAGGTATAAACCCTCTCTATTACCCTTGGGCACCAGGTATAAACCCTCTCTATTACCCTTGGGCACCAGGTATAAACCCTCTCTATTACCCTTGGGCACCAGGTATAAACCCTCTCTTTTATCCTTGACCACCAGGTATAAACCCTCTTTCTTACTCTTGACCACCAGGTATAAACCCTCTCTCTTACCCTTGACCACCAGGTATAAACCCTCTCTCTTACCCTTGACCACCAGGTATAAACCCTCTCTCTTACCCTTGACTACCAGGTATAAACCCTCTCTCTTACCCTTGACAACTAGTTATAAACCTTCTCTTTTACCCTTGGGCACCAGCTATAAACCCTCTCTTTTACCCTTGGGCACCATGTATAAACCCTCTCTCTTACCCTTGGGCACCAGGTATAAACCCATTCTTCTACCCTTGACCAGTGGGTATAAACCCTTTCTTCTACCCTTGACCACCAGGTATAAACCCTCTCTATTACCCTTGGGCACCAGGTATAAACCCTCTCTATTACCCTTGGGCACCAGGTATAAACCCTCTCTCTTACCCTTGACCACCAGGTATAAACCCTCTCTCTTACCCTTGACCACCAGGTATAAACCCTCTTTCTTACTCTTGACCACCAGGTATAAACCCTCTCTCTTACCCTTGACCACCAGGTATAAACCCTCTCTCTTACCCTTGACCACCAGGTATAAACCCTCTCTCTTACCCTTGACTACCAGGTATAAACCCTCTCTCTTACCCTTGACAACTAGTTATAAACCTTCTCTTTTACCCTTGGGCACCAGCTATAAACCCTCTCTTTTACCCTTGGGCACCATGTATAAACCCTCTCTCTTACCCTTGGGCACCAGGTATAAACCATCTCTTTTACCCTTGGGCACCAGGTATAAACCCTCTCTGTTACCCTTGGGCACCATGTATAAACCCTCTCTGTTACCCTTGGGCACCAGGTATAAACACTCTCTGGTACCCTTGGGCACCAGGTATAAACACTCTCTGGTACCCTTGGGCACCATGTATAAACCCTCTCTGTTACCCTTGGGCACCAGGTATAAACACTCTCTGTTACCCTTGGGCACCAGGTATAAACCCTCTCTGTTACCCTTGACCACCAGGTATAAACCCTCTCTTTTACCCTTGACCACCAGGTATAAACCCTCTCTTTTACCCTTGGGCACCAGGTATAAACCCTCTCTGTTACCCTTGGGCACCAGGTATAAACCCTCTCTGTTACCCTTGGGCACCAGGTATAAACCCTCTCTGTTACCCTTGGGCACCAGGTATAAACCATCTCTTTTACCCTTGGGCACCAGGTATAAACCCTCTCTGTTACCCTTGGGCACCATGTATAAACCCTCTCTGTTACCCTTGGGCACCAGGTATAAACACTCTCTGGTACCCTTGGGCACCAGGTATAAACCATCTCTTTTACCCTTGGGCACCAGGTATAAACCCTCTCTGTTACCCTTGGGCACCATGTATAAACCCTCTCTGTTACCCTTGGGCACCAGGTATAAACACTCTCTGGTACCCTTGGGCACCAGGTATAAACCATCTCTTTTACCCTTGGGCACCAGGTATAAACCCTCTCTGTTACCCTTGGGCACCATGTATAAACCCTCTCTGTTACCCTTGGGCACCAGGTATAAACACTCTCTGGTACCCTTGGGCACCATGTATAAACCCTCTCTGTTACCCTTGGGCACCAGGTATAAACCCTCTCTGTTACCCTTGACCACCAGGTATAAACCCTCTCTTTTACCCTTGACCACCAGGTATAAACCCTCTCTTTTACCCTTGGGCACCAGGTATAAACCCTCTCTGTTACCCTTGGGCACCAGGTATAAACCCTCTCTGTTACCCTTGGGCACCAGGTATAAACCCTCTCTGTTACCCTTGGGCACCAGGTATAAACCCTCTCTGTTACCCTTGGGCACCAGGTATAAACCCTCTCTGTTACCCTTGACCACCAGGTATAAACCCTCTCTGTTACCCTTGACCACCAGGTATAAACCCTCTCTGTTACCCTTGGGCACCAGGTATAAACCCTCTCTTTTACCCTTGGGCACCAGGTATAAACACTCTCTGGTACCCTTGGGCACCAGGTATAAACCATCTCTTTTACCCTTGGGCACCAGGTATAAACCCTCTCTGTTACCCTTGGGCACCATGTATAAACCCTCTCTGTTACCCTTGGGCACCAGGTATAAACACTCTCTGGTACCCTTGGGCACCATGTATAAACCCTCTCTGTTACCCTTGGGCACCAGGTATAAACCCTCTCTGTTACCCTTGACCACCAGGTATAAACCCTCTCTTTTACCCTTGACCACCAGGTATAAACCCTCTCTTTTACCCTTGGGCACCAGGTATAAACCCTCTCTGTTACCCTTGGGCACCAGGTATAAACCCTCTCTGTTACCCTTGGGCACCAGGTATAAACCCTCTCTGTTACCCTTGGGCACCAGGTATAAACCCTCTCTGTTACCCTTGGGCACCAGGTATAAACCCTCTCTGTTACCCTTGACCACCAGGTATAAACCCTCTCTGTTACCCTTGACCACCAGGTATAAACCCTCTCTGTTACCCTTGGGCACCAGGTATAAACCCTCTCTTTTACCCTTGGGCACCAGGTATAAACACTCTGTTACCCTTGGGCACCAGGTATAAACCCTCTCTTTTACCCATGGGCACCAGCTATAAACCCTCTCTTTTACCCTTGACCACCAGGTATAAACCCTCTGTTATCCTTGGGCACTGGGTATAAACCCTCTGTTACCCTTGGGCACCAGGTATAAACCCTCTTTTACCATTGGGCACCAGGTATAAACCCTCTGTTACCCTTGGGCACCAGGTATAAACACTCTCTGGTACCCTTGGGCACCAGGTATAAACCCTCTCTGTTACCCTTGGGCACCAGGTATAAACCCTCTCTGTTACCCTTGGGCACCAGGTATAAACCATCGCTTTAACCCTAGGGCACCAGGTATAAACCCTCTCTGTTACCCTTGACCACCAGGTATAAACCCTCTCTTTTACCCTTGGGCACCAGGTATAAACCCTCTCTTTTACCCTTGGGCACCAGGTATAAACCCTCTCTGTTACCCTTGACCACCAGGTATAAACCCTCTCTGTTACCCTTGACCACCAGGTATAAACCCTCTCTGTTACCCTTGACCACCAGGTATAAACCCTCTCTGTTACCCTTGGGCACCAGGTATAAACCCTCTCTTTTACCCATGGGCACCAGCTATAAACCCTCTCTTTTACCCTTGAGCACCAGGTATAAACCCTCTGTTATCCTTGGGCACTGGGTATAAACACTCTGTTACCCTTGGGCACCAGGTATAAACACTCTCTGTTACCCTTGGGCACCAGGTATAAACCATGTCTTTTACCCTTGGGCACCAGGTATAAACCCTGTTACCCTTGGGCACCAGGTATAAACCATCTCTTTTACCCTTGGGCACCAGGTATAAACCCTCTTTTTTACCCTTGACCACCAGGTATAAACCCTCTGTTACCCTTGACCACCAGGTATAAACCCTCTCTGTTACCCTTGACCACCAGGTATAAACCCTCTCTGTTACCCTTGACCACCAGGTATAAACCCTCTCTGTTACCCTTGGGCACCAGGTATAAACCCTCTCTGTTACCCTTGACCACCAGGTATAAACCCTCTTTTTTACCCTTAGGCATCAAATAGAAGTTGCTCAGATCACTAGATTTTCTCATCTAATATGGATTCACAAAAACTAATCCTCTGAAAACTTGTCACGTGGTTTTATTCTCTAGGGTCACGGGGATAATTTCCATACAGGAGAGCACCAATTGTGAGAGGGGCTCTAATAAAGAGGCCATTTGGTATATATGTCCAGATAAATACTTGTATATAGCTGTGATAAACGCTTTAAGCTTACTTTATACCCCTTTCAGCTTTGTGATTGCATACAGCATTTAGGGCTAAAGGTAGAAGGACTAGCTTGGAAACTTTCTGTACTTTTTATCTCTGATGAGACACATGCAGTCCTCTACGATCCCGCCAACTATTGCAGTTCACAGATACAAGGCCATCGTCCCTGTAGATGTTCTGTCTGCGGTGGCGGCGGAGTGTGGTTCCCATTTGCTGTACACCTCCCCTCTGCCACTTTTAATTTCTCCAGTGAAAGTAATGAATCACAGCTGTGAGGAGCTAATCTGTATGCTTATCACAGCAAATCCCAATGTGTTGTGCCGTTTAACACTTTGCACGCTGCAGCACTCCACAAACTCCAATCTTTTGCAAGCGCTCGGGAGGAGGGGAGTTCTCGTGAGCGCCGGTCAATGGGTGTGGAACTTCAATTTTTGCTTGTTGCACACAAAAAATTGTCAGATTGTCTCCAGCCCTAGAAATGGATCTCCTTGGGAAAGAAACAGGACGAGCCTATATAATAACAATGAGTGGTCAAAACAATAATAGTGAAAGTAAGAGAAAAGGCGAAAACCCAGCCTGTAGCCAGTAACAAAAGCACCATCCCTCGCCGGCCCCTCTCAAGGTTATCCTCCCCTCATTCTGAGAAAAATGACCTCTGACCCTCGACTGGCAAAGACATGGCTGATCCATTCTTGGTGCACCGATAAAACCATCCCCCCTCCTGCAAACAGTCCTGACTAGCGGGGCATGTCAACAAGGCTCTTAATGCACAAACTTCTCCACAAAGGGATCTTCCCAGGAGCGGCTCTGATGCAGATGTGCAAGGACAACACTCCGTTAATCAACTTTCAGCTCACTTTTATTAACTTTACATCGTTTCCTGTTACAATTATTCTTTAATACTATTATAATTATTTTTGCGGTCGCGGCGGCGGTGAGGGAACGCTGTAGGTTTACAATTTTTTGGCAATGGGGGTTCTGTAGTTAAAGTAATTTTGCGTCTGTGCATTGTTTTATGTGCTGTATTAAAAATATGGAAAGAAGCGGAAAGGAAATGGATTTGACTTGTAGCAAATTACACAAAAGTCAAATGAGGTAAATGTAATAGAAGACATGTGTGTCGTAGAAAACCGCGGCGCAGAGAAACGAACTACTGCTGGACAGGCAATGCAACACTGCGGGGGAATACAATTAGGCTGGCACTTCCCACGCCGGGCTAAAGGACCTTTAACACGGCTCGCGGGCAAGAACGTTCACTCGAATGTCCTTTTGTTTGATCGTCGAGTGATCAACCAACAAACAGTGTAATTGCTCGTTCTTGGGTTGATTCGCTTACTGGTCAGTCGCACATTTTCCCGTGTAAACGGAGATGTGCAGCCATTAAATGATCGCATTAAAGGGGTTGTCCGGCTGTAAACTACTGATGGCCTATCAGGAGGAGGATGGCGTATTGTGCTGGTAGCCATCGGTAGTTTACAGCCGGACATCCCCTTTAATGATCGTTTATCCCATACTGCAGATAATCTGCCCCTGCACACAAAGTGAACGAGCACCGGCCGGACAACATGGCCATTGTTGGTCAGCGCTCGTTAGTATGGGCAGATTATTATCTGACCGTGCAAAACCACCCAAGGTACCGAGAGCCCCACATGCGTCTTAATGGGCAAATGTCTGGCCAATCCATGCGCCAGACTGAAACCTATGCCAGCGACAAGCTGGCGCCGATTTCTACTATAATTTGTGCCTGTCCTGCCTACTATTAAAAAAGTAGTGCACAAAAAGGTCTAAAAGTAGCGAATTCAAGCGTGACGCACAAAAATTCGTAACTTTTTATGCCAGTTGTTAAATCTCTCCCTGGATTTTCTGTAACAGGTTTGTTTATGTTACAGGTGACGAGTTACACAGAGGCGGCCAGAAATGTGTGAAGTGTTCATAGTCCACCTTCGCAAACAAGTCTTTTTATTCTCTCAATGCCTATAAAGTGAAAAGTGAAGCAACTTTGCAATAGAGGTTAGTTGAAAATGTTTTACTATTTTGTGTGACCTGAGCGTCTCCATGGTAACAGACCACATACAAACACTCTGTAGTCTGATCCCGCAGCTCAGTAAGATTCCCTTCTATCTGTCCTCTCCTTAAACAGATGTTTGCATAATGAGGCAAATGCAAGAAAGTCTAAGACTGCAGGACTACGCTGCACAGTTTACTTACAATCTACATAAGAGCTGCAGAGATAAAGGGGACATTTTTAATCAAGAACTAAAGCAAAGTTGCTGCATTTTTCATTTGAGATTTTTTGGGCCAAAAAATACAAGTGGTAGAGAAGGTGAAGCATTAAATAGCCTTTAACCGATTCCCGACGTGCACCATACATGTACAGCGCACATGGGTTATCTGTATATAGAGGATGCTAGGAAGCCAAGCCCGCAGTATACACAGCAGTGTCAGACATTTATGATGGCTGACATACACCGGCAACAGCCATAATCATCGTTCGCGCTCGCTGCGGCTGTTAACATGTTAAAAGTAGCTGTCAAATCTAACAGCAGCATTTAAATGCCCCAATCGATCTTCAGGGCTCCGGAATGGCTCCCCCCACAATGCGATTAAGAGAGTGCCGTTCCATTATCACGGCAGCCTGGGGCCTGTCAATAGTGTATTGCCTTATACTGTATGAGAGATGAAACAAGTGTAAGTTCACAGGGACTGAAAAAATGTAAAAATGAGAAAAACAAAAAGTTTTATGAAATATTAGAAAGAATAAAAGCTAGTAAAAAGTTGAACCCCCTTTTCAAAGTCATCTCATCAAAACATTAAAACAAATTATCATTGCATCCACAAATGTCAATCCGGCAAGGTGAATAGGGTCCGAACAAAAGAATATGAGCAACGCAAGATGTGTTTTTTTTATTCAAGAAACAAATTGACTAAAAAGTGATCCAAAAGTCTTATGTGCCCCCTAATCATAAAACTACAGGTCACCGTGGGCCTGGCTCATTCATGTAATACTGGGACGAATGGCTGCGGGCAGTTCCACTGCAGAGCGCAAATTACAGCAAATCTGATTATGATTGCTATGGGGTTTTATTAACTTGTTATGCAACTTTTTGGGGGCCGTGAATAGAAAAAAAATATTGCAATTCTGGCCTTCCATCTTACTATAATTTTAAAAAAATTCGTTTGGACTTATGTGTGTGTGTGTGTGTGTGGGGGGGGGGGGGGGTAGCTTTTTATATTGCGGGATACTTCCCGCAACATGATGTACCTGGTACGTCATGTCATTAAAGTGTCGCCGCGGTGACAATCGCGGCGACACAGCAGTGATGTCTGCTGACATAGTCAGCAGACAAGTGCTGCGTCCGGGCTGGGGACCAATCAGAGCGGTCCCTTCCCCACGATCGCTGTGATTGGTCAGGGAAAAACTCCCTGACCAATCACAGCGCGGTAGCAGACTTCGCGCTGTTTACAGTAGGGGCTCTGTCTGCAAGCACCGCAGTGTGTTTCCGATGCTTGTAGAGAGAGCATGTGTGTTACATCTGTGTGATAAAAAGAGCGATTAGAGTGTAGATTAGGCAGGGAGTGGAGTGGAGTGGAGTTAGTGATCAGTGTAGTGGAGAGGAGTTAGTCATCAGTGTGGTGTAGTGGAGTGAGTGTTAGTGATCAGTGTGGTGTAGTGTAGTGAGTGTAGTGAGTGATTGATCAGGCAGTGTAGTGTAGTGAGTGTAGTGAGTGATTGATCAGGCAGTGTAGTGAGTGTAGTGAGTGATTGATCAGGCAGTGTAGTGTAGCAGAGTGGAGTGAGTGATCAGAAGTGCAGTGTAGTGTAGTGAGTGAGGGATCTGTAGCGTGCGATCAGCAGTGTAGTGTAGCGCAGCGTGTAGTCAGTGTATCCCTTGGTGTAAAAAAAAAAAAAAAAAAAAAGTTCCTGTTGTTCCCATTTCGTTACCTGTCCCGTCACCCGTTATTAGTTAGTGTAGCGTTTAGTTAGTCCGTCTAGTGTGTAGTGTGTCGTTAGTCCGTCTAGTGTGTAGCGCGTCGTTAGTCCGTCTAGTGTGTAGCGCGTCGTTAGTCCGTCTAGTGTGTAGCGCGTCGTTAGTCCATCTAGTGTGTAGCGTGTCGTTAGTCCGTGTACTGTCAGTGTATTCGTCTGTGTAAAAAAAAAAAAAAAAAAAAAGTTCCTGTTGTTCCCATTTCGTTACCTGTCCCGTCACCCGTCATTAGTTAGTGTAGCGTGTCGTTAGTCCGTCTAGTGTGTAGCGTGTCGTTAGTCCGTCTAGTGTGTAGCGTGTCGTTAGTCCGTGTACTGTCAGTGTATTCGTCTGTGTAAAAAAAAAAAAAAAAAAAAAAAGTTCCTGTTGTTCCCATTTCGTTACCTGTCCCGTCACCCGTCATTAGTTAGTGTAGCGTGTCGTTAGTCCGTCTAGTGTGTAGTGTGTCGTTAGTCCGTCTAGTGTGTAGCGCGTCGTTAGTCCGTCTAGTGTGTAGCGCGTCGTTAGTCCGTCTAGTGTGTAGCGCGTCGTTAGTCCGTGTACTGTCAGTGTATTCGTCTGTGTAAAAAAAAAAAAAAAAAAAAAAAGTTCCTGTTGTTCCCATTTCGTTACCTGTCCCGTCACCCGTCATTAGTTAGTGTAGCGTGTCGTTAGTCCGTCTAGTGTGTAGCGTGTCGTTAGTCCGTCTAGTGTGTAGCGCGTCGTTAGTCCGTCTAGTGTGTAGCGCGTCGTTAGTCCGTGTACTGTCAGTGTATTCGTCTGTGTAAAAAAAAAAAAAAAAAAAAAAAGTTCCTGTTGTTCCCATTTCGTTACCTGTCCCGTCACCCGTCATTAGTTAGTGTAGCGTGTCGTTAGTCCGTCTAGTGTGTAGCGTGTCGTTAGTCCGTCTAGTGTGTAGCGTGTCGTTAGTCCGTGTACTGTCAGTGTATTCGTCTGTGTAAAAAAAAAAAAAAAAAAAAAAAGTTCCTGTTGTTCCCATTTCGTTACCTGTCCCGTCACCCGTCATTAGTTAGTGTAGCGTGTCGTTAGTCCGTGTTGTGTCAGTGTATTCGTCTGTGTAAAAAAAAAAAAAAAAAAAAAAAAACCAAACATTTACGTGAATACACCACATAAGTTTCCGCGTTCTTTCCGACCCCCGTCCCGTGGTCACCCCATCCCGCAGTGTCCCATCTAATAAAACTTTTTCCCCGTGTGCCCCATTTTATATAAATATGGCCCGCAGGAGGTACACTTCAGAGGAACTGTATGCAATCATTGCATCAGACTCGGACTCAGGTAGTGGTGATGACGACCCCACTTTTTTGGCATTCTCCGACTCCTCATCCTCATCCAGCGAGTCTGAGCTCCCTGCACCCCCGAGAAGGCGTCCAAGGACCGCCACTGACCCCAATGCATCAGATGCTCACTGGAGTACCCCGGAAGATTACAGACCCCAGATCCCTGATTTTATTGGGAACCCAGGGATTCAATTTGACACGGAAGGGCTCAGAGGGAAGGACTTCTTCAAGTTTTTTTTTTCTGAAGAGTTCATTGCCCACATTGTTACCCAGACGAATTTGTACGCCCAGAATTTTATAGAAGAAAATCCCACCTCCAGCTACGCCAGACCCAATAAGTGGACCCCAGTGGATGCACCAGAGATAAAAAAAATTGGGGGGCTTATACTAACCATGGGGCTAATAAAGAAGCCAACAATCAGGGCGTACTGGTCTACCGATATTTTGTACCACACCCCAATGTTCCGCATGGCGATGTCGAGGACGCGCTTTGAGTGTATTTTAAAATTTCTGCACTACAATGACAACCAGCTGTGCCCCCCCAGCGATCACCCCAATTACGATCGGTTGTATAAGATCAGGCCCGTAATAGACCATTTTAACGCCAAGTTTGCCCAGGCGTATGCCCCACAGATAAACATTGCAGTAGACGAGTCCCTGGTACACTTCAAGGGGAGGCTAAAATTCCGCCAGTACCTGCCCAGTAAGCGGGCACGGTATGGTGTGAAGTTGTACAAGCTGTGCGAAAGTACATCAGGGTACACCCACAAGTTCCGTATTTACGAGGGGAAGGACACTAAAATTGAGCCCCCAGAATGCCCCCCGTGCTGGGAGTAACAGGGAAAATAGTGTGGGAACTGGTGCACCCACTATTAGACCAGGGTTACCATCTGTACCTGGATAACTTTTATACCAGTGTCCCCCTGTTTCAGTGCCACGCTTCCAGAGGAACAGTGGCATGTGGCACTGTTCGGAAAAATCAAAAAAGCCTCCCTAAGACGCTGCTTGGGCAACTGCTCAGAAGGGGTGAGAGCCGGGCCCAATGCAGTGACAATGTATTATGCGTTAAATATAAGGACAAGAGGGATGTCCTTATGTTCACCCAATACACGGCCACAGCAGTACCCCCTGCCCAGTACGAGGTACCAGTGCAGAGACCCCCAAACCAGGCTGCGTCCTCGACTATAATAAGTACATGGGAGGGGTCGATCTATCAGACCAGGTACTGGAGCCCTATAGAGCTATGCGGAAAACACGGGTGTGGTACAAAAAACTGGCCGTGCACCTCGTACAGATGGCACTGTATAATGCCTACGTGCTGTATCGGGGTGCAGGCCACAGGGGGACATTCCTTGAATTTCAAGAGGAAGTTATCAAGGACCTAATATTTGGGGACCAGGAGGTGGGGGGAGGCCCAGTACTTCTGGAAGCGAGGCCACAGGAATTGTACCAGGGCAGCATTTTCTCAGTGAAATTCCCTCCACTGCGACGAAGGGAAGGACCCAAAAGAGGTGCAGAGTGTGCTACAAACAGGGGATAAGAAAAGACACCAGATACCAGTGTGAAACGTGCCCCACACAACCCGGCCTCTGTATAAATGAGTGTTTTAAGATCTACCACACGTCCCTGAAATTTTAATTTTTTTATTGCCCTGACGTTTTACCCCGATGTACTTCGCACAGCTTGTACATAAAGCCACATGCTAAGTCCTTCCCTTCTGAGCCCTGCGCCCTAAAAACAGTTTAGATTCACATATGGGGCATTTCCCTGTTGGGTAACATCATGGGTTACGTTTTCTCCTTCTGCCCCTGGTAAAAAATAAAAATCTGGGCCTAAACTGAGCATTATTGGAAAAATGTGAATTTTTCGTTCTCAACTCAAATTGTTAAAAAAAATTCCTCAAACACCTGTGGGTTCAAACCGCTCACTACACCCCTTAAAAAATTCCCTGAGGGGTGTAGTTTCCAAAATGGGGTCAGTTGTTGGGGGTTTCAAATGTACTGCTACCTCAGCGGCACTGCAAACACTACACGGTGTCTGAAAATTATTCCAGCAAAATCTGCATTCAAAAAAAGCGCTCCTTTCCTTCTGAGTCCTGCCATGTGCCCATACAACAGGCTACGTCCACATATGGGGCATTTCTAAAAACTGCGGAATCTGGGTAATACATTCCAAGTTTTGTTTCTTTGCTAACTCCTACTGTTTTATATTAAAAAAAAGGTTTTATATTGAAAATCAGTAGAAAAAAGGAACTGTTCTAATTTCTGATGCACTTTCCTTTAATTCCTGTAAAACATCTAAAGGGTTAATAAACTTTCTAAATGCCATTTTGAATACTTTGAAGGGTGCTGATTTTAAAATGGGGCAATTCATGGGGGATTCTGATATACAGGCTCGGCAAAACTATGTCTGAACTGCATTGGTCCTTAAAAAATTTAGATTTTGAAATTTGCTAGTAAATGTGAAAAATTACTGCTAAATTTATATACTTTGTGGAGTCTGCAAAAAGTAAAATAACACTTAAAAAATGATTGCTGTGTAAAGTAGGCCTATGGGAAATGTTAATTAATAACTATGTTGTGGTGTTTGACTTTCTATCTTACAAAGAAAACAATTCAAAGTTTGAAAATTGTGAATTTTTCCAAATTTTCAGTAAATTTGGATTTTTTTTCCTAATAAGGACAACATTTATTGATGAAATTTTTACACTAATATAAAGTACAATATGTCACGAAAAAACAATCTCAGAATCACCTTGATAAGTAAAAGCATTCAAAAGTTATTAGCACAGAAAGTGACAGATGTCAGATTTGAAAAATAAGGCTTGGTCCTTAAGCTCAAAATAGGCCATGTCATTAAGGGGTTAAAAAAAAATTGGGGAATGGATTTTTTTACTTTTTTTTTAATAGATTCTTTAAATTGTTAAAAATAGCTTTATTAAAATTTGCATGTACTATATACTGCAATACTTCAATATTGCAGTATATACCAATTTTTGCTGTTGCCTTTCATGCCTTACCATGGAGGACGTGAAAGGCATGTATGCGTGGCAGCCCTGGGAGCCTCCAGTAGACTTCAGTCTGCCATGCTAGCCCACCGGCACCCTCTGATTGTACTGCAAGGAATGCTAATGGGGTGTGGGAGGGGGGCGCCCCTCCATCCTGCTGCCTGTTTAGAACACAGCTTCGACCACGGCACCCAAACACTCTGAATGCAGCAATTACTAGCAGATATGAGCTGTCAGAAACAGCTGATAGCTGCTGCGTATGGAGCAGACTTGGCTCCCAGGCCATTTCATGACTACAGGCTGTTTATAGTCGTTCGATGTTCCTGGACTAGTTGAAGGAGTGTTACGTGCAAACACGATTGATGATGTATCCTCAGAAGTCATCAATAGTTGATTGGCTGGAGTCCGCTGCCCAGGCCCCCTGTTGATCAACTGATTGGACGCCTGCTGTCAACCCAGCAATACACAGGGGTCTGAGTGGAAGCTGCTGCTCTAAACCCTGTGTAGTGGTCAGTGTTTGTAACTGCAGGCGCAACGCTCACTGACTTTAATGAGAGCTGTGCCTGCAGGGTTGGGAGCCAAGTGCTTCTACTCTGCACCTCTGTGCATTGCAGGTCTGACAGCGGCCTGGCTCCCGACTGAGGATGAGGGGTTACAATGCGTGAGTCATTACCTGTCGGCCCTACAGATGAGGTGGGATTCGGTCTACTTCCACTGAGATGAGACGACGTCACAGTCACTAAGGATCCAGGAAGAGAATTTACCTGGAATGAAGGAAATACAAGGTTTGTTAGCAGAAAGTCCCAACAGAAACTGACAGGATCACTTAATACCGCGTTAAACACGTGTAAAACATATAAATGTGTCAGATTTTATGCAGTTTTCTTGGTTCTATCTGTTCCTGGGAAAGCTGTATGACCACCAAAGACATGGCGGCAGCGGAAGGGGATCTCATCTACCAGGACCTCGAATCTCTAAAGCTGCCCAGACATCAAGAAACGTCCTGCGATCCCATAGCCCCACATAATTAATCAGGCAGCCAGATGTGTCTGTCAGGGCTCTGGGTGAAAGCTTTAATGACGGCCATATTGGTTGTCACACAACTATGAATGAATAAATGCAGCATTTTCTGGGTACGCCGATGTCCACTGCGAGATGCAGAGTAGGGCTGAACAGAAAATATAGGGCAAAGCACCCCATAAGGGAATCTGTGGCCCACAGGACAAACTAGTGGCCTAGGAGACATGGCAGCAGTGGTATGAAGTGGGTGCTGCCAGCTAATACTCTGGGCGACCCCAGGTCACGTGAGTGCTGGATGCCGTTATAAACTTCAGGGTGTAAGTTAGTAAGGCATTGGTGCGACCTGTCGGCAGGCGAGCATTTTTAGCAAACTGAAGCCAAGGTAATAAGTTTAAAGAAACTTTATTTCAAACCAGTGGGTAACAGGTTTCGAGGTTCACCAACCTCTTCATCAGACATCTGGGTAATTATGTAAATCTGTTTAATTCCTTATGGTCCTACGTTCAAAGAAAGATCTGGCAATCAAACCATTGGTGGGCAGTGGTGACGGGTGACTGGTGGGCGGGGCAGTGCTGAAAGGATCGGTTATCCTTGGCTTCGGTCTACTAAAAACCACCTTCGGCATCTGGTCACGCCTGAGCCTCACTAACTTCCACCGTGACACTTCTAGTAGCATCTGGGACTGCTCAGTAGTTTCCATTTAAAAGGGAAACCACAATGCAAACCTGAACCCAGCCTTAAAGCGGCCCTCACTTTCAGTTGACTTTTCAGAATAAGCAGCATTGTGTCTTCATGAAGAACAACATTACTTGATGATTTGTATCCTGCATTTATCACCAGCTGTTTCCTCTCTGCAGGTTCGGTCTTCGCAGTTTTCCCTGAGCTGGTGGGTGTACGCTGCTGCTATGGTGGCTCACATGCATTGCACTCACAGGAGAGCAGGAGATTGTCTATCTCTCTGTAGCACTCCCATAGGTACCAGTGTCACGGAGGACAATATACAGCAGGACTGAGCAGTGCAGATGTAAATCTTGCACTATGGTGAGATAAAACACTTATGAGGATCTGCAGCAGCGTCTCTGTGCTTGTATTTCCTGCAGCAGCTCCCCTTCCCTACCGCTACATAGATTTCTAGGAGCTGATTCAGACCGCAGCAGGCAGACACCCTCAACCACCTCATTTGCCATGATGACAAGCAGTGGGCAGCATTTAAGATAAATAAAGTGATCTGTACTTTTGGTAGTTATCATATTGCCTATCATATTAGCACAAGTTTGTTGAAAAGGGACAATTTAAATAGTAATTATGTTCTGATTCATTGGCGCATCTAAACATGTCAGTAATTGCGAACCTTTCTACCATGGAGGAACCCCCGAAAAACCTATTACCACCACAGGAAACTCCTAGTACAGAAGGGATGATGCTATTAGAGCCACAACCTTCTAACATACTCTCCTCCACTATCACATTTACCATAATGGCCGCTGCCCATTCAAAGTCAATGTGAGTAAAAGCATTGTCTAAGCCATTGTCTAAGCATGGTCCCTTTGAAGGGGCTGACGATCAGTCCGCCATTCTGCACGTTTTAAGAGCTGCTCTGTGCTTATGCTGAAACCTGTCCAGAGAACAGCAGAAGGAAGACGATCATACCGCAGAGATCAGCGTGAGCTGCTTCCTTCACCTCCGGAGGTGGGGGGGGGAGACGTGCGTGCCGTGGTCTGTAGATGCCTGCACTGGCATACATCATATATGTGATCAATGCAAGCTCACTGACGTGGTAATGACACAGGATGTGACAGTTTGCCAATAGACGACAAGCAGGAGGCACTCCTCTGAATACATATACCGGCTCAACAATGGCGCATGCCCTTGCATTCTCGTATACATGGAACAAGTGGAACTGCTCCCGTGAGTTTACCACCCCATGTCCATTCTCCAAAATGAGAAAAGGCTAAGCAATGGTTAGTCCCAACATTAATAAGTGAGGGAGTTGACCGCGAACACATAGCGCTCCACACCGCCAGCTGACTTCGCGGAGCTCCGTGAGGTCAGTGAAACGGGACCACACAGTGGGACCACCATGCTATAAATGTAAGCAAACTGTCCCTCGTTGTAAGGCTGAAAAAAAGGGGCATAGTGCGCCCCAAAGCGCCCTGCCATTACATGGTAAGTCTGTCTATACTGCCGTGTACTGCTAATAAACCACTTGGATGAATATCGTATGCCACGGCCCTCCTTCTCCACACCCTGGTGAACCTGGACATGAGGGGGACTTGGCTCTAGTCCAAACCCCCTCAGTGAAGTAAGTCACAACTTTCAGTATCTTATCCTCCACTTACTGGCAGCACAAGGATAGGTTTTCTTTTGGTCTTTTTGACTTTTCCTGCATTGCGTTACCCTGAGAACTTTCTGACCCCGGATCTCTGTCCTATGCAGCTTCCCACCACCAAAGCAAGATCACCTGTGGACCATAGGTGTGACAGGCTCTATACCAGGAGAGTCCTCTATACATAGAATTCTTTGCACCTACTAATGCAATGTTACTATGTTACTATGTTACTATTTTATATGTGATATCTAAAGATTCTAATAAGTTTACAACTATCTCCTCTTTTGAGCACAGATCTGATATTATACATTTTTCTCTTTACGATATAGGGGGATATTTCTGGTGCCAGGCTTAGTATATCTTCCCTCGGGGCACGGTGGGTTTAATACATGAAGAGGCGCAGGCGACTTCATGTGTTAAGCGCATCCCAGCAATTTTGCGCACCGTCTAAGAAATGTAGGCCAGATCCGACCTGCTGTAAGTTTCTGATATAACTTATACCTGGATCTGCATAAATCATACATAAAACGGTTGATCAGTGATGTCCGCGACAACTCCCGAAAGCAGTGAGGCCGGTGCAAAAAGTCGCACATTTCTGTGCAAATACTCGCTTGCACAAAAATCTGTAACTTATCTACGCCTCTCTGCCGACCCTTATATGTTCCCAGGACAGTCTGGCCAAAAGGTTAGAAAACCCACTATAATGCATGTACAGATCCACACGCTGTAACAGCAGTAGAGGGAGAGACTGTGGCGACCCTTATCACAGGGTCTGCAGATCGGTCAGCCTGCAGCCTCTGAGTGCTGGGGAACGGCCTGTTAAGATAGCTCCTCCCCTTGTTGCTATGGAAATGTCCATGTCCTTGTTACTACTGAAGCCCAGTACCCAATGACAGTGAGCGGATTGCAGAGAAGCTGGAAGGAAGACCCCTAGTGGCAGCCACATCAACAGTGATTTACAGCGGGAAAGAAAAAAAAAACATAATGCAAGTCTATTACAGAAATAATGAGACTAACACAAGGCAGACGAGCCGACGACTGAAAAGTTAGTGCCTCTTTAAAGATCAATGAGAAAAATATGCAAAATGACAGCAAATGCATTCAGCATCATGTACGTTTTTATCACTCTGCGCAATAGTCGAGCCTTCCGTTCTACATATACTACAAAGCTAGGAAGTTGGGAATTTCTATCCACCACTAACTTCCAGGATTTTAAGAGGACGACCAAACTAAACTAATTGGCCAATATAATGCGGACCGTCTCCGCTTGTAATACCAGGAAACTAAAGTAATTATACGGTACGAAGAATTCCATTCGTCCCTAAAGTACCCTGTGAATAATGGGCGTTCGGCGCATGGCGACCATGTGGTTATCCTGTTAATTATTTAATCTTATTAAACCCTTTAGACTGTAAGAGCAGGTAGACAACAGATGTCTCACAACTGATTGGCCTTGTACATCTCAAGCCGGCTGTGGAGGTCAAAGGGTTCAGCCTTCAGATACACCGTTCAATCCTGCATGACGGCATCTCTCTTTAACCGCGCCGCCGCCGTCATTCCCCCTCCAGATCTGCATACTACTTCATCGCTTCCTCGCTCCGTCTTGGCAGCCGGGCTGCACATTTTTTTCCCTTTCTCAAGGGGAGGAGAGCGTCAGGAGGAGGATGTGTTCGACACAATAGACAGTTCCACAAATAGGCGCTTTGCCCTGACCTCAAAGAAGGAGCTGAATTTCTGGCAGCAGCCAAGCCCTACTTACTGAACGGCTCTTCAAAACTTTGTATTCATTCATGTCGCTAACCACCGCTCGAAAAAGGCCTTTACTGGGCCGGCTGCCAAACACGTGAAAATGAGCCCTCCAACATACGCAGCCAAAGGCTTGCATAATCCGCTGCAATAAAAACGCTCTCCCTTGGCTGCGCACCATCCCCTTTCTAAGAACATTCCTGTGTCCGTCATACGGCGGGCCGGGCTTCGGGAACTCAAACAACTTGTGCGCCCAAGTAACAAAGTCATTCTTCAAAAATGAAACAAGTTCAATCGAGGGCAGCGGCACCGAGCTCACACGACTGCGAGCGAGCGGAAGATCCTCTTATGTGCTGGACGGACGTTAACTATGAAGACGTCACATATAGAAGCGCCGCGGGCAGCAAACCCCAAACAGACCGAGAAGCTAATATACAATCCAAATCGAATGCAGGCGATAGACTGACCATAAGGCCGGGCTCACAGGACGGGGCGGAGACCAGCTGCGAGCCCAGCGACCCTGCGCATCTCCTTATACTGTATGGCGGATGACCCCAGCGGCTCGCCGTCAGTCATGCACGGTCGTTTTTCTTCCTCCTTTGTATTTTCTGCGCCGTCGCTTAGCGATGATGCGGGAAGCCATACACAATGCTAATAGGCTGCAGGTTGGAGGCCTCCACTGACTTCAATGTCGTTCGTGCGGATTCCGCGCCAAAAAGAGCATGCTGCGATTTTTCTTTTGCTCGTGGAATACGCAATTCGTATCTGCAAGTGTGAAGGAAAAATCAAACGCACATGCCTTCCAATGCCCTCATCTTACCGTGGAAGGTGATCGCCGAATCTGTAATACAAATGCGGTCGTGTGAGACCGGCCTTACAGCGGTTTCTATTACGTCCTACACGCGCTTGCTCTATTTAAGGGGGAAATGCAGACAGATCTTGTTGTAGGCGAATTCTGGGTTCACAGAACTATCTTGTGTCGGTCTCTGTAATATACTTGTATTAAGAATGTTGCTGCTTTACTGCTGTAAATCACTCTTGAAGTGGCTGCCACTAGGGGTCTCCCTTCTAGCTTCTATGCAATCCACTCACTCTTCTTTGGTGCAGAGAGTGTGTAGTACCAAGGACACAGGGGCATTTCCATAGCAACAGGGGGAGGTTTTTTTTTACAGGCAATCCCCTGCACTCAGGGGCTGCAGGCTGACAGATCTGCAGACACTGGGATAAGAATCTCCACAGTCTCTGCCTCTCCTGCTGTTACAGTGTGTCTGTGCTTGTGTGTTTATGTGTAATGCACACTGATGAAGGGCAAATACCCTGAAACAGTTGTCTGTACATGGAGTCTGGCTTTGCTTTTAATTCCCAGTCATTGCTGCAAGGCTTGTGTAAAGAGTCTAACTTTGGCTTGAAAGAATGCTGCCTTCCAATAGGTGGCGCTGTGGAGGTATTATTCCATCTCCCTTATATGTGTACATTACACACACATTATAGTAGGTTTACTAACCAGAATGTCTCTAAATGCCTGAATCGTCCTGGGAAAGCAGAAGGACGGGCATTCAGATACGGATGCCTGCTGATTGGACCAGAGTCAGTGCAATGCAACATGGGCAGTAAGGGCAAGGACAGGCAACTACTAGCAGAATGCAAGGCTTACTACTTGTCACCTCCTTGAAAGTGCATAGTAAACAGTAGAACAAAACAGTTGGGAAAACCACCTGAAAGTGAGGACGTGCAGACATGAAAAGGGGTGCAAACAGCAGCAAATGAGGGCAAGGAGAACCTTATTTTAGAAAACGTGGCCTAAAGTAGGCGACGGAGTGAATTTAAAAGGGTATTCCGGGACTTTTACCATCGATGGGCTAGTCCTGTGGACTGTTACATACATATGCAGAACGGCCTCCGACATTAGCACGCCTCATCCAACATCAGAACTAAGCCAGTAAATATTAATGTCGGCCGACACTGGATTGGAAAGGGTTCATTTTTTTTTTTTTAAAAGCTATTAAAATCATCCTGACATTTTTTATGCGTTTCTGTTGAGCAATTCCATGGAATCCACAATACTCTTTCCCACCCAAAATAAATCAGAGCTGCGGAGGGGGCGGGGCCAGTTTCTGGTAGAAATTATGCATAAATGTATTGGCCCGCCCCCTCTGACAAGCTACACCCTCTTTAAAGAGAAAGTGGCGGAGAGCAGCAAAAACTCACAAATTTCTGAGAAATCCCCCCAAAAATATTCTTACGCTAGAAACCTGCAAAATACTTGTGTGTGAAATGAAACAATGTTACATGGGAGAATAGTAAGGCGCATGTAGGTGACAGATGCAGGCGATCCGGCGCGGGACGTCGACGACAGATGTAGGCGATCCGTCACGGAACGCCGACGACAGATGTAGGCGATCCGTCATGGGATGTCGACGACAGATGTAGGCGATCCGTCACGGGACGTCGACGACAGATGTAGGCGATCCGGCGTGGGACGTCGGCGACAGATGGAGGCGATCCGGCGCGGGACGTCGGCGACAGATGTAGGCGATCCGGCGCGGGACGTCGGCGACAGATGTAGGCGATCCGGCGCGGGACGTCGGCGACAGATGTAGGCGATGCGACACGGGATGTCGGCGACAGATGTAGGCGATGCGACACGGGATGTCGGCGACAGATGTAGGCGATGCGACGCGGGATGTCGGCGACAGATGTAGGCGATGCGGCGCGGGACGTCGACGACAGATGTAGGCGATGCGACACGGGATGTCGGCGACAGATGTAGGCGATGCGACACGGGATGTCGGCGACAGATGTAGGCGATGCGACACGGGATGTCGGCGACAGATGTAGGCGATGCGACACGGGATGTCGGCGACAGATGTAGGCGATGCGGCGCGGGACGTCGACGACAGATGTAGGCGATGCGGCGCGGGACGTCGACGACAGATGTAGGCGATGCGACACGGGATGTCGGCGACAGATGTAGGCGATGCGACACGGGATGTCGGCGACAGATGTAGGCGATGCGACACGGGATGTCGGCGACAGATTCCTTCCTGCTAGGTAATTCTCAGTTTTTAGTTTGTCGTTCGCTCCTTGAAGAACAATATACCTGTAAGTGGTGAACTCGGCTGCTTACATGCTCTGCGCTGCTCTGAGCTGTTAGATAATAGGCTAATAACGGGGAAGAGAAGGCGACTAAATACTTTAGACCCCCAACCAAACCGCGCAGCCTTTACTAGGATATCAGTATGTTCCGTCATCCCCTATAGCGGCCCGGGCTAACGAGGCATCCTGTATACAAAGCCATGAACTACAGGAAAACACACGTCTCCATTTTGCTCTCTTGCGCTAATGTCTCTCTGACCGGCCGGACGCTAATTCCTAGTGACGGTCCTGACACTTGCCGGTGAAGAGAATAGTAACAAGCCCCTGCTGTTCCGCACAGCCATCACTTTTGTCCGAGTCACTACTTCTGACTGCAGTGTGCTGCTCATCTCTGCCAGCCCTGCTTAACCCCTTCACCACTGGCGCTTCATGTGTCCTGAGCCCTCGATGAAATCTTCACTTATTAACCTCTTAAAGACTACAGTGTCTCGGTCCTGAAGAATCAGACACCTTTTTAGTGGTTTCACACATGTGGCGGTTTTATGGTCCTATTTTTTTTTATTTCCGCTACCAAAATGATCCTTGCCATGGTTTTTATGTTGTGTGATATGTAGGGCTATTGTAGAATCTCTTCATTCACCGATTTTCCCCCTTTTTGGTGTGTTTTTTTCCCCATTTTTTTTTATTAGGGATAATGTGTACAAAAAGCTAAATAAGTTTTTGGAAATTTATAGCTCTTTTCTACAATAAAATAAAGTTTATAAATGCGCTCCCCATTTTGTTTCTGACCGTCTGATATATAATTTTGTATAGTCTTGAATTACGGGGCAGATATGGCAACTTTTTAAAAATATTTTTAGTTTATTCCATAAATTTTTCCCAATTATTATTATTTTTCCCCACATCTGTGTCACCGATGATGTCATATAAGACCTCTGAGGGACCTTCACAATGTTTTTTTTTTGTATTTCACACTTTTTCACTGTGACTGGGGCCTCAATAAGAACTCCAGTTAGACTGTATGTCCATGACCAATATTCTCGAGCGAGTTCAGTCCGTGTCCGAGAGGCACAGAACTCACATGGAAAAAAAGAACCCATTCATTCACGAGTGCGAGTCTTGCATGAGAACGGGACCGAGTGTCGGTGTGCTGTGCGATGCGAGTAGCCACTTGCTTTCAGCCATGTGAATACAGCCTTACAGGGGAAACCATTCCCCTAGAATGATGGTAGTCACTGGCAGAGCGGATCCGTGGCTGCCAAGACCCAGCAGCTTTGCCATGCCAGGAAGCGCCAGGCCATCACATAATCACTGGGTCCAACAGTGGAATCAGCCCTTCCGCTTTCTCTATTTTCTACATAGCACTCAATGAGCGCCATGTATCCTGCAAAGGAGAAGGCAGATATGGTTAAAAAAAACACTGCAGTCCTATCCTTGGGGTCCTCGGCTGTCATTGACAGCCGAGGACTCGACCACCTCCTGCAGGAGCAGACGCTTTAATCCCGCTTCATATTTTTACGATGGCGTGTATTTACGGGTCCTCATCGGGTTACGAATGTAAATCTCCTGTATAACGAGCAACTATGTTTCACTTCCGTTTGTTACAAATATTCATAATCACCCGTGACGACCGCTGAGAAGGAAATACATTCGTTCACAGCAGGAAGGAAAAACTCATCAAGGAATATTGAAATATTGACTGCCGACTGCCACAAGTGATTTCACAATCTATAGTTCAATGCGGGACAAACCCCACACGTTAGTAGCCAATGAGGGGGAAAACTAGTTACTGGACTCAACTTTTTGGGTTGTTTTGTACGGGGTGCATTCAAGTTCTGAGGTCTTCTAATTTTCTCCCCTCAGGAATAGGAGCAGATAGAAACATGGGGTACATTTTAGAAGATGCGGGCCTTCCTCGAGAATGAGTGAGACAGATGAGGGCATCGTCTGGCGCACAGAACCTGCGTGACGGCAAATAGAGTTAGAAGCACTTTAAAAACTTAAAATGGCGACATCCAAATTCCAGAAACAACACGCGATCACCCAGTAGGGCGTCCATCGTTGGTTGAGCAAGACATGCCGTGACGGTGTCATGGACGTGACAAATGCGCACTTGTGGGTCCAGCAGTTCAAAGGAGGTCAAAAGTAACGAGAGAATGGATGAAAGAAGCCTCGGCCACAAACCAGCCAGTCCGACAACATGGTTGTACAACTGGAGCAGGTGGTTATGGAGGACCGCCGATTGGCGGTGGAAGAGTGTGCCTCAAAGTTGGCATTTCTGTAGGTTCTGTACACATCGTCCGGCGCAAAGACTTCAAGATGCGGAATGTTTCATCCAGGTGGGTGCCGCGAATGTTGCCAGACGATCACAAAGCTGCACGTGTGGCCGTATTCACATACGATGACGGCATGAATGAGGTCTTCACTCAATCCACTGTTACAACAGAGGAGATCTAGATGAAGGACGCTCTCCAGGGTGCATCAGCAAAAATGACCCCTAAAGAAACGTTCGCAGCGGTCATGCAATCATGAGATATGTGTACGTCAAGAGGGAGGTTACGGTGAGAAGCGACGATACGTTCCGTTTTCTGGGGTTAGTAGTCTTTTAGAAAACATCAGAACTTGAATTCACCTCGTATTGATGTCAAGGAAAGATCTAATTGCCGAGTAAAAAAAGAAAGGATTTCTATCGGCTACCAGAAGGGTCTAAGTGGCTCCTGGTCTTCTAGGTAAGTGGTCTTCTCAAGGAAGAGGACAATATCTGCAGAAATGAAAATCTATCACCGAAAAGTATGGTCTAGATGGAAGGGTGGTCTTCTCAAGAAACTGGTCTAAAATACAGAATATCCACCATATCAAATAATGTTCTCCAGAAGCAATTAGAGGGCTTTCTGACATAAAGGAAAAAATTAAAAATAAAATAAATCGCCCCAGGGTACAGAATGGCACAAAAAAAAAAAATGTAAATAGCCATTACTTACCCTCTCGTGTTGCCTCTGGACTAGCGCCGCAGCCAATTGCTGACCTCTGCATTCATATGTGCATGAATGAGTGACTGCTGAGGAATGCAGCTGGCTGCAGCCGTGTAGTGGATGATGAATGTGAGGTCATCACTTCCTGTTCAGGCAAGGACCGGAGTGGAGGGGGCCCAAGTTACTGGGTCTGGATCAGGGACACAAGTGGCAGGGCGAATAATGGGTATTGAATATTTTGTGCCATTCACTACCCTGTGGCAAGTTTATTTGAAACTTCAGTTTACCTACTTAGGTGGACAACTCAAGGACTTGAAGGGGTTGTGTGGGACAAGATTGAGGAGTCATCAGCAGTTGATCAGCAGGGTCCACCACTTGAGATCCCGGCCGAGCAGCTAATCGCCAGGCCTGCTAAAAGCCTGGACAGTGCTGGAAGCGGAAAGCGTCAAAACTGCTGCACCCAGGTTTTGGTATGAAAGGCACAGCGCCTACCGAATTCAATGGGAACTGTGCCAGCAGCACCAAACCAGGCCGCTGTTATAAAAAGACAGACTTCCACCGTTGTCCGCAATGACAGCAGGCCCAGAGTTTGGCTGATTGGCGGGGATCTCAAGCAATGGACTCCTGTTGATCACCAATCCTAAGAAAGTGACATGGGACAACGGGAGACCAGAATGGAAGCAGATCTCCCGACAATGAAGGCATCGGGTGAAGAGGTCATATCCCCCAATATGCTCTGTATGCCAGTTGTACGCTAGGGAAAAACACAATAAAAGGTTTACCCAGAATGTCCCTTTAAGTCACGCCAACAATTATTTAACTTTATATAATTGAATTTTGATTTAGAGGTTACATTAAAGGGGTTGTTTGGTTACTGGACAACATGGCTCCTATAACTCCCAGCTGTGTTAGAGTAGCGAAAGGAGCAGCACTCACCCCTCCTCTGCCGCAGGGACCCAGCTCTACGGCCCCACCGTCCTCCTAGTGTTTGCTATGCAAGATATGGCCACCAGAAGTCACCTGATCGCTGCAGCCAATCAAAGACTGCAGCATCACCATTCTGAACTGCTGGCATCAAGGTGCCCAGGATGTGATGCCACAGTGGGCAGGTGACATCATCTTCCACAGCACACACCGGGAGGATGGCGGGGCTACGGCATTGGAACCCGCGATGTTATTTTAACACAATATGAGCTATGGGGGTAATGGTATCTGAGCAGACAACCCCTTTAATGTTTCCCATGGTGTAACGGTGGCATAAATACAATATTAACACGTAATCCACTAATTCTGTGACCGCCCGGCAACAACTGGTTACACGGCGCTAATGTGTAATTCAGAACTACAAAATATGGAGTCCACAAAGAGGCGAGGGCGAACGTCGGCGCACTCCGGCATCTCGGAGAGGGAGAAGGCAATAAATATTTAAGTTGCGCATTATTAACACCTTTGCATTGCGGGGCTAATGGCAGTACGGGGATTAAATGTGAAGCGGGAGATTCATGTTTCACTCACAGTACAGGCCAGAGCAAGCATGTATTAACCAAGTGCAATCATCCTGTCAATACACATTAAGGGCAGCGGATGGCAACAAGCCGGAAATGCCACAGCTGAAATCGGCGTTCACCGGCCCCGTACGCAGAATACACAGACGTTCCCGGCAATGTCACACAGGCCATTGAAATGTACCGGGCAAGGGTCCAAGGATGGCGCTAATCGCTGGCAAAATGAGAAGATGCCAAAACAGATGCCAAAGATTTGTGATGATATTTTCTTGTCAGCCGGCTATTCTAGAGTCCCTAGTGGTAAACGTGGGAGATACGGACGGGCTGCGGTGTAACTGCGCAGATCTACAGACTCTGGATTATTACTGCTGGAAGGTGATGTTCACACAGGCAGATTATCTGCATCAAAATCAGCAACCCAAATCTGCTTGTAACAAGTGGATTTTGGAGCAGCTTTCGGCATGGATTTGCCATCTGCCATATTCTTTCTACTAATGTCTGATAGACGTCAGCTGGGATTTCCCTCCATTCATCCAACAAATATCTGGCGAGTTCTCTCGCCTGTCTACAATGTTGTAAGGAGCACCGACATTGGACAGTTGAGCAATGGAACGTTCTATGGAGTGATGAATCATGCTACTCCATCTTCACATCAGGTGGACGTACCCGGGTATGGAGGATGATGGGAACGCTGCCTGCTTGTGTGCGTTGTACCAATAGTCAAGTACTGAGGTTCCTTTATGGTTTGGGGGTGTTTTATGTGGTCTCGGTCCATCAGTTGTAGTGACAAGAACCATGAAGACGGAGGTGACCCTTACCTTCTAGACCAGTGTTTCCTAAGCTTTTCAACCTTGGGGCACTCCTGGGGAAAACTTTTTTTTACCAAAGGGCCCCCCACCAAAAAGGGTGTGTGGTCAGGGTGTGGCTTATTACAATGTAATGTCGATATTCCGGGCTCACAGCGGCCTCCATTGTTAAATCAAAAGAAAATTTTAATTACATTTTTTTTTTAGCAGTAACAGATTGAAAAGTAATAAATGGAAGCCCCCCTGGAAGTTTTCACGGCCCCCCTGGAATATCTGTTCTAAACCAGTGGTTCTTAACATGGATATTAGTGCCCCAGGGGGGCGTTTTAACTTCTCAAGGGGGTAGTGGAACGAAAAGGTGGAGCAGGGGGTGTTGGAACATAACGGGGGCGGTAGGGGGAGTTCTGGGTTTGCTTTGTTGATCTTTATTTCGTCTAGTAACTACATTTTTCTAAATATTAGTAGTGATACCTTGGTTGTCAACGATAATCCGTCCAAAAACAATCGGTGAAACCTGAAATCTACGAAAACCGAGGCAATTATTGCTAATCTGTTAAACACTAGCAAACTTCCCCAAAAAAGTATTCAGTATTTTAATTTGTACTTTTAACTTTGTAAAAAAGTTAAACTTTAAGTAGGTTTAAACTAGTAAGGCTTGAGGGGCGCTGGCCACCATCCCAATGCCTAAAGGCGGTACTGGGCTGAAAAAGGTTGGGGACCACTGTTCTAGACAATAATGTGCTGCCGACAATGTGGTAATACTCTAGGAATGGTCGGCCATACTTCCAACAAGATAACGCACCTCGTCACAAATCTAACACGGTTTTCCATTGGTTTGAGGATGTAAATGTTCCACGTTTGGACCGGCTGCACAGAGTCCTGACCTGAACCTGCTGAACATCTTTGGGATGATCCGGAATGTCGAGTCAGAATAAAAGAACAGCGTCCATCTTCTTTGAGAGAAATTTCTAGATGTTTGCAGGATGAATGGAGGGAAATACAAGCTGAAGTGTATCAGGTGTTAGCAGAAAGTATCCCGAGGACAGCATCTGAGGTTATTAGGGCCAAAGAAGCCCCAGTAGTTATTAACACATGGAAATAAATACTCCTTGTTGCTCTTGTTCAGGGACCCAATTACCTTTGGTAGGATAATGTACTGAGACTCTGTATGGAATAAAACCCCGTGTACGAGGCCTTACTGCTATGAAAACTGAAATGTGCTTTACTAGAAAGAGGTAGGTCCAACCTGAACCTCCGAAAGCTAATCGAGTATAAGTGCACTCAGGCCTCGTCTTATAGTTCACTCCATACATATTATTAAAGGATCAGTAAAACTAAGAAACTGCAGGGAGTCACTTGAAACCACTTAAGGAATTATGACTGTAAGTAACACAACTAAACTACCTAATAATAAACACAATTATCTCAAGATCCACCAAAGTATATAACAGTCACATATATAGGAAGGGTCGCAGTATCAATGATTAACTAGTCAAGGAAGCTGAAAAGTGGCTGAAAAGTGGTTGAATGAGATTAGATGAGCAGCGCCACCCATGGCCATCAGCTGTGTGTGGTACTGCAACTTCTCCCAGTTTATGTGGATTGAATTTGTTTGTGGTGTCCATCCACAGACATCAGGAGACCCAAGGTGTGCTAAGAAAACCTTCCCCCAATCCATTACTGTACCTCCACCAGCCTGACAGGAAGGGGTCAGCGATTCATGCTGCTGGCGCCAAATTCTGACCTCCCATCAGCAACAGAAATCTGGACCCATCTGACCAGGAGATGTTTTTCCGCTGCTCAGTGATACAAGTTTTGTCCTCTGGAGTCTCGCTCCTTCTGCTTCTCTTAGACACACTGGAGCTGGTTGTCGTTGAACAATTCTTGACATCCTCCTTTGACCCCTTTCGGTGACATTATTTCCGTCCACAGGATCCCCTTTCACTGGGGATCCCTCGGTTAGCAGTGAAATCCTGGCCCCGGCTAGTCTAGCAACGAGTTTCCCATCTAATGTGGATTCACACTGAAATTGAGCCACAGAAAATTTGTCACGCAATTTTATGCCGCACTCCGGGGTCACGGGGAGGTTTTACATACAGGGAAGCGGCAATCGTGAAAGAGTCGGGTCTCTGATAAAGGGGCCATGCAGTGTGTGAGTATATATAAGGCATGTATATATATTTGTGGGTGTCTTCTAGAAGCTATATTACCAAGATGATGAGAATATATACATGTGGTGTCTCGCTTATGTTGTGAAGGACACTAATGAATATGTGAATGGACCGGCGGTACCTGTGGTAGCTGTTATGGTGTAAACCTGTAATGGGGCATTCATCATATGATGCTTACAACCTTTACCACAAAGGGCTTAGGGCTCATGCCCACGGACGCAGCGGAATACATAAAAAAGTCCCCGTTGGCGATCGCGGAAAAACGTGCTTTTTACCGCATTTTTCTGCGGTCTCCATTATTATTATATTGATGGAGACCTCCTGCGGCGTAAATCCGCGGAAAATAGAACATGCCAAGTTTTTTTTTACCGCTCACATAAATCCGCTGTAAAATTCCACATGCCGGCATTGGCGGGCAGAAAAGCTACAATGTTTAATAGAACCTAACAGCCGCAGATTTACGCCTCGGGAACTGCGGTACAAATCCATTCGTGGGTATTTGGTCTCAAAAAGTTTTTCTGGCACTTTGATCTTGGTGGCCCATGCTTAGGATAGGCCATGGGTATCAGATCGGTGGAGATCAGACTCCCAGCATCCCCATCAATCAGCTGATTTGAAGGGCTGTGGCGCTCCAACAAGTGTTCGTCACTTGTATTGTTTTCCAGCCACAGCTCCGCGCCCGTATTGTAGCCAACGCACTTTCAAGTGAGGGTCACCATAAAGTTCCTATGACTCGCCCCGCTTAAAGGCAAGTGCTGCAGTCTTTTCAGTCAGCTTGCTGGTGGGGGTGCAAGGAGTCAGACCCCCACCGATCGGATATTGATAGGCCAATAACATCAAAATCCTGGAAAACCTCTTCAAATCAGAGGAACCCTCATTACTATTGTGAGCAATCAAGCTGATAAAAGAGGAAGTCTGGGAAATAAAATGGCCGCCATCTGCAGCCTGTGAGAACTCCATCTTAAAGTGTACTTAGGATGGCTTGGCGAGACCCGAGAGGAGTTGGGGCAGCGCTGCGGGCAGGGAGTGGAGCCTAACATCACACCATTTGCTCCCATCACAGTGACAGCATAAGTTTCTAATATGCTGTAGACGGTGGCCACTTGTTCATTCCATGGACAACCCCTTTAAGATCCCCGATATCGTATAGATAGATAGTGGTTCTTCAGGATGTTCTGTTCCGGTCTTTGGGTTTCTATCCAACTCCTCAACACTGGGGGTTGTAGACCTGAATCTCCAATTGTGTTCAACATCTGTAGGAATTTTGGATATCCTCCAGAAAGTGTATTAGTTGGTCAACTGGATCCCTACAAAGCTGGTCCCAGAACCGTGTGTCCGTGGTAGGGAAGCGCAATCTCATACCCATGAGGGCACGGCTGGTACGCATTATCCTACCAAACCTTTTTGAATATTCATATCAGTAGAAGTGACTGTGGAAGGTAATGGCAAACACCCGGCAAAACAGTCTGCCAAGATGTCACGATGTGACGTCACCCTAGGAGTCGGTCATGACTCGGTGCTGACACCAGGCGGACTTTACCTTTACCATCAGTAGAATAGATCGTGTCCTATAAGCATATCACCATGCTACATAAGATGCTGACCCTTGGAGGTGTCAGCCATAGGGGTTATCCGGCTGCACACAAGCCGTCCTTCTCTAAACCCTACTGAACATCGCTGGAAAAAACTAAACTGTTGGGTCAGGAAATAGGAAGAGCATCCATCATCTTTGAGAAAACTTGGCAGATGTTTGCAGGATGATTGGAGGGAAATACCAGCTGAAGTGTATCAGATGTTAGTAGAAAGTATACCATGGACAGTATCTGATGTCATTAGGGCCAAAGGAGCCCCACTAAGCATTAACATATGGGAATAAATACTACTTGTGATTCTTGCTCAGGGGTCCGATTACTTTTAGTAGGCTACTGCATAAATAGAACTAAGAACTGACAAGAGATGCGAAAAGACCTCTGAAGGAAGATGCCAACGATCAGCTTGAGGAGGAGCCCATCTACGACAGGTGGATGATTTTAGGTATACTTGGGTGCAAAGACAACATCACATCTGCAAACTTGGAATTTCCATGTAAACTTCTTGTAGATGTACAGGAAGTGTTGTATAAAACATGGAAGGTACTGTGGGGTTAAACTCGTACAATACAATTTTTTTTTCGTTTTCGGAAAGCCCGTTTGGGTTTTTTTTTTTTGCCTCAGCTCCCGACAAGTAGGGCTTTAATACTCAGCGTGTGATGAGAGATGAAACCAAGTGTGAACAACTTTCAGGTCCCATGAGGGGGCTGACTGTTCAAGCTGTCAGGTTCAATTGCATCATTCGACATTATTCAATGCCCCAAACTGCTCCCTAATTGTTAGGGGCTTAACATATTCAGAGCCATTGTTTAGGCTAATGCTGAATGCCCACAAGTCGAGTTTCCATAAAGAAGGGGGTGGGATTTTATTGTACTTAAACCATACAGAACTCACTACCACCGTAGTCTTTGGTGCCATCCCATGTATGAAAACCCGACTGTGAGACTGCTTTAATCAGTTTATATACTATCAATAAGCCTCTTTATTTTATGACTATAGATATATGGCAGAGATTTGCTGAGACTGATGCAGGGACAGTTCACTGGCTCGATACAATCGCAGAAGAGAGCGCCGCAGATTCGCTTTACTCCGACAGCTACAAGTCATTGTAAGTTTTTTTTTGTACCTAATATCAGATGTGACACCTCGTAGAAAGCCGCGCACAAACCCGTCACGTTTGTCTGAAGATCCGTTGCCTCGGCTGACAAACGATTATTTTTCCAGTTGCATTCCTTATCCTGTTGATAATGAGCGGGGTCAAGCAGATTATTCGCTTCCTGTTCTGTTGCCGCTTTGTATCGCAGAGGGAGAGGAAGTTAAAACTAAGGGGAGACACCGGGTAAACAAACCAAAGGAGCGCCGACTCACAGGGGTTTTTTTTAACATTTCATTTGTATCATCTGTAAACAAGCGCGGATCGCAGGGAAGACGCCGATGTCCATCAAGGTGGCAGTCAGGCGTCTGCTGACCAATTTTACAAGATGCAACTTTCGCAGCCGGCGATTTGCGCATTTGTCCTATTTATCTAAAGCAGATCCGTGCGAATGTAATATCCGAGTAGCACAAAGTCGCATCACGACCGCGCAATAAAAAATATATATATATATACACAAACTCGCATCACGACCGCGCAATAAACTATATATACAAACTCGCATCACGACCGCGCAATAAACTATATATACAAACTCGCATCACGACCGCGCAATAAACAATATAGATACAAACAAAACCATGAAGATAACAATGCAAGTAAAAGCAGCGGCGAGATGCACGGCTGAAGCCCGGCTGGCAGAATGTGATGCTTTGACAGGAAACAGCAAATAGGTTTACAAATCAGCAGATAGCTAGAGGGCAGCCGCCATATGCTGCCTCTCCAGCAGTAATAAAGCCGCGCCGTGGAAGAGAGCAAATCCTAATATTGAAACAAAAACACAAAAGAATGAGGAAAAACAGAATTTAAACTACAGGATCGCTGTTTACACGAGGAGGTGAACGTCGGAATCAGGGGAAGAAAAATAGAATTAATGTCCTTTTTTTTTTTCCTGATCCTCATCTGTGACGTACTTGGAGTACTGCTTATGGTGCGCGCCCCCAAACTACTGCTACAATGTATCAGGCGCCATCCTGCAACTTTGTGATGAGATTAAAAAAAACAAACAGGCACAAGAAGAAAACAAAATGCCAAAATAATTATAAAACCAAACCGGCAGCAACAAAAGCCATTAGGAACAAGTTCTGACAGTTCAAATGAAAAGCCGGCGTCAAAGAATTTTTTTTTACAAAAATTTGGCTTTTCTTGCTGCAAAAAAACACTATTGTCAGAAGTTAGTTGTAGGTCAACGGCAGAATATGAAAAGTCCTGCAAATGCTGCATTTTTATTGCTCTTTTACTCACGTCTAGTGCGTTTGTTTATGTTTTTGAGTCAATTGATTGGGGAGGGGGGGGGGTTCTTCGAAATCGCAGCAGGGTTTAGTGTTTTTTTCAGCAGTTTCCCTACAGGATTATCTATAGGAAAACACAAAAAAAAAGACCAAAAAAGTCTGCTAAAAAGAAAACACAGCTGTCGTAAAAAAATTTTTTTAGAAGTACACAGTTGTTCTGTCATTTTTTTTCTACTGAAAATAAAGCAAAAAAAAAAAAAGACGGCATCTGCAGGAAGCCTTGTGATTGGCAGGACTTCCCCACGCCTCTTTGTTTTGGGGGAGGTAATAAACAGGTATGATGTATGCCTCTCCTCCGTATCTGATGACGGCCGCACTATGTTCTTGTTGTAAAACAGATGTTATATGAGCCGCCAACTCCTCAAATTATCACATTAAAAAGCTGTAATTTTTTTTGTTCTTCGCTTATTTCAATTTTTTCTTACCATTTTTTTCTTTTTGCTAATTTTTTTAAACTACAAGATCAGAAACGGCCGAAATCAGATATTTGCCAAAAATGCAGACCTGACCCAATGACACGCGGATCTGAATTGTTTCTTACATTAGTGACTATGTTGTTCTGGCAAAGGAATTATCTGTCAAAAATTAAGAACTTGACAGGCTATTAAAGTGATCTGGATGACATCGGGACCAGCGAGACTTCTGGAGAGCAGACAATAGAACTGACAGGCACGCTACTTAAACCAAATTTCCAGGCCACAGACAGCTTGTGCTTGGTTCAATGTCATTCCATCAGCGACTTACTGTAAAGAGAAGACTCTATAAAAGAACTCGCAACATTATTTATCTGGCGCTTTTCCCATTTCGGTGCAACAGTCAAACGCTAATACAAAAAGAAATCCGAGCATGGCATTCTAGCTGGATATTGCCTGCAGCCATCAATCTCGTACAAGGGGCGGCAGACAACGTGCCGCGCTTATTTAAATCAACGCAATGTTAAGTTACAATTCCTGGTGTATTTGCATAACTCCGTCTCTGCCCCGCGATGCCACACATTAATATTCCACCTTAATCCTCCGCACACTGTTTGTTACGTTTCTTACTGCTAGGGACAAAATACACTATTTGGTAAACGACAAGAAGACCAATAAAGAGCAAATTACCGCCAACTTCTACAAGGCATCGCGTCTCGCCAAAACAATAGACCGAGGGAAATAAACTGCATGAAACAGAAAAACTCTTCAAAATAAATTTTCTTTTCTCCCCTTTAGTACAGAATTTTTAGTTATATTTCTGTTATTAAGATTATTTATTTGCAATCGCAACAAAATCACAGCAAATTGTAGAAAATAGTCCAAAAACAAAATTTTGTATAATGCGGATTTCATCTTTAATGACAGCGAATTACATTTCAGAGTTTTATATTAATCTTCAGATTGATTTTTAATTTATATAATTTTTTTTCTTATTTTTGATTCTTGCATAAAAAAATATTAAGAAACAAAAAAACCGCCAACTGCGTGTGAAGAGGAACCGTCATATTCCTGGTTTTTCTTATTTTTTTTTACAAATTCAGTGCTGCGATTACCAGTTTATGGTATCAAAATAAGAAATAAAAAAATGCCAAAAAAAATTGGGCGCAAACTTTAAAAGTTAAATTCCGAGAAATGTAGAAGAGAAGAAGCACAGAGCGGCGGCTCCTTCCAGCAGCCAACACGCTCGCTGAATCCGGCTCCATCACTATTGTTTTTCGGCAGCTAAATTAAGGTCCTGCTACACTCAGTTCAATGAAGAGGTCAATGCGGCCGGGTTGCCTGGAGACTGATGGTTGCTACAGGAGCACCAGATAAGCCACACGAAATAAGCTTCAGCTCCCAGGCAAAAAGCATTTACTGCTAGGAGCAAAACATAAGATGCGGCTCTCAGCACGCCGCGCCGTACACGACCGCGCCGCGGCCTTCACTGCACTCTGCTCAATGAGGACTTAAATGTGAAGCCAATCTCGCCGGGACAAGGGCTAAAGTAAGATTGGAAGGATTTTAATTAGACCGAATACAGGATTACTCAAGGACTGGGACTCCTTTGTTCTTCCTGTTGGGTCACATGTTACCTAAGAATTTCCCCCCTAGCTGTAAATTCCTTTTACCCCACCCTCTGACCTCTTCCCACTTAAAACCCACTGCAGAAAAGGAGTTTTTCCCTTTAAATCCAAAAGCTCAGCATGTCCACAATCTTGTGCGCCCACCTCTGTGTAAAAGCAATCAATCAATCAAGGGGAAAAAAATTTTGAAAAAGAAAAAAAAAATGTTTTTTAAATAAATACATGTGCTTTAATACTTGTAGATAAATCCTGCGGCACGAGTATGTGAACTGTCAGATATTAATGATCTCTCCCACCAGCTGGGGGCACTAGAGCTGTGCTGTAGACAACGATAACCCACCACATACAACCAAAGCCTACAATCCTAGGCTAACCGTATATATGTTGTCATGTAAGCAGGTTGATGTCAGGACTTTTACATAATAATCTAAGTTACGGTTTTGCATGGTAAATTGGCCGCGAGGGGGCAGTGTTCTGCTGGAATCTCCAGTAAGACAATGCAATTTATGGTCAGCAGTTCTCATGACTTTCCAGCCATAGAAGCCAAGATGTTGCGTGGAAACACCCAGCGATCTCATGCTGCAGAACAAACAATTCGCCAAGGAAGGAGTGTATTTTTATACAAGCATAAAGCTCCTTGCTGGTTGGCCGACCGCCATGTAAACAGCGACCAATGACAACTCCATGGAAATTAATTTAAAGGCTCAACCCCTAGAAGTCATCGGAACCTGCCTGTGTGCGAGGGCAGATTGTACGTTTTACTGACCGACTACGGACCCATTACAGTAACGGACTGATGAGCAAAAAATAATTGCACCCTGTCCAAATTCGGTCCGTATTCATGGGCCAAAATCACCCATGAGAGCCCCTGGGAGCATAAAAAGACGTAGCAAACATGGATGTTATTTGCATACGAGCTGCATATTTTACAAATGTTGGGGGAAGACCATAAGATAAAAAATGCAAAAATGTGGCCCCTTTTTTTTTTTTGCACTTTTGTGAAAAACAGATCACATGTGGTTGTAAAAAAATCCGCCATACACGCAACTAAAACGCATGCATCACGCATGTATGCCGTGAAAATGGCCTTGTTTTCACAGACTGAAATCGCACCCGCCTGTATGTACGAACCCTCAGGGTCCATTCGGATGGAGACATTTTTTTCTGGTACAAGAGCACCAAGCAAAGGGATCACCTACTGGGCCTCTATATGGGCTGATTCAGACTATTAGGGGAAGAATGAGCATTCATGTGATCATTCATCTCCACAGAGCTGCCATTGGCTGGCTGCACATCTACCCGCTTACATGTACGGTTCACAAGGGAGTATTTTTATGCGTCCATGAAAAACACGATTAGACAGTGAATTGTTTAATTCTTTGACACAGCCAACGACGGGACAAACGTTCTTGCCCAATAGGGCTGTGTAAACAATTGAAGGCTAGTCCTCGGAATAGATCATCATTAGTGGGGTTTGTCGCCCGGGACCTCCACCGATTATCTGTTCTTTGGCCTAGTGCAAGTTTGCACTGAGCTGATTTCTGCAGGAACTTAACAACTCCACTCCCACCACAGTGGCTTTGTATTGTAGGGGAAGTTTCCATTCATTTCAGTGGGAACGTTCCTGCAATACCAAGACAGGCCACTGCAGTGAAAATGGAGCCATCCGCTTCCTGCAAAAATCAGCTTGGTGCATGAACACACTGACCCAAAGAACAGATGATTTGTGGAGGACCTGGGCAACAGACCCCACTGATCTACTATTGATGAGATAGGTCATCAATAGTTTACAATTGGAAAACCCCTTCAGTGGGGTATTCACTGTACAGACTAATACTATAAAATGTAATGTAGATCATCACAATTGCTCAATACTAGTAATGGACTATTAATTATTAGGAAATTATAGTACCAGTGTTTCTGGTGGCATAATGCGCCACACAGCTGTGTTGCATAGTACCTTCATTATGATCCCCACACATCACACACAGCTGTACTACTTTCATCCTAATTTCCACACATTAAAACGCTCAGCACATCACACAAACAGCTCTGCTACATCCATCTTGATTCCCACACAAGACAAACACAGCTTTGCTCCTCCCACAGCAGTGACATCACCACATTTCCTTTAGCTCACCGAATCTCTGTGGTGGCGGTAGGTTAGTGTCTTCTGTCATAACCGCTAAGTTGTGTCTGAGATAATAACGGCTTAGTTGTATTCTCATTTTGTTATTTTTGTCCTCCACTTTTTAAGACCCCCAACTGTGCTGTTCTTCTGTCGGTCAGGCTTTGTGTTTTATATATCCTGTAAGACCTGCGATGACATCACCAGGGGGCGGAACATGAGAAGAACCCACATACAGTACTTTCTACCAAACTGCAGAATGGCTCCTCCCATAGCACTGATGTTACCACAGGTGCTTCAGCCCACTAGATCTCTGTGGCGGGGGTAGGTCGGTGTTTTCTGTCAGGACTGTTGAGTTGTGTCTGAGATAACGGCTTAGTTGTATTCTCATTTTGTTAAGGCCCAAATTGGCTCAAAAGCCGTCTTTTGAAGGTAATTGTTGCGTGTAACTGCACTGACATGCTGAAAAACAACGATCCGCCTAATCAGAAATTCACAGCAGGATACAGCTGATAATATTGTTTCAGCTGTATCCCACTGCCTGAACACAGGCGGGGTATGGAGAACAGAGCTGTCCAGCTGTATACCAGCCGGGCGCTCCGAGCAGAAAACAGCTGGATGCAGAAGACAAGCGGCCATGCTTGTCTTCGGCTTCACCCGCCTAAAGCGTAAGGTGAAGCAGACGTTTGAGTGATCATCTTGCTGTGTAATGCACACAACGATTATCGCTCAAAAGACCTCTTTTGAGCGATAATCGTTATGTCTAAATGGGCCTTTATTTTTGTCCTCACCTTCCAAGAGCCCTAACTTTGTTGTTCTTTTGTCGGTCAGGCTCTGTGCTTTATATATGTTGTAGGACCTTTGATGATGTCACCAGAGGGTGGAGCGATGATGTCACCAGGGGCAGAGCATTACATGCTCACATACATACTCACTGACAAGTGGTAATTAGTAGTTTGATTCATTGTACCTGCTCTACCTACCTTCTTATTTCTATATCCTTTTACCCTCTGCCCGAAAAATATCTCCACTTCCCCTGATGTCTTGTCCCCATTTGCTACTCTTTCCCCTATCCATGGCCTCCAACATCCTATGAGCAGTGCATGATGGGAGGACAGGGGTGGAAGCATTGCACTGTACTGCTCAGGTGCAGTTCGGAGTCCGAGAAGGTTCTGTCTGTCGGCTTCAGCTGGCTTTCTCTTGTACTCTTAGGTCAGACGAGCGAGTTTTTTTGTGCATCTATGTGTGCGAAAAAAAATTAGATCTTCGCATATGCTAAAAGCGCATGCCTGGGCAAATTTTTATTTTGTCCGTTCACTGGAGCAGCTGCTCCACAAAGAGAGAGAAGCAGCCCCGCAGCACTTCTGGATTTCCCCATAGCAGGGACAGTGAGTGGAACTATGGGGAAACCTCCCATAGCTCCGCTCACTGTCCCTGCTCTGGGATAATCCCCAATAGCGGCACTGTCTCTCTCTGCTATGGAGAAATCCCCAGGATTTCCCCCGACAGCGTGGGAGGAGGGGGCGGGACTATAGGAACCTGCCCCCCCCCTAGTCCTGCCACCCCCACCCCCCACCCCATGGTTTGCTATGGGGATTCTCACAGAGAATCCCCATAGCAAACCATGGAGGGATGTGGTTAGGTAAGCAGGTACCACTAGCCCCGCCCCTTCCTCCCACACTTCTCCAGGGAAGCCCTGAAACCCAACCCCCCTCTCTATCCCCGCTATAGGGAATTGCCCAGCAGGGGGGCAGTAGGAATGCCCCGCTGCTTACAGCGGGACATTTAAACGTTTCTGCCAAGAAGCACCTCTTAAATATCCCATTGTAAAATCCGTCAGTCCCCGTGGGGATTAATGGAACCCTCAAGGAGTCCCCTCATCCCCGTGGCAACTAACAGGAGTTAACACCGGGACATTTAAAAGGGGCTTCTGGCCAGAAGCATCTTTTAAATGCCCTGCTGTAAGCAGTGGGGAAGAGATTGGCAGCGCAGGAGTTTCCATTATCTCCTGCTCCCATAGGAGTCAATGGAAACCTCTGCCGGCGCACCGCAGATAAAGGAGGTCCCATCTTTTTTAGATACGCGCCGTTTTGCGCTGCTAATTCCTCACATATGAACGCTTCTATGAGAACCCATTTTCAATGCACATAAAACACGCTGGTCTGACTGCGGCCCTTAGAGAGAAGGCGGTCGGTGCTGGTAAGTTGTAGGACCCGTCAGCTGTGGGCGGAGCTACACCGGGAGACAAGCTCTATGCATGCTGGGAGTTGTAGGCAATAGACTGTTGTGTTTACTGTGATGCGTGTAAACACAGCGGCAGATCGGTGGCTGAACTGGATGAAGAAGGGGTCCAGAGCGCCAGATAAAAGGGATAGGTTGTGCCTGGGAAACCCCTTTAAGGGTCCAGTAGATGAGCACAATCTCTTTGCAGCATCTAGAAAGCCCCCGCATCGTCCCCACGGTGTCATCAGTCTGGTGAAAAGTTTATAAAAATCCCCCTTTTATCGGTCCCCATTTATTACAATTGATCTGCCAACAACCAGCCTATTATCACATCCAATATTTGCCATTAGTGATATTGCCGCGCCGCCTCGTAACGCCTCTGCCGCGATAGCGCTGTATGTAAACAGCTCCGTGTTTTGTTTGAGAAATGATTGCGGCGTAATTAGTTTAAATAGACACAGCGGAGAACAATGATTACCAGATAAGATGAAAATGAAAAGAACCAGCGCAAAATACAAAAGGGACGCGAGAAAAGACGGCTTCACGTAATCTGAGGCTGCAAATTACAGGGCCGCCAAATGGTCTCTACTTGGGCCGCGGCCGCCGAGCGCCATCCCTGACTTAGTTAGAAGAAAACCTTCTTGTGCCTTTATAGTCACACCAGCTAAAATAAAGACCGGTAACCAACTGCATATTAACCCTAACACAGATAGAAGAGACTAAAGTCACATGACGTCTAGTAGCCAATAGAGGAACGGACGGATTCAGCAAACCTAAAAGCAATGAAAAAGTGGAGCCGCAATTGCAAACATTTTTGTCCAGGGTAGAAGACAGCCTCGCAGCGTCCCTCCGGGCGTATTCTCCTGCGCACTATGACATTAGCCGTGGAGATACGCAACTGCACACTGGAAGCTATAGTTGCCAAGGCAACGGCCCTGCGACCAGCGAGTATCGTACACCGGTCCTATTTTAATTAACAGGACCCCTGATGCTGGCTGGGGATGTGGCGGTTGTCTCTGACTTACCTCCCGACGTGCCGTTACGTTGCATCTCTCATGCTTTATCTCCCTGGGGCACGACCTCAGAGGGTGACAAAAAAACGAGAAAAAAAGACCACCTAAAGGAGTGTCCATAGGGGGCACTGTAAGTTATTCAATGACTTAAAGGGGCTTTCCTATTAAAGACATTTACTCCTCCCATCCATGTGATAGGGGAAAAATGTGTGATCGCTTGGGGTCTGACCACTGGGTCCTCCAACTAGCTCGAGGAAGGTGCATCCGAATGTACCATGTGAGTGGAGAGGCTGTGTGCATGCTCAACAGCGGCTCCATTCACTTCTATGGGACACGTATGAGCACCGCTGCTCCATTCACTTCTATGGGACACGTATGAGCACCGCTGCTCCATTCACTTCTATGGGACACGTATGAGCACGGCTGCTCCATTCACTTCTATGGGACACGTATGAGCACGGCTGCTCCATTCACTTCTATGGGACACGTATGAGCACGGCTGCTCCATTCACTTCTATGGGACACGTATGAGCACCGCTGCTCCATTCACTTCTATGGGACACGTATGAGCACCGCTGCTCCATTCACTTCTATGGGACACGTATGAGCACCGCTGCTCCATTCACTTCTATGGGACACGTATGAGCACCGCTGCTCCATTCACTTCTATGGGACACGTATGAGCACCGCTGCTCCATTCACTTCTATGGGACACGTATGAGCACCGCTGCTCCATTCACTTCTATGGGACACGTATGAGCACCGCTGCTCCATTCACTTCTATGGGACACGTATGAGCACCGCTGCTCCATTCACTTCTATGGGACACGTATGAGCACCGCTGCTCCATTCACTTCTATGGGACACGTATGAGCACCGCTGCTCCATTCACTTCTATGGGACACGTATGAGCACCGCTGCTCCATTCACTTCTATGGGACACGTATGAGCACCGCTGCTCCATTCACTTCTATGGGACACGTATGAGCACCGCTGCTCCATTCACAAGGGGCATTCAGGTGCGCCGGTTTCGGGATTACTAGGAGTCTTGTGAATGGAAGGCAGAATATATGCTCAACCACCACTCCATTCACATCTATGAGACAGGCGGCGATCGATGCGCTCGGCAATTTCGGTTGAGCAGACGCACCGCTGCTTCATTCCCATTGTGCATTCTGGTGCTCCGGCCTCAGGATTGCTGGGGGCCGCAGCGATCAGACATTTATCCCCAATGCCGTGAATAACGAATAAATGTCTTTAACAGGGAAAACCCCTTTAAAAGGTTTTACCAAAATAGCAAGTTACCCCCTATCCACAGAATAGGAAATAACTTGCTGATTGGTGGGGGTCTCACTGCTAAGACCCCTGCCGATCCTGAGAAAGGTCCCGTGTTCTCCTGACTGCAAGGTTACTGCATCCTCCGCAGTGAAGAGGAGACACAATGGAGCGCTGGTCCCACAAGCGCACTAGCGCTCCATTTACTTTCAACGGGACTGCAGGGACAGCTGAGCGGCACCGCTGGGTAATTCCATCAGCCCCACTGAAATGAATACAGTGCTGACTATGCATGGTCGGCCATTCGTAGTGACGTCGCTGCGGGGGAGAAGCAACCCCCAGACTGACAGTCAGAGCGGGGCATAGGAGTCGCATTCTCGCCATCAGTGGAGGTCTCAGCAGTAGGACCACCAAATCAGCAAGTTATCTCCTATCCTGTGGATACCCTGTGGATGGGGGGGGGGGGGGGGGGGTAACTTGTAATTGTGGTACAACCTTTTTAATTGTAGTAGTTTCCTCTGTCCGTTGGATTCATTGGGTACACTAGGGCTCCACGGTGGGCTTAACATTTCCCTACGGGAAAAAGAAATCAGCTACAGGCAACTAGGGGCGATCACTAAAATTCTATATCGGAATTTTTGAGATTATCTTGCAAGGTTTCTTCCCCCCCCCCCCCCCCCCTTCAGATGAAACCTGAGGTCATGTGACTGTGCAAGGTCAGCAGAACCGGATGCCCCCGATCTGAGCCCAATAGAACCCGGGAGCCGGAAAGATGGAGCACCTAGGAATTTGCTGCTGCAAGTTTTTGGGTTAATTTTTTACATTGGGTGTGAATTGTTTTCTTCTTCTATTTTACTGCCCGGTCTGAAGCCGCTGCACTTCTGCCGCTCTGATGCCGGCAGTTCTGGCCTCTCTGGGGGGCAATACTACCTATTTATCCAACCTGATAGCTGCCTGATGCAAGCGCGGTATCCTGCCTGGAGAGCCGGGGACAAGGACATTTCTCGGTGCCTCGTTAGAGCGAGTGGAGGAGGGAAGAATCCCTGCTGACTGCAATACGATGGAGAAGAGTCGGCGACTGATGCAACCCCCACAGGTGAGCCTTGCATCAGTCCCGCAGTCCTGGTCGGGTCGGCTATTTACTGTGTTTATTTCTCCTGAATTAAGGCCTCGTTAGTGTAAATTGACTTTCCCCTCCTGAGAGGATACTTTGGATCAGAGTCTTCTTACATTTGATGTCTCGGCTCTCGGCATCTCTGGAAGGGTGGAGCGCGGATGTGCAGCTAGTAAAGCCTGCCGCTATTGATCCACTGGGGCTTCTATGTAGACAATGGGTTACAACACAACGCCAGATCCGAGCTGGTACCGTTCTCACAACATGGCGGATTCATCAGGCGCACGCTGCGTTGGCGAACAGTGACATTACATCCGCCGAAGGCATTGAAGGAAATGTATCGCCTATGTTTTTTTACTAATTAAAACCAAATAGTGAAACATTCTCCATTTTTCTATGTTTTTAATGTTTTGATGAGATTTTTTTCTATCGTCTGTACACGACTATGGGGGCGGCCATCTTATCTCAGCTGAAGTCAACAGCATTTAGACATATGCTTTACAGCAGCCTCTAGGCCAGAGACACAATGGACAGGAGCTGACCCATTGACTTCTATGAGTGTGTGTTGAGGGCATATGTGAAGGGAGGGGAGGAGGTGAGCTGTGACATCACCTACTGTGAATAGTAGATCCTGTGTGACCTATATATAGATGCCACCACTTGGTGTAATTCTGTTTGTGATGATGATGAGATGACGGCTGAGAAGTTCTCTCCACAGAACAGGAAGTCAGACTATTATTAGGCTTAATAGCCAGTGTGCAGGGAGGGGGATGAGGTGAGCTGTGGCATCACCTATTGTGAATGGTGGATCCTTTGTTATCTACATATAGGTGTCACCTTTCAGCCTAATACTGTGATAATAATGAGATGACAGATGAAAGTCCATTTCTGCAAAATAGGAAGTGTCAGACTATTAAGAGGCCCTAGTGGTCAGTGTGAGAACTGCAGGATTTTTGTTTTTAAATAGTGACATCAAAAATAAAAAATCACCAAAGAGATATATCACATAAACATTTGATTATTAAAACAAGTCATTTCCTAACAACACGTTCCCTTAAAATGATCCTGATATACATGTGCTGCACACAGCAATGACCGTACAAACACAAGGAGCCCCTTATCTGCAGGTCTGGGTTACACAGAAAGGAAGTGCGGCCTAAATGTGACATTGTTCGACAAACGCTACTATGAATCTGCGCCAAAATGTTGGTGAAAAATGGCCGCTTTTTGCAGCCTGTGAGGCATGCATCCTAGAATGCACCTATAATAGACCTACAAAGGGGGCAAAGCCAGAGGTGGAGCCGAGAAGCACGTGGCTCATTCCTGCTAAGCTCCGCCTCCTCCGCAGCTCATCAACCATCCTAGTTACGTTCTCGGACGGGTTTCTCACCGGCTGCGGACAGCAGCCATTGTGTTCACTTCCTGGATTACAAATCGGAACATAAACCCCCCCCACCACCCCCCGCGCAAAAAAACGAGTACTTCCTTAAAGTGGCTCCGCCTACATTACCAAGTGAATAATGTGCTACCCCATTCTCAGGAATTGAATTTTGGATTTCACCACAACAGCAAACCTTCTCGGAATAATCAATGCTCCACTATCAACACGCAGTAAAGCCTGCGCTCCATGCACTTTCCGTGGACTGTGGAGGTACCTGACGGCACCGGCTTGGGTATCTCCGTCAGCCCCATTGAAAGAAACAGGGTGCTGACCGTGCATGCTCAGCCGGCGCTCCATTCATAGTGATGTCCCTGTGGGGCGAGTCGTGACCCCCGCAGTGACACAGGAGTCCTGTTCTTGAGATCGATAGGCGGTCTCGGTGGTGAGACCCTAACTTACCAGCAAGTTATCCCCTATCCTGTCGATAAACTAGAACCTCAAGTTATCCCCTATCCTGTGGATATCCTGGTCCTGTGGATAAACTAGAACCTCAAGTTATCCCCTAACACCTTTAAGTATAATTCTATTGCGCCAGATGACTGCATGAAGAACGGTGGGTTATCAGCATACTACCAGAGAATACCATGGACCATCATAACATGAAGTTGGGGTCTCTGCCAGTATTAGGCCCACCTTACCTGAGTTGTTGTAGTGCTGGCAGGGGCAGTAGTTGCAGCAGAGGGCAATGGGGATGGGGATCCTCCGGGTTGTAGATGGGCAGCAGCGCATTGTGACACATGGGAACTGGAAACTGGCGTACTGGAGCCCGACAAAGCACTGGGAAAGGACACGGCGACATCGGTGCTGCTGAAAATGCCTGCAATACAAAAGGGGTAAAACCGATAAGGTTCTGATACTTAAGGGTGAATCAAATGAAAATACAGCATGTACAGATATTGTGGATGAACCGCGGGCTCTGTATGCTCCCCATGGGTCTGGGCTCCTCAGACGGGGTAACAATACAGCAACAAGTAATAACGATGAAGCTTGCTAATTACTCTCACTTAAGGGAACCCTTTAAGCCGCTTCCGTAGCGGTAACCGGTATGAATCCAGCAGGACACTCACGCTTTTACCAAAGAAATAGACGGCTTAATGCATTTTTAGATATTCTTACTTTTATCAATGTGCACCCAATAAACGAATGATATGCCTCAAACCCTTGAGCCGAGGAGAGGCCATCAATAGTTTAACACTCGACAACCACTTATGCAAATGACTGTCTGGCTTATAATATGTTAATTCAAAAAGTTGTGTGTGTAATACCACCAGCTAAGATCCTAAAAACTCTGCAGAAGCAAAGAAAACTACAAAATAACAAACCATTCAAAGAACTAAAAAACCGCAAAGAACCACAAACAGCAAAAGAAACCCAACAAAGGCCAAAAACCTGACAATTAGAAGGAGCTCAAACACAACAAAACACAAAAACAAATTAAAAAAGGCCAGGAAAAAAGAGAATCTCCGTTATTTATCTTAATCTCACTCGGGACTGATGCCATCTGTGAAAGACATAAGATCCCCTAATCCATCCACCGTGTGCTAAAGAGGTGGATCACTCAAGGGTGCGAGAGACGGAATCGGTTTTCAGCCCTTGAATAAACCCTGTTGGGATGCACAAAACAGATCAATCACAACATTTGGAGAAAGGTAGGCGCCTTTCAGGAGGCCTCTGAAGGTTGGCACCCATCCGTCTTCTCCTAGGCACACAAAGAGGAGTATGATGGAAGACGGTGAGGTCGAATGTCCGCTCCCTTTCTCCTTTGACATCTACTGCACGGAAGAGGGTGAATAACGGGTCAAAGGCTGCTTGGTGCGTCCACCATTACCGAGTCACGAAGGGGTCTGCTTTCTAAAGGTCAAATACCTAGTTTTTTTGTCCGTACAATTGGCTATTTAATTAATGTATATACACAATACAACAGGCACAAGATCTATGGGTGTAGGAAACCGCTAAGGCCATGGAATAAACAGAAGGAAGGTCTATCACTCTCGCGGCAGGCCGGCTGATAACAGCCCATCTAGCGCGCGGCGTCTCATTATGGTATTTTTATGTGTGGATATAAGGCCTCCTGCACACGGGTGACAAAGTCGCACGATTTTGTAGCATTGCTACAATGCTACAGATTACATGTATGTGAAGCCCGTGCTTTCCTATGGGTTCCTTCACATGAGATGTTTTGTAGCCTGCTACAAAGCGACACAAAAACCTCACGGGCCCGGCGATATGTCCGCGACACGTGAGGTTTTGTAGCCCATGTTTCCCTATGGAGCCTTCCTCTCTGTTCCATCGCACGAAAACGCGGTTTGCATGCGGTGCGATGCAACTTTGCCAGTAGTAAATGCTACTGTTAAAGCTATAATCTAAGCCCTGACTGCCGGGGGAAAAAAACCCATATACATCACCATAGACGAGCTGTCAGCCCGGCCACAGCTTCTCCCCAGGTCCCGGCCCTGATCTTGTTCTCTTTTGGACAGGGATTCAAAAATCCCCGCCACGTGGAAGCGCTGGCTGTGATTGGCTGACACTTAGCCAATCACAGCAAGTCCTTGATGAATGGCAGTGATTGAACCAATCACAGCCATTCTTCGAGCACGGGCTTTTTCAATCCCCGGCTAGAAGATGATGAGTGCCGGGACCTGGGGAGAAGCTGCGGCGGCGCCCCGGACAGCGCGGAAGAGGTGATGCATGCTTTTTTTTTTTCTCCTTTAGTTGCAGCTTATTTTCTGGGTAGGGCTTATATTTCAAGCCCCCCCCCCCCCAAAAAAAATTCTCATACGTGATGCTACAAAGTCGCGCGATTTTGCAGCGTCACATTCGACTTTGTAGCGCTACAAAATCGCGGTATTGCTGCGAGAAAATCGATTCTCTCGCAGCAATGCAGTGTCGTCCGTGTGAAGAAGGCCTAAAGCATAAGAATACAAACATGCATAATAATAGGGAGAGACATATATATACTTGACAAATAAAAGCCAAGGTGGTTCGGCAATGGTTCACTTCTTCAAAAGTATGCCCTCTTTCCTGAAAATGATGTGTCCCCCACACCTTAAAAAGGCAGCCGCAGTGCCTGCCGCACTGAACCCGGAAGAAGCGACGGGCGGTCGCGTGCCGTACATTGTGCCTGTGACCACTCCGCAGACTAACAAGCTTTTGACGGCCATAGCCATAACCGCTGATGCCTGTGAGTGGCTGAGCGGTCACATACACAATGAGTGACATGTGACCACCAGGCGCTTCTTTCGGGTTCCATGTGGGGGGCACCTGGGCTGCAGCGCTGGACGGGGAGCCGCCAGGATACCACAATCGTCCAACAGCCGTCCCAGCGACTGTCGCTCTTGTGCTTTTCCACAGGAGTGATAGTCTGTCAGACAATGGAGGCGGGCGTGCTGGACATCCCAACAGGAAGCCGCTCAGTAGTCGCTCCGTTTCAGTGGGCTGAAAAGGCACTATTCTCCACTGCAGAGCGACTTGTCTTTTCAGGCGCCATGTGTACGCGGGCCGACAGTCGCCCATAATTGCTTGTTTTGTTGTGTTTAGAGAATCCTTCAACATTGAGGCTGAATGAGTAAATAATTGTATAAAATCTCTGCGAGCGAAGAAAAAGATGTAAAACCATAAAAAATATTATATAAAACCATAATAAAAAACATCAACTTATCAAAATCATTTCCTTCTATGACAGAATCATCGACTGCGTTGATCAGGGAAATGCGGTGGATATAGTTTTTCTTGACTTTAGTAAAGCATGTGACAAAGTATCTCATACCATACTTATTGGAAAATGACCAGATATGGGATTGACAAGCCAACTGTTAGGTGGATTCACAACTGGCTGAGTGATCCTACTCAAAGAGTGGTCATAGATGGCTGCACATCCAAGGGGAAGAATGTATCAAGTGGGGACCACAAGGCTCTGTCCTGGGCCCAGTGTTGGTCAACATTGTTATAAATGATCTGGAGGTGAGAATTGATGGGAAACTGATCAAATTAGCAGTCGACACAAAGCTAGGAGGGATAGCTAACAGTAGGGAAGAGAGAGAGAGTATGCAAAAAGATCTAGAAAAGCTTGCACAGTGGGCGGCGACTAACAGAATGGGATTTAACAAGGAGAAATGCAAAGTCCTACATCTGGGCAAGAAAAATGAAGGAAGCACATACAGAATGGGAGGAATTGGGCTAAGCAGCAGCACATGTGAAAAAGACTTGGGTATACTAATAGATCATAGACTGAACATGAGTCAACAATGTGATGCAGCAGCCAAAAAGGCAAACACAATTCTGGGATGTATTAAGAGAAGCATAGAGTCTAGATAACGTGAGGCAATTGTCCCCCTCTACTCTTCCTCAGTCAGACCTCATCTGGAATACTGTGTCCAGCTCTGGGCACCCCACTTTAAAAAGACAGACAAACTGGAGCAAGTTCAGAGAAGAGTTACCAAGATGGTGAGCGGTCTGCAAATCATGTCCTATGAGGAACAGTTAAAGTATCTGGGAATGTTTAGCAGAAGAGAAGGCTGAGAGGAGACTTAAAGGGGTTGTCCCGCGAAAGCAAGTGGGGTTATACACTTCTGTATGGCCATATTAATGCACTTTGTAATATACATCGTGCATTAATTATGAGCCATACAGAAGTTATTCACTTACCTGTTCCGTTGCTAGCGCCCCCGTCTCCATGGTGCCGTCTAATTTCAGAGTCTAATCGCCCGATTAGACGCGCTTGCGCAGTCCGGTCTTCTCCCTTCTGAATGGAGCCGCTCGTGCCGGAGAGCTGCTCCTCGTAGCTCCGCCCCGTCACGTGTGCCGATTCCAGCCAATCAGGAGGCTGGAATCGGCAATGGAACGCACAGAGCCCACGGTGCACCATGGGAGAAGACCTGCGGTCCACCGTGGGTGAAGATCCCGGCGGCCATCTTTGCAAGGTAAGTAAGAAGTCACTAGAGCGCGGGGATTCGGGTAAGTACTATCCGTTTTTGTTTCTTTTAAACCCCTGCATCGGGTTTGTCTCGCGCCGAACGGGGGGGGGGCTATTGAAAAAAAACAAAACGTTTCGGTGCGGGACAACCCCTTTAATAGCTGTCTACAAATATCTGAAGGGCTGTCACCGTGCAGAGGGATCAGCCCTATTCTCATCTGTACAAGGAAAGACTAGAAGCAATGGGATGAAACTGAAAGGGAGGAGACACAGATTAGATATTAGACAGTGAGGGGGATCAATGAGTGGAACAGGTTGCCACAGAAGGTGGGGAGCTCTCCTTCAATGGAAGTGTTCAAACAAAGGCCGGACAGACATCTGTCAGGGATGATTTAGTTATTCTGTGTTGAGCAGGGGGTCGGACCCGATGACCCCGGAGTTCCCTTCTAACTCTACCAGTCTATGATTCTTTGACCCGTGTCTCTGGCCCTGGGAGGATCATGATCCTGCAAACGCTTCCACATTTTGTAGCTTAAAGGAGAATTCCCAAGGCAGACTCTCATCAGCTATCCGTAGCGTAAGCCAATGACACCGAAAATACGGTCCAGTTTCCTCTTCACTGAGGGCTCACTGTGCTGCCCCTCCCCCCCCCCCTTCCTGTAGTGAGGAGGAGGAGATAGAACACAGCGGTGGTCGCGCATGCGTGGTGCTGTGCCATTCATCTTCAATGGGGCTAATGGAGATAGCCGAGTGTTGATAAAAGTCCGATCAGAAGGGGTCTCATCGCGGAAGCCCTTACCGATCCTGAGAACGGGTGTCTTGGTTCCCCCTCGTCACTGAAGAGATGCTTCTCAAACCCACAGTGACATCAGATGAAACACAACGATGATATTCCCTCCATTCATTTCATTGGGTCTGATGGAAACAGCCGAGCACTTCTACTCCGCTATCTCGGGCAGTCCCATTGAAAGCGAATGTAGCAGCATCACGCGTGTGCGACCACCCCGCCATTCAATCTCCTCCTCACTACATGGGTGGTGCAACGATGAGGATGGAGGAAACAAAACCCCCATTCTCAGGATCGGTGGGAGTCTCCGACCACCACTGATCCCACCTTTATCACCTGTCCTATAACTAGGTGAAAAAGTCTATCTAAGGCCGCCTGCAGACGAGCGGGTCGGATCCGGAGGCGAGAATTCACGCCGCGGGACCCGACCTGAGTGCCTGCAGAGACGAGCGCGTACTCACCCGCGCCCGGCGGCCCCGGCTCTTTCATGGGCGCAGACCGGAGCCGGCGGCCGGGTGAGTGACGTATCTGTGCGAGGCTCTGCGAGCCCCGCACAAAAATAGGACATGCTGCGGTTTGTTTTAGTACGATGGGATTTATAGCAAGTAACGACATGTTTTAGAACTCGGCGAGCGCATAGAATACTGAGTGTAGTCGGGGGGCAGGAAACAAGTTGTGATCGCTCCGGTGATGTAACAAATAGGCTGATACTGGTTAACTTATGTTAATGAGAAAGAAACGCTAATGTCAACGACCGCCGCCCCCCACATACCACATAGGGAGACCCCTATGGAGGAGATCTACAGATCATGTAAATGGCAGACCTCATGTTTCCTCGGCGATGGGAAATAATCTAACCTTGCTACTTCAAAGACACTGCGCCCCAGTCATCAAATTAAGGGGGAAAAGCAACCCTTGCCTTGTTTTAATTATACAGCAGTGAACGGCGGCTTCACGGAGCGCCACTTCCTGGCCCTACTTACCAACAATCTAATTTAGGCATCTGGGACACCAGGAGATAAAGCGACCTGTTAATCCTTGCCAGCCGACGCCGGGAGAAGATTTTATGGTCCTTCTTCTATTTATGCAGTGAAGTAGCCAGCGACCCACAGCCTATAGTAGCCAGCGACCCCCAGCCTATAGTAGCCAGCGACCCCCAGCCTATAGTAGCCAGCGACCCCCAGCCTATAGTAGCCAGCGACCCCCAGCCTATAGTAGCCAGCGACCCCCAGCCTATAGTAGCCAGCGACCCCAGCTTATAGTAGCCAGCGACCCCAGCTTATAGTAGCCAGCGACCCCAGCTTATAGTAGCCAGCGACCCCAGCTTATAGTAGCCAGCGACCCCAGCTTATAGTAGCCAGCGACCCCAGCTTATAGTAGCCAGCGACCCCAGCTTATAGTAGCCAGCGACCCCAGCTTATAGTAGCCAGCGACCCCAGCTTATAGTAGCCAGCGACCCCAGCTTATAGTAGCCAGCGACCCCAGCTTATAGTAGCCAGCGACCCCAGCTTATAGTAGCCAGCGACTCCAGCTTATAGTAGCCAGCGACCCCAGCCTATAGTAGCCAGCGACCCCAGCCTATAGTAGCCAGCGACCCCAGCCTATAGTAGCCAGCGACCCCAGCTTATAGTAGCCAGCGACTCCAGCTTATAGTAGCCAGCGACTCCAGCTTATAGTAGCCAGCGACCCCAGCTTATAGTAGCCAGCGACCCCAGCCTATAGTAGCCAGCGACCCCAGCCTATAGTAGCCAGCGACCCCAGCCTATAGTAGCCAGCGACCCCAGCTTATAGTAGCCAGCGACTCCAGCTTATAGTAGCCAGCGACCCCAGCTTATAGTAGCCAGCGACCCCAGCTTATAGTAGCCAGCGACTCCAGCTTATAGTAGCCAGCGACCCCAGCTTATAGTAGCCAGCGACCCCAGCTTATAGTAGCCAGCGACCCCAGCTTATAGTAGCCAGCGACCCCAGCTTATAGTAGCCAGCGACCCCAGCTTATAGTAGCCAGCGACTCCAGCTTATAGTAGCCAGCGACCCCAGCTTATAGTAGCCAGCGACCCCAGCTTATAGTAGCCAGCGACCCCAGCTTATAGTTTACACAAACACCTGGTAGATGTAAAGTACGCCGCCGCTCCGTCCGAAGAGCGCTTGGACATTACAGGGTCTTACGAGTCACGTTGGGGTCTGACATATGAGTAGTATCATTTGTATGACACCGTTCTCTGTGTAACGCTCCGGCTCATGAGCCGAGTCCGGCGACACCAGGTTTATACGATTTTCTTGTGTTTTGCTATTTTTGTACAGTTAAATAACTGTTACAATTGCCTTTGCGTCGCCACATTCCAAAAGCCGTAACACTTTTATTTTTCCATCAGCGGAGCTCTACGAGGGCTTATTTTTTGCGGGATGAGTTTTAGTCTTTTGGGAACATTTAATATTTTGATCACTTTTTATTGCATGTTTCCTGGAGGCAAGATTAATAGATCTGCAGTTCTGGCCGGGTTCTTTATGGCATTCACCAGGCGGAGGAAAAACATGGCGAATTAAAGGGACCCTGTCATCAGGTTTTCATAAGGCAATGTGAGCAATGTTGTCATAGTGCTGATACTGATGATGTAATAGCGCTAAACAATGGACCTCTGTGCGCCGCTACCTTTAGGATCTTCATTTGAAGGTTTCCCTCCTTGTATGCAAATGACAAGACAAGAGCCGGGTTTGATGGACAGGCATGCAACTTTTCTTCCGTCTCAGTAAATCTCATGCAGGCGCAGTGACAAGGGCTGGCTGCGCCTGCATACTATCATTCTCCCAGACCTGCGCTGACTTCCTGAGCCTAATGCACCCCCACTCCGTCAGCCATTAGTTTATCACATGACCCGCAGTCCGGTAGCTTCATTCTACATCCTGGTATCTGCATCTAATATTCAGCCTTAGTAAGTAATGAACCTGCGGGACTGCGAGTCATGTGATACACCAAGCTGGGTATCTCCTGTATATAATTATATATGTACAGCTGGTATAAGTTATACATCTCCCTGTATATAGTGATATGGAGCATGCTGGTATAACCTGGGGATCTCCTGTATATAATTATATATGTGCAGCTGGTATAAGTTATACATCTCCTGTATATAGTGATATGGAGCATGCTGGTATAACCTGGGTATCTCCTGTATATAATTATATATGTACAGCTGGTATAAGTTATACATCTCCTGTATATAGTAATATGGAGCATGCTGGTATAACCTAGGGATCTCCTGTATATAATTATATATGTACAGCTGGTATAAGTTATACATCTCCTGTATATAGTGATATGGAGCATGCTGGTATAACCTGGGTATCTCCTGTATATAATTATATATGTACGGCTGGTATAGGTTATACATCTCCTGTATACAGTGATATGGAGCATGCTGGTATAACCTGGGCATCTACTGTATATAATATATATGTACAGCTGGTATAAGTTATACATCTCCTGTATATAGTGATATGGAGCATGCTGGTATAACCTGGGTATCTCCTGTATATAATTATATATGTACAGCTTTTATAAGTTATACATCTCCCTGTATATAGCGATATGGAGCATGCTGGTATAACCTAGGGATCTCCTGTATATAATTATATATGTACAGCTGGTATAAGTTATACATCTCCCTGTATACAGTGATATAGAGTATGCTGGTATAACCTGGGTATATCCTGTATATAATTATATATGTACAGCTGGTATAAGTTATACATCTCCTGTATATAGTGATATAGAGCTTGCTGGTATAACCTGGGGATCTCCTGTATATAATATATATGTACAGCTGGTATAAGTTATACATCTCCTGTATATAGTGATATGGAGCATGCTGGTATAACCTGGGTATCTCCTGTATATAATTATATATGTACAGCTTTTATAAGTTATACATCTCCCTGTATATAGCGATATGGAGCATGCTGGTATAACCTAGGGATCTCCTGTATATAATTATATATGTACAGCTGGTATAAGTTATACATCTCCCTGTATACAGTGATATGGAGTATGCTGGTATAACCTAGGGATCTCCTGTATATAATTATATATGTACAGCTGGTATAAGTTATACATCTCCTGTATATAGTGATATAGAGCTTGCTGGTATAACCTGGGGATCTCCTGTATATAATTATATATGTACAGCTGGTATAAGTTCTGCATCTCCTGTATACAGTGATATGGAGCATGCTGGTATAACCTGAGTATCTTCTGCATATAATTATATATGTACGGCTGGTATAGGTTATACATCTCCTGTATACAGTGATATGGAGCATGCTGGTATAACCTGGGGATCTCCTGTATATAATTATATATGTACAGCTGGTATAAGTTATACATCCTGTATATAGTGATATGGAGCATGCTGGTATAACCTGGGGATCTCCTGTATATAATTATATATGTACAGCTGGTATAGGTTATACATCTCCTGTATACAGTGATATGGAGCATGCTGATATAACCTGGGGATCTCCTGTATATAATTATATATGTACAGCTGGTATAAGTTATACATCCTGTATATAGTGATATGGAGCATGCTGGTATAACCTGGGGATCTCCTGTATATAATTATATATGTACAGCTGGTATAGGTTATACATCTCCTGTATACAGTGATATGGAGCATGCTGATATAACCCGGGGATCTCCTGTATATAATTATATATGTACAGCTGGTATAAGTTATACATCTCCTGTATACAGTGATATGGAGCATGCTGATATAACCTGGGGATCTCCTGTATATAATTATATATGTACAGCTGGTATAAGTTATACATCCTGCATATAGTGATATGGAGCATGCTGGTATAACCTGGGGATCTCCTGTATATAATTATATATGTACAGCTGGTATAAGTTATACATCCTCTATATAGTGATATGGAGCATGCTGGTATAACCTGGGGATCTCCTGTATATAATTATATATGTACAGCTGGTATAGGTTATACATCTCCTGTATACAGTGATATGGAGCATGCTGATATAACCTGGGTGTCTCCTGTATATAATTATATATGTACAGCTGGTATAAGTTATACATCTCCTGTATATAGTGATATGGAGCATGCTGGTATAACCTGGGGATCTCCTGTATATAATTATATATGTACAGCTGGTATAAGTTATACATCTCCTGTATATAGTGATATGGAGCATGCTGGTATAACCTGGGTATCTCCTGTATATAATTATATATGTACATCTGGTATAAGTTATACATCCTGCATATAGTGATATGGAGCATGCTGATATAACCTGGGGATCTCCTGTATATGATTGCACACTCTACACACAATTAAAAAATGCATCAAAAATATTACATGCGGTTTTCATAAACTCCATTTATTTTTTTTAAACTGCATTCCTTAAGTCCACGTGCGGTTTTTCATAGTGTTTGCAGTTGCCTAATAACAGATGTGGTTTTTGAACACCGCCTGCAGTTTTTTAATGTGTCCTTTAATTGTTGTTCAAAAATGCAACAAAACCACGAGCAGCCTGAGGGGCTACAAACACATTTTCACGCAGTCCAGGAAATTAGTCAGGTTCGGAAAGCTTATGCCAAGGGAGAAGATCATGTGTGCAAACTTGTTGTGCAGCTCTACGCAACACGATTTAGGGATGGGTACAGGTACAGGTGAGGGGGCCAACTGAACCTTTGCACCCGAGCCCCTGAGCCTCTAACTACAGCCCTGACAATAGGTGATGGTCACAGCTTACCCCCTCACCTGTACAGGTCACAACACTCCCCCATAGAAGTCAATAGGTCAGCGTCTGCCCACTGCATCTATAGCTCATGAGTTCTGCTGTAAAGCATCTCTAAATGCTATAACTGTGGTCCGGGCAAGATGGGCGCCCCCGTGGGCACGTACAGACGAGAGGATGGAAACAAACATCTACAATCAGAAAATAAACACAGATCTGAAAAATGGAAAACTCCTCCCTTTAATTAGTTAAATATATAGGCGATCACGTCCCTTTAAGGTCCTACTTAGGCACCGGCTCTCTCACCACGGGGTTTCCCTTTCTTTTTGGCTCATTTACATTTCTGTGGCAGACTATTTAGACAAAACCCCTGGATACCTTTTGGGTCCAAAGCGGTCATTTTATTATAACCTAGTAAAACACCACATCGGTCCTGAGCGGGACGGTGGAGTCGGAGTCCCATTCTGACAAAGTCGACTCAGACCCCAGCTCTCATCATTTATATATATACACACACACACAATAATATATATATGGATTTAGGAATGTCTAATTCTTCACCTAAAACCCAGAGTCGTATATGAAGGAGTCTGATAAAATGGTGACGCCGGAGGTTTGGCTCTGTGACGCCGCAGTCCTGGTCCCGGGGACCGGCTCAGTCCCTCTGGGCTTTATTTTATCTGGGAACTGATGGCACAACTCCATTGTTTTCAATGGGATTAGCGGCAGCCAAAAAAAAAAAAAAAGAAGAAGTTTGCGGTACTAATTAGTAAGCTATTAATCCTGGCAGGCTATAAATCTTACAAGAAGGCTCCAAGGATCATTTTTTTTCTTTGGCAGGGAAGGTAAAATATATTCCTCCGCCGAGAGATGACCACCCTAAAAGTATACGCTGCCCTGTGAACTCCTCAGTACTACATGTTCCTCTACCGACTCGGAGTAAGTAGCCGAGTATGAGAAACGATCATCATGATGACATCACCGGCTGATTCGCTGGGGCCATCGCACAGTTCCGATAGGCGCTCAGCTCTTCCCTGGCCGCACATCTTCAGAAAGGAGACACCGCTACAGATCACCCGCCTCCTTTTCCCTATGCTTGCTGCTCCTCAGCGGTGCATGCTTTTGTTGATTGGTGTGGAGCAGCTGTCAGTCTGCAGTTCCACACCAATCAGAGCTGGATCTAGCCCCGGGGCCCCGCCCCCTCCCCTGGGAGGGAAGTTATGGAGGACATACAGGCAGAGGACGGAAGCTGCAGAAGACGAAGATCAGCAATGTATTATGCGTCTGTGTATATATGTATGTGTGTATACATGTGTGCAGAGCATGTGCGTACCTCATGGTTGTGCATATATGATTGGTGTCTCTGGAGTCTCAATGTGTGTGTGCCAACACCTGCCAATGTATATATGTATAATATAAAGGCTCAGATAAGCGCTGCTCTATCTATATAAACACATAATGGTCTTTGACCTCCAAGCCCCAGGACGTACGGTTAAGTCCGGGGCGCACAGAGTTTGTACTCTGACACGGTATGGAATCGGATAAACAATGGTACAAATAAAAACTACAGTTTGCCACAAAAACCAAGCCCTCGTACGGCCGTGTCAACAGAAAAATCATAAAAAGGTTAGGACTTTTGAAAAATGGAGATGAAAGTCCCCCAAAAATCGCTGCGTCTTTTGGGCAAAATAGGCCGTGTCCTTAGGGGGTTAAGCCTGGTCCTGTTACTGTATCTAGGGAATAAGGTTTGTTTCTGGTATAGGATCTAAGCAGTATGCTTGGTTCTGGTACTGTATGCAGTAAGCTTGCTCCTGGTATCATATCTATTTAGTAAGCTTGGTTCTGGTTTTGTATCTGTGTAGTAAACAGGGTTCTACTATTGTAATGCGCAGCCGATCTCATGGGGGTGGTAGATACTGTAACCAAATGATGGCTATTTAACCCCTCAGATTCCACAGGATAGTATAGATACAATTGTATTTATATCGCATGGCACATGTCTATTTCCATTTTTTCCATTCCCATACTTCACCACCAAAAATGCAATAAAAGTCAAACAAATATGGACCCCAAAATGGAAATCATAAATTCTGCACTCGACCCCCCCATTGTGGCACAGCCACGTACACTTGTTTGTAGGTGTGCCTGGCACTGAAGCTCAGTCCTATTTAAAGGTACAAACACATGAGACGATTATCACCCAGATGAGGACTAGTAACAGCGGCTTTGGGAGACAGTCGTCCTCTGTGCATGCGGCCACCAGCAGGGCACTGAGTGACAAATCACTCACCTGATGGAGTCACTTGGTTTGCAGCGGAGCTAAAAACCAAGCGACTATGGGTCCGTGTAAACAGGCAGCCATTCACTTATGAATAACTGCCTGCTTGTAGAGAGTAGAGGCGGGCGGCCATGGCAATCTCTGGCAGCTCCGCCTCCATTCACAGAACGACCATCGCTCCTGTGTGAGGGCAGAGGGGTCTGTGGGATGGCTGTTGGGTGCTCAAGTGCCCACCAGTGGCCTAATGTTAAGGTACCTTAACTTGAAAGTGAAGGTGATGTGGCAAACACCCACCTGTAAAGACCCAAAAAAACATTTAAATAGTTACTTTTAAAAAACTTTTGACATGTGAGAAGTTTTGACTCGCGGGGGTCCGGGTGCCGAGAGCCCGTTGACTGCTGCAATGAGGGGACCGCAGGGCTCACCTGAGCATTGTGCCTCTTCGGCTGTCTTAGTTATTGTCTCCTTGGCAGTGGAAGACGGATGCATAGACTTCTATACACATCCCGGTGTCCATCTTCAGCTGCCAATAGGAGGCGACGGGCAACAAAGTCAAATGAAGGGGCACCGGGCATTAGGAGGGATTTTCATACCTGATGCCGGCAGAATTGTGAATGCAGCTCTGAACTACAGAATACAAACAGTGCCTTGGCTTTAGTACAAGATAATATATTATTTTCAGTATACAAGACTGTCGGTATAATTTTGAGCCCGTGCCCTTGGCAAGCCTTTTAATGACTTCCATACAAACATGTTTTTCTTCCTATGTGATGGCTGCGACAGCCAGGGCTGATATAGAACAGTTAAAGGGGCTGTCTAGTTACCAGACAACATCCCTTTAATAAAGATAAATGCACATGGCTGGGTCGGATTTCCCATTCGGCATCTTGCAGTGGAATCCGACCCTGTGCCCAGCTAGTGACCCTGCGTACCTGTCCGAATCTGTATAGAGGATGTGCGGTCGCAGTATAGATTACTCCGCGTCGCCACTAGGCTATTATGTGGATTTCACAACTTTTCCGCAATGATGATTGCAGAAGAGTCGCGGACCGGACGGCTTCCACTGACTTCAATCAAAGCCTTCCGCACTGGTCTGATGCCAGGAGAACAAGTGGTGACCCCCGAATGGCTGCCGTGGTCACCTGACTTTGTGACGTCACAACAAACATCGGGGCTGCAGGAGGTTTAACCCCGTTATAGGGTCACAAGTAAAAATCCCAACTTGTGCCCACTCTGCCTCCATATACCAAGAAGCCGTCATCCTGAGGGTAATGATATTCCCAGGAACCAATTAAATGAAACGTGTTTAAAATCTCACCAGAATGATTTACGTGTCGCCGCCGTTCGCACGGTACGATGATACAACGGATTTCAGCATCTACGTTAAGAAACCTTAAGAGCAAAAGAGATGAAAAAAGACAATTTGCGCGGATAAATCTGCGTGGCGGCGGCTCCGCCGGCAGTCCTCCCGCTCGCTCGCGCTCCCATCACCTACTGGAATGTTTGCTCTGCTTTGCATAACAGACAGAAAGGTAATTAAAAAACTGACGCCATCCAATTTAGCCGGGCGGCTGCCATTTGCATAGTGTCAGGCCGGCTTCCCCTTATATCACTCAAAATTAGATTTCTATAATCTCGTTAAACAAATCAGCTTTTAGAATCTATTGCCAAAAAATGCAAACCACTTAACCAAGCAGCATGGAAGCTGCGCCCCTGCGTGACACGTTAACCCTTCCACGCGCCGCGCCCCCTCCCCAATGTAAGAGACCCTTGGCTGCTACTTTACAGCATCCCGTCCCGCCGCACCTCACTCAGGTCACCGCTACCAGATTGTGAAGTTATGTCTCAAGTAATCAGATTGGATGCAGAACGTCGCCGCCTTAAGGGCATTTTTAACCCCTTAATGAGGAGTCAGTAAATCGTAACCCCTTTTGTGTTCCAGTTCCAACTTTCTTTTCCCCGCTCACGCAGCTGTCAGACACCGCGTCTTTTGCGGGACGAGTTCTGGTTTTTATAGTGACCGATGTCGGGTCCGTATAATGTATAGAATAACTTATTTATTGTTTTTGCCATTTTTACCAATTTAAATTGAATTTATGTTATTTATGGCTTGCAGTATAAAAAAATGTTATGTTAGCCTTATTTTACACATCATTACGTTTAGGACACTAAATTTAGGCCCCCCGTCCACGGGCGTGATTTCACCAGCGGTAAACTGCCCCCGAATCACGCCGGCCAACACTTTCCATAGCATTGCTATGGAAAGCGCCGCCACCTGTCCACGAGCGGAGAATCATTGCGATTCTCCGCTCGTGGCGAGCAATTCGCAGCATGCTGCAAATTGCCCTAATTCTCCATGGCCAGCCTGCCTATCAGATAGGGCTGACCGGCGGAGATTCCGCGCTTCGCATCGCCCGTGGACAGCCGGCCTTATAGAGGTTTTATTATCTTTTACACTTTTGTGCAATATAAATGTATTTATTTTACAAAACCTCCCTGTGCGGCGCCTCATGCCAGGACCGGAGCCTCCTCATTCCTCAGTTGGCAGGGCCGTATCGGGCCTGGTGTTTGTGGAACGTGCGGTTTTTATTGGTACCATATGAGACAATCAGAAAGCAAATATTCTCTAAGTGATGTTGGGGTGATAACATTAACAATTCATGTCACCCCTTCCCAGGGTCAGGGAGATGAGCTGTCAGACAAACAATGCCACTGTTACACAGAGCGACTATCACTGCCAGAATGAAGGCGGCGCGGACCGGGAAGCCCCCGCCCCCCCCCCCCCCCCCCAACCCGCTTCCCTTCACAGTAAGCCGACAGTCATTCAAAAGTGAACGACTGCTGTTTACACTGAAGGCCTAAACAGTTCTCGTTCAGTCGCTGATTGCGTTTACACGGGACGATTATTGCTTGAATCCCCGCGGGAATCTGAATGATAATCGTCCTGCGTAAAAAATGTATCATGTATTTTATGCTTCGTGATTAACGCTGCAAAAGAATGAACGTTACGCAATACATTATATGTACCCAAAACATGGAACCAATAAAACTACAGCTCGCCCCCCTACCGCCATGTTGACGGGGAGAGGGGGGGGAAAAAGTTTTGGCTTTTGAAATTGCAAATTTCCCAAAAAATCGTAGTGGCCATAGGTCCTAAAATAGGCTGGGTCACTAAAAGGTTAAAACAGGGGCGTAGCTAAAGGCTCATGGGCCCGGGTGCAAAAGTTTATCTTGGGGCCCCCAACTTCTTTTAATCCCTAATGCAGAAGCGTAACTTGAAGCTCCCGGGCCCCAATGCAAAACAGGTACCAGGGCCCCCAACTATAATGCTTTATTCATAGTACTGGGCTCTCTATATGGAGAAGAGAAGTCTTATTGGCCCCCTAAGGCTTCGGCGCCCGGGGACACCCTCATCTCCTGCACCCCCTATAGTTGCGCCAGTGGGTTAAAAAAATCTGTAATAATTTCCATAATTGCACTTCAATGACACGGACGGCAGTAACCGCGGCAAATGCTTACATATATTATATATATATATACACAGCGGTGAGCGAATGCGGCCATTAATGGTCTGTAAATGCTAAAAGCCCGGTGGAGACTAGGCGAGCCGTAATGTTCCGGCACCTTCCAATGTGAACTCGGATTTACACCGATAAACGTTTTGTTTAGTGGACGTTGCCTGGGCGACCTTATCGCGTGTACGGCCTAAAAGCCTCGGCGGGTCCATGAAGCCGGCGCTTGCCATTAAGTTATTACTGGTGCGGCGGGCTATTGTGCGGCTGAACGAGCCGCGGCTTTCCAGGAAGTGCGACGGCGTTACAATCTACAGACTGTAGATAGAACCCTTCATCTTTCTCCTTGAAAAAGGAGCCGTTGCGCGAAGACAAACGGAAGAATAACATGTCATTCAATAACCAATGCCCGGCTTAAAAGCCCATTTACATCCAGCCTTGTGGGCTCTGCAAGGTTCAAGGGAGAAGCCAGCCTGCAGATGTAAAGGCCCCCCACCTCGCAGCCCACCATATCAAACACAGAGGTGCGGATCTATGAAATCTCATCAGTACAGCGTTGGGCGAGGCAAGGAAAGTGCACTTATGTCAATTCATTCCCCACCTCCACCCAACGGCGGCTTTCATTCTCCCTACAGATACCAGCAGAGGAGGGGGGGGGGGTGTTAAGAGGGAAATCCTAGCTCTGGTTTCCATAGGACTGAAACAGGACTGCTGCGGCGGCGCTGATCTTGTCAACCCTTTAGCGGCAGTGAGACTTAACCCCTTAGTGACCGCCAATACGGTTTTTACAGCGATCACTAATGGGCTTTAAACCAGCACATGCATCTTCTTAAAGGCGGTGGCTTGGCCATCTACTGACAGCCAGGCTCCTGCTGTAACTACTCAGACAATACTAGCACAAAAAGGAGCTGGCGCTCGCTCAGGTAGACTAGTAGGGCCAGTAGGGCGATCGCTCAGACACACACAAGTGGGAAGCGGCTCGCCTTGTGGGCACAACACCATTTAAAGCATGCCACTATCCACATAAGAGCAGGTCTGTGCCACCTTGGTCTGCCCAAACCATACTTCAAAGTGGATTCCGGATGTAGTTCAAATACAAAAAAAGCCATTTATCCAGTGGGGCAGCCTGAATATCATCAACAACCATTAATATTTCCTTAACCCCCAAGTTTTTAAGGCGGTGGTTTAGCTGACGGCCCGGCTCCTGCTCCAACGACCAGCAGCAGAGAAACCTCAGATCCTGTCAGTTTAACCCCTTATATGCCACAATCAATAGCAACTGCAGCATTAAAATAAATGACAGGAAGAAGGAGCTCCTATCACACATCAGCATCCCATAATGCAATTGCAAGTTACCAATGGGTTCCCATGGCAGCCAGAAGCCTGACAAAGGCCTCCATTTTGCCTAGTAACTCAGTCTATTAGTCCCTGCCTCCCAAGAGTCTACAATGCACTACATAAGTAATGCAGTGTACTATCCTAGCAATCCAACAATCACATCTTCCTGTTCCCTTCAGGGACTAAAAAAATAGTGTCAAAAAAAGTTCAATAAAGTTTAATTGAAAAAAAAAATCCAGAAATTGAATTTTCAATAATGGGCCTTATTGTACTCCACATAAGGTCATGAGAGACCATTCTGCATGATTTCTAGCTGCTCCACATCTCTGCAAACCAGCCCAATGTGTGACGATGTTGGGTGGTCCACAAACAAAGAGGCCTCGGAGAATGTATGGCTATACAGTGACATTCATCAGAGCCTTCTATACCCCCAAAGTATACATCAGATGGAAGGCTCAGGCGTGATGTGAACAAGCCAGATTTTGGCATTTTCCACATACCAGTGTAGGGCGCTACTATGTCTGAGGCTCCACCCACCAGAAGAGGATTCCTTTTCTTTCGGGTACCCCCATGTACCCCAGATCATTACACAAGAGCACCTTCCTGGGCAAAGCGATGTTTTGCACATAGACAAAATACATGTAGTTCATTTCACCCACCTGATCCAACCGGAGAAGAGCCAACACTTAGGCTCTGGAGGCTGCCATTCCTGAGTAACGTCGGGGACCTCTGCAGGCCGGAGCTGGCTATACTGCCCGCTGCGGAGGCCACAGAAGATGTTGGAGAAGCAGAGGAAGCAGACAGGTTGGACATGTCTTGATTCTTGCTCCCTTTCGGCCGGCCAGGCCCGTGTTTACTCTGCTTACTTCCTTTCCTCTTTTTCTCTTTTACGGCATCTTCTTCCGCTATGGAGGATTGTACCCGCTTGTATCCTAATCCCATAAGGCTTGAATTTACATAATCTCCAGAAACACCATCAAAGTTTTTGGTCTGGAAAGACATAATAGGATTTGTTGGAAGTCCCATTAAGGAATTAAAACCACTAACTGTCCCTTCCTGCAGTCCGCCGGGCTCCGCTTTGGACGTATCTTTGGTTGAGGGGAGCTGCTGAAGGTGGTGATAGCCATCGGTCCGCAGTTCAGAATCTGTGAAGCTCAGAAAATCCTGGGGTGACTGCACGGAGCTTCCAGATGACGACTTAACACTGCTCGGAGTTCCTGAAAAACTACCTAGGAGGCAAAAAAGGGAGATGTAAAATATAAGCGATGCTTGTGGGTAGATTACAGCCGTCCGGCAGTGCAGCAGGCCAGACGCGTCTCATAGTAGACGGCATCCGAAGTGGCCTAGTTGTCTTCACATCCACTGAGATCAATGGGAGCTAGAGCCGGCTAGTACGCTTCCGACACTGGGTTGGCCATGGAAGTGCAAGAGCAGATTTCAGCTCCTATTGATTTCAGTGGGAGTGAAGCCAACTAGGCCACTTCTGGTGCTGTCCACTAGGACGCACATCTGGCCCACTAAACTGACAGTTGGCAGGGCGATCAAACAGGTCCTTGGCGATTAACTATTGATGACCTATCTTGAGGAAAATCCCTTTAACTCACTGTACAACACTGATTGGCTAACCCCCATTGACTTCTATGGGAGGTGTAGAAATGCCATAAGCTTAGTTGAGCTTGTCTGTTTCCATTAGCCCAGTTACCTCATACTCAGCGGTGTTACCATCCCACCATGTTCGGCCAATTCTGAAACATCCCTTTAAATTTCCGAGAACTTAATTGAATTTAAAATAATTTTGCGGCAAGAAATAGTTATTTGTCAATAAAGGGGGGGGGGGGGAAATCGCATCAGAGAAGCGGTGGGGCATTAGCTCATCAGGAATAAATATTTCAATTACATCCCAATTAACTATTTTACTGCCTTTCTGACCGACGTGAAATTAGTGCAGCTGAGATTTATAACAGAAGTAAGTATGAACAGGCCTTGGAAAGAAGCGTTGGCCCGCCCTTCTCCAACCTTCTCAGATCTTTGGTTTCCTCCAAAAAGTTGACAAATCGGTAGTAAATATTAGAGCGCTTTCTCCGCTCTGCACAGGAGAAGCTTTAAAGACAAGCGGTATTTTGTCACTTAATTAGCAGCTATGTAAAATGGGTTTCCATTAGCCGATCCGACTGTCACCATCTGTCTTTCTTTTAGCCTTTTGTTTTTACAGCTGCTGCTAAGAGCTCATTAGGATTCTAGAACTTCTTCTAATCCCATATAGCGATGGAAGGATTTCGGCAAACTCTATTTTTTCCCCCTTAAACAGCAACTGAATTATGTTGAATATGACAACATCTGAAAAGCGTTACGGTAGACACGGAATTACAGAATGGAAGGGTTGGATCCGGCGCCAAAACCCTCTGCCAACTCATTCAGTCATGTTTTTAGAAAGAAAGAAAAAAAATCACAGAAAGTCTGAACTGTTAGACTATTTCAGGATACGTATTCTAGGTGGCGGAACGCGTGGGATATCAGAGAAGCGGCTCTTCAAACCAAACACGGCTCTGACACTCGGAGTTCTGAACTATTCTGGACTGGCTGACGAGGCTTCAATATTTTACATAGTCACGGAGCAGAAATTAGACAAATGTATTTATTTTTTTTTCACATTCTGCGCAGTATAACACACACACATTTTATATATATATAGAGATAGATAGATAGATATATACACACACACATTTTATATATATTTATATATATATATACACATATACATACACACACACACACACATTTTATATATATAGAGATAGATATATACACACACACACACACACACACATTAATAAACATCTTAATTGCAAATAAGACATTCCTATCTTTATATTTAACCCCTTCACACCCCAATATGTACATTTACGTCCTGGGTGTGCGGTGTTTGTATGGAGTAGGATCGGGAGTGAACACCTCTCAGCAGCCGCCACAATCATCGTGAACATGGACTGCGGCTGTTAACTCTTTAAATGTCGCTGTCTATTCTGACAGCAACATCTAAATGCCCTGATCGCTGTTCCGGATTTCCGAACACCTCTTGCTCTTGCAATGAGATTGCGAGGTGCCTTTATGTTGTCATGCCGGCCTGGGCCTTTTGAAGACTCTCAGGGTTGCCAAGACTGATTGCAATTGGTGATAGACTGCCTGTCAGAACGTGATATAATGCAATACTATGGTACTGCATTATACTCTACGAGCGATCAAATGATCACAAGCTCAAGTTCTCTATGGGGACTGAAAAAAAAACGTAAAAAGGAGTTCAAAAAAGTTGTAATAATTATTTTTAGGGAAAAAAGGTAATAAAGTTTTAAAGCCTCCCTTTTCCTATATTTATAATACAAAAATCCAAACAAAAAGAACCCAAAACACATTTGCCATTGCTGCATCTGTAGGGCTGGCTTCCCACTGGGCGTAATTGCCGCAGAATTTCTGTGCAGACTTTTAGTAGCTTTTTATCCCGGGATAAAGCAGCAAAGTGGACGAGATTTGCAAAACTCTTGTCCACACGCTACGGCCAATCTGTGGCGCCAAAGCCGCGCTGAAATTGACATGCTGCGCAGAATTCAAAGACGTGGCATGTCAATTCTTTCCTCGTTTCCACGACGGCCGCTCTCCTCTCTATGGAGAAAGATGGCCGCAGCAGAATTCAGGCCGCAAAGCCATTCCTAAACCCGCAGCGCAAGGCCGCAGGTTTTGAAGCTGCATTTCTCCCACGGAAATCTAACAGTATTTCCATGCTTCATTCCGCGAGATTTCCGCTAGATTTTGGTCCCATGTGACTCCAGTCTTAAAGTTTAAGGTTTCAAGGCAAGGCATTATTTATATCGCACAGTGAACATCGTCAGAAGAAAAAAAAAAACAAAAAAACGCCAGAATTGCATTTTTTTGGTTATCCCGTCTCCAAGAAAAAATGTAGTTAAAAGCAATAAATAGTTGTATGTAGTCCAAAATGGTACCAAGAAAGAAAGAAGAAGAAGAGGAGGAGGACTTGTAAAATGCTCAGTCTTGTACTTCAGCATACCCTATAAACAAGCTTTGTGGAAAAACAACATTTGTATCAGTTTCAAAACTTTTGGACACTACTGTTCAGCGGAGGAGGGAGGGGGGAGAGGAGGGGCTCTGGCGGAATGAGACCCAGACAGCCTGGACCAGCATGAGCTGCAAGACCGCCCATTAGACGGACTTCAGCTTATTTACATACAGCACATTGTGTCTGAAAAATGCTGATATTCCCCCGTCTGCTTGCATGGTGGGTCTTGCATGTATCGCCTGCCTACTATCAGCAAGGGATTAGGAGACAGCGCTACAGGTACAACAAGGGAATTATCTTTGTTCATAGATCTATGAGGATGCAGAACGTGATTCAGCTCTGCTACATGCAGGCCCCGGATGACCACTGAGCATCATCTCCGCATTCATTACCTTGCTGGAAGGGACTGGTTGCTGCAGCGGAACCAGTCGCGTTCCTCCCACTGCTGGACTTCCGGCCACGCTGAATGGCGCTGTGACTCGCCGTCTTCTTGGTCTTGCTCTCTGACAATCGTGTTTCTGGAGCGTCTTTCACACTTGGTGGATGTGCAGAAACCTCCTGGAAATTTGCATTTGTGAACCGCGCTGCAGTTTCCTCCAAACGTTTTACTGAGCTGGCGACCGAGGTGTTATTGTTGGTGCTGCAGCTGTACGACTGAAAGTTGGAAACAAGACGGTACATTTATTAGTGTGATTAGTTCCAGTACCGAACGACCTCAAAGTCACAGGACAATAAAAAGGCCACAACTATAACATTCACATCATTTACAGAACCAAGAAATAGTCCCCCGAAATCACGCAAATTAGCTGAGGGACGCAGACTGCGCTAAAACGGAAACCTAACAGAATGGAAACAAGCCGCAAACTTTCAGTCTTTTAAAACCCCAATGAAATCAATCAGGTCACAAACAGATCCGTTTATTTCCGTTTTAGGTTCGTTTTTCTCCTCGAAAGGAAAAACAGAATTGTGACTTAAGCCTGAGCCACATCCGCGCCTGCTTGCAGAACATCGCAGCCACTCAGTCCTACAAATGGCCCCACATGACATGACCCCATCAGTGCCGCTCACATCCCACGCTCCGCACCAATTTCCCGCTCATTCAGACTTACTTCCAGGAAGGAATCTGGCGCCGCCGCAGGACGTGGGGGGTGCTGATGGCCAAGGTCGGGTCTCGTGCCCCTCCATCAGCACCCATTTGTAGGATGGAGCGGATGTGATGTTCTGTAATTAGACTTGGATGGTGAGGGAACGTGGCTTAAAGTGATTGTCGGGGCAAAAACTATTGATGACCTAAACTCAGGACAGGTCAGCAATAGTTGATCACTAGGGATCCGCTCTGGGGATCCTCGGCAATCAGATGATCATCTTGCCGGACATCCTAATCAGTCACAGAGGCAGCTTCACTCTCATTGAAATCAATGGGTGCGAAGAAGCAAATTACACATCCAGCTCTGCATTTTTTGTGTCCCTGTAGGGAACTTGAACCTGTGATCTCATGATCGCTCAGCTAATATACTGTAGTACTTCTATACTGCAGTGTATTATTTATCATAGCAATTCACAGCCATGGCAGACCGGGACACTATTGACTGGTGGCTGCTTGCCGTGGCAACCCACTGAGCCTTTGGGATTTCAAGGAGGATGGCCATTGCTGTTATAGAGGAATTTCCCTTGCCCTGTTCACCTCCTTCATGCACAATTAATATTGATTGCAGCATGTAAGTGGTTAGATCGGGAGGCCGGCTGTCCGTCACAACCGGCTCCAGCTGCGGATGGCGCAGGCTCAGCTTCTGAAGCTGCGTCATCCATATGACGGAAATATTTTGCACAAACCCCTTCCCACCAAAGACGTACATACATGCCCTGAGGTGGGAAGGGGATAAAACATAGAAAATGAGAAATTCACTTCTTGGGCTGCATTCACGTTTTGCAGTATTAAGGAGGATTAGAAGGACACGCTGACATGTAGGCATGAACAATGACCAGGAGTGACCCGTCGTGTTCATCGGAGGTTGTAGGTACCGAATTATAAGGACAAGATATCCTGATACGTAAAACCACAGAATTCAGGCAGGGTGTACACAGATGTTCTCATGACTGTATATTATATATACACACAAAGTATTCCTGCACCCTTGTTTGTGCAATGCAAACCAGCCAAGATGTGAAGTGAGGAAGACGCGTCACATCTGTCCCACAGCAAGCGTTCCCGTGATAAATATTGCGCAGGTTCTGCCCATCTGGTGGATGTGAGTGGCCGTTCATCAGTATTTTGCACCTGTGCTACCTCCCCTCTGTATCATCTTGCCTTTCCGCATGCTACTGGGACGTGCTGTTTGCGCCTGCTCATTTATCCGGAAGTATGGCCGTTCTCAGTGATTTATGGGTTGATCCTTTTTTTTAGGGGATTTCTCATCCACTTTTGTTCTGTCTAGATTCAGGATGCATTAACAGATCAGATCCATCTCTATCCCACCACAGATCCACCATGTGTAATAAGATTGTACGACTCGCTGCTGATCTCCATCACATCGATATCATATGTGACTTTTTTACCCATTTTTTTCTACAGCGGCCAGATGTAGGAGGTTTAGTGCATGAATGAAAATCGGATTCATACATCTAGGAGATAAATCACAGCTCTGGGTCTGATAATCTTCGTTAAGCATCCGAGTCAGTTCGGTAAAGCACCGAAAAGCTAATAATAATGTATCGCAGATTCAATTTCCTATGTGAAGAGATTTCTGGACATTTTCTTGTTTCTTGAATCTACAAACTGAAAAATCCCACCAAACCGCCCGTCCGCTACGCCATTTCTGCGGTGCAGAGATCACATAGCACTCAGTAATGTTTATGCTGCTGAATGTTTTTGCAGCCACTTCATCCATCCTTCTGACAGCTGTTTCCATTGTACATGGCCATTAGCTTTCTCTATGGTCGGAGGGTTTTTCATAAGAGTCTATTAATTAAAGGGCTTATCCATCTATTACACATCAACACATGAATGCAAACAGCCGACTTCTCAGACCTTTTGTAATTTCCAGATTGGATGTCCCAGCAGTTGACCTTCGCAATCAGTACAGTTGGCCACACACTTGAAATAGGCAACTCCGCCCCAAGGGTGGGCATCAGGTTATCTCCAGCAGTAACAGAGGATCGGGCATGTTGAGATCCAACACGCCCAAATCTCTTCACCTTCAAGATGTGCCACCACCGGTTGTAAAGAGGGGGTACTACACACAGGACCAACAAACCAACCCCAGGATATCCCAAGAGTACGCTCATCTAAAGTGATCGCTTATCTCTAGAACAGCAACAAACACGAAACTCCCTTGATACTGAGTAACTCAAACACCGGGGTTGGAGCGCCAGTTCTTATTTCTGTACACGCCACCACTAAACTCTGCTCAATCATGGCTGCCAAATGTTCTTCAGGGAAGCAGCACAGCGATGGGATAGAGGGCTTTTGTTTTGTTTTTTTAAATATGGAACTCCTTCCCCCACTGCCACTAATGTTTGTTGACTAGGAAAACCCCTTTAATAGGCAGCTGTACATGGCAGCCATTGGTTTAGATGTGTGGTCAGCACTGACTATGGCATTTAAATACTCCTGCTCCATTGGCCGTTTCCAGCAGCTGTAGACAACCCCATATAGTGCTATACAAGTGCTATATGGGGCCGTCTTCAGCTGCCAGAAGGAACCAAAAATCACCCATTGGGCAGGAGCACGTCGAAGTGAACAAGAACACTCTAACGGCCGCAGTCAGAGCGAGCTCCGATCACAGCATTTGCTGGCGGCTGTCCGCTTTAAAGAACAACTGACAGCCATCATGTATGGGGCAGACTCTGAAGCCGCTCCATACAGCCCTCCCCAAAAATACATATATTTACATGATGGAGTTGGGATTTGTAAATAAGCAAAAAGAAAACGGCCACAAAAACTGCATGTGATTCCAGCTCTATTGTCTTTTTATATGTCGTGTAATGTGGAACCACGAGATACTGTGGCAGAAGCTACATGCGGTGCCCTCCGCTCCATGGATTTTATCGACATGTACTATATTCACACATACAGTGTTTCCCCGAAAAAAACCCTACCCTGATTTTCAGGGGAGGGGATTGAAATATATTAAAATGACATCATTGCATAGCTGTCATTGGTTGACCAAGCACCAACTCCGATTGGCTGAGATGGTGTTCCTGAACCAATCACAGCAATCTCTTGCTGGAGGCGGGGTATTCAAGCCCAGTTACCAAGAAGAGAATTTTCTCTCAGTGCCGAGGATTACACGGAAGACTGCCGGAAACCAGTGAGCGGGACCTGAATGGCGCCTGCTAGGTAAGTATTAAGACACCTCCCAAAAATAAGGCACTGTGCCTTTTTGGGGGGCAAAAAATTTATATAAGGCAGTGTCTTATTTTCAGGAAAGCACCGTACTATCACTGAACCCCCAGTGAAGTCAAGCAGACAGGCACATTACACAGGCGCATAGTGCCGGATACTCATACACGCTCCATAAATCCTTCTCTTCCTCACTCGAATATTTCAGCACCAACCATCAGTGACCCCGCTACTAAACAATGCCAACTCCTGACCAGTGAGATTATTTTGTTTAGCCCCATTCAGCAGACCTTCCAGGCACGGCCGGCTCTCTGGCGGGCGGTTTTATCTTTCAGTTCCTTATATTCATCCACCCTTTGTGCCTGCAGATGTTCCTGAGATCCTGTTCCTTCCTACACAGGTGTGCGAGATACACAAAATACCAGAAGAAGCCCCTTCACATAACGGACCACCCAGCACATCTCTAAGCCAACATTATTACCCTCTTCAGAAATCGTACAGCAAAAAAAGAAGCCATTTTGTTCCAAAGGTATTTATGTGCAAGGGCAAGTAGAATTGAGGGATGGGGGTGCAAAAAGTCATTTCAGAGCTCAAAAATAATTATGCAACAAGATGTTTAGGCGGCAGATCTGTGGGCAAATTGGCTCCATACATCAGTGGTGGTTCTTGCTGCTGTAGGCGCATGGATTTCTGCAAGGCCCATTGAGACGGATGGTAAAGCTGCAGAACGTTTAATTTGGGAATACAGTCTGGCGCGGTCTGGTGATTTGTGAGCATTAGGTATGAAGGTGAGGATCCCACATGAGATCCCAGTAGAAAAACCATCAGATGCCACCAGGTGTAGAGTTCAGATATCCAACAAGGCCTGGTGGGTGGATGCTACCTGACCAACCAATCAGTACAGACATCACTGTGCTTTGGGACATTCCAAAGTCCAGTGTTGGCCATGTTATTGGGAGATGGAGGCCATCCGGTGTGTGAGTGGTGCCGAAATGTTCAGGGAGATCTCATAAACTGACAGAACGTGCCCAACGAAGCCTTGTAGGAGCTGTGAAGACATCACACACATTGTCTACCCTCGCTCAGGGGTCTCACAGGACATTGGAATATCCATGATCACCAGAACCCTCCGTAGGGAACGGCATGTGAAGGGTTACCACGGACGAGCGGCTGCACACAACATCTCAGCAGTGAATGCACAGTGGTGCCTGCGATGGTGCTTGGAGCGTCAGACTGAAGATACGTGGAAGCAAGGGTTGTGGACTGCTGAATCACAGTAACCATCTTCCGATCGGATGGCCGCACTTGGGTGTGATGGTCGCCTGTAGAGCCGTTTCTACGTGACTCCATCGTCCCAAAAGTGAAGTATGGAGGAGGTTCTGTTATGGAGTTTCTGTTGAGAAGGTCTCGGGCGATTGGTTATAGTGAAGTCCACCCTCAATGTTTGGAGAGGCATTCCGGACAATGTGACATCACCTCCCCTGTGGTAATACTTTGGGTACAGCTCCATATCTCTACCAACATGACAGAGCACCATGTCATACGGTACGCAGTGTTGAGGCTTGGTTTGATGAGCAGAACGTCTGCAAACTTCATCAAGCGTCTTTGGGATGAACTAGAATGCCGTATCTTTCCACGTCCATCATCCCCCCATCACTATCTGAAGCTCCCCTCGAGGAATGGCAGCAAATCTGTCCACACATCTATGGGAAATTAGAGGAAAGCGGCCTAGAAGGGTTACTGCAGTCATTGAGACCAAAAGAGGCCCAACACCGGATTGAAAAATGTGAAAAAAAACTAATTTCATCACCTTATATGTTTGTAAACACAGGGTAAAGTGGTCACATAAACCAGCATGAAGTCATTACACAACTACGGCTTTGTTCACATCTGCATTTGGGGTTTCCGTTCCTCTGTTCCCTCACGGGGACAGAAGAATGGAAACAAACATTTCCTTCTAAATGTTCTACACATTTTTTAAGGTCTCACAGTTTTTGTCAGTTCAGGCCCATCTTATTAGTTTTTGTCATGGAAACAATAGTATAGACAATGGCGCCATTTTTTCCATCAAAATAAAAGAAAAAAAAACATTACAGAATATGGCCTTCATTTTTCTTCTTTTTGCTGTTGATTGAGAACGGATGGAGTCACGGTGCTTTCCACTCGTAACCAGGTAGAAGCGGTTGGCGGCCGCGTGCCTGTATAATGTGCATGTGACCGCACACCCGGTCGCAGGCCTCGGCAGCCATGCAAAGGTCAGTACTGAAATCAGTGATTAGCTGAGCGATAATCTGCACAGTGAGCGGCACGTCACCGCCCGCCGGCTTCTTGCAGGTTCTGAGCAGCAGGCACCGGGGTTTCAGCGCTGGACAGGGAGCTGCTGGAGTATCCATATTTTCCCTTTTTTAAACAACCATTTAAGGTCCGTAATTCTTTTTTTTTTTTTTTTTTTTAAAGGGGCACTCCCATCATGGGATTTCTATTTCAATGGAAATCGCAAAACAATGCATTCACCCATAAGAGATTTCCAAAATGCTCCATTCTCCATATATTACAACTATTGATTCCTCTGCCCTCTAGTTGTTTACCAGGAAAGCCGAACAGCTCTTCTACGGAATGAAATAACAGAGAAGGCCGGCACTTGTGTACTTCTTTCACCTAAATCAGCGTATGTGCACGAGCCTCCGGCCTGAATACCAGCGACTGCTGTGGTCCGCTACCGACAGCTGCAATATCTGGGGAATGGAGCATTTCGGGATTAAACATCTTATGGGGAGCAACTTGTTTGGCGATTTTGAAAACCCAGAAATAGGATTCCCAAGATGGTAATACCCCTCCGAGTGCTGCAAAAAAAAAAAAAAGCAGTTGCAGAAGTACTGTTTTCCTCATTTCCCCAAATCCCCAGATTTTTTTTAAAGTTATACCATAAATCTGTACCCCGTGCTAGGAGCGTTACACAATATCATTCATTCCATAAATCTGTACCCCGTGCTAGGAGCGTTACACAATATCATTCATTCCATAAATCTGTACCCCGTGCTAGGAACGTTACACAATATCATTCATTCCATAAAATATTATTTCTCAATGGAAAAACAATGACTTGTAGAATGCGGAAGAGCAGGACAAACTAACTGGCTGCTTTCTTGAAGCCCTGACCTAGGCCACATGCTGAAGTTAAAGGGTTAACCCTGCATATCTATAGAATGCAACAATAACAAAAAAACATTAAAAATTATAAAAAGTCCCCACAATCGCAGCCGGCTGCTGCCCGGGCTTAAATGTCACAGCTACAAAGTACCTTTGGCTCATTAGCGCCCCGTCGAGTCGCTGGCCTCACCTTTTCAGTAGTCACAGTCAGAGAGGGAACTAATGATGCCAAAGGCTCCATTTGCTTTCTGGATTTCTGTCTGTGCTTCTCCTTCTCTTTATGTTTCTGAAATGAAGAAGGGAAATTTGTGAGAATTCATTCAGCAGCTTTACAACAAAAACACAAAATGAAAAGAACATTAAGAACCTTGTTTCTCAATATTTAAACACTGCAAAATGAAAAATCAAATTGGCGCAACTTCACTTATTCTGGGTGACTGTAAAACATAGATGGCTAATGGTGACACTGCAGCGTCTCGGCCGATCTCCAGCCACGTACACGAAATCCTAGCATATGCATCTGCCATAAGAGAGAACTGACTAAACAACTAGACGTCCGCCACATTGCTCTAAATGAGGAGAATGCTGGTCGGACAAACTGTCAAAAAATCACGCCCCTAGAAGAGTTTGTCATTTTGCTGCAGACCCGGCATACAGTTCCATCTCAGCAGATCTGTAATGATGGGAGTTGTGGTGATTAGAAGGATGGTTTTGTCACCGGAGGCCCTAAAAGTGCTTCCCCCTTGGCCTATAAGAGGCTCTCGGAGGTTCCTTGTGCGCAGTGACCTCTTCTTCCGCTTGTAGAGCTTGTTGACCACTAGACGCCTCTATGACGCAGAGAAGAGATTTCACCCCGTTACCAGAGGGGGGCGCATTATTGGGGTGTGAGAAGCTGGATGGTCGTATCAACGAATTGTCCCCCACCGGGCCGTTCTGACCAGACTGTTAGGGGATGTTGGGACCAGTGGATGTGTGGGGGCACACTAGGCGACCGGGTTCAGGACCCCCTGGACAGACCAGCAGTAGAGAGGAGTATCTGGCAGACTGTTCTGATGTGTTGGGGCCAGTGGATGGGGGCACACAAGGTGACCGGGCTCAGGACGCCCCCTACAGACCAGCAGTAGAGAGGAGCGTCTGACCAGACTGTTAGGAGGTGTTGGGACCAGTGGATGGGGGCACACAAGGTGACCGGGCTCAGGACCCCCCGACAGACCAGCAGCAGAGAGGAGCGTCTGACCAGACTGTTAGGAGGTGTTGGGACCAGTGGATGTGTGAGGGCACACAAGGCGACAGGGCATACGACCGTCGGTCCCTCCTAGTAGTGGTACGAGGGACAATGACAGCTTAGTGATCTATTCAGGACATCCTGCAGTCACGTTTCCCCTCATGGCGGCTTCCAAGGGGCAGCAGGATAATGCTCGGCCGCAAACACAAGGGGATCCCAGGAAGCCCCCACAACATTGTCACACTTCGGTGGCTGCCTGGTCACCAGATTAATCATCAGTAAAACATATTTGGGACCATCTGGAAGACCAATTTCAACAGCCTACACGATTGCACAATCTAGGCTTGGTTACAAAAAATGTGAGGTGATATGCAGGATACCATACAAAACCTGACTGCCTCCATTCCCACCCATATCACATCTTGTATCCAAGCTAGAGGTGGTACAACAGGGTACTAGAGCCTCCATACCCACCTGTATCACATCTTGTATCCAAGCTAGAGGTGGTACAACAGGGTACTAGAGCCTCCATACCCGCCTGTATCACATCTTGTATCCAAGCTGGAGGTGGTACAACAGGGTACTAGAGCCTCCATACCCGCCTGTATCACATCTTGTATCCAAGCTAGAGGTGGTACAACAGGGTACTGGAGCCTCCATGCCCACCTGTATCACATCTTGTATCCAAGCTAGAGGCAGTACAACAGGGTACTAGAGCCTACATGCCCTCCCATATCACATCTTGTATCCAAGCTAGAGGCGGTACAACAGGGTACCAGAGCCTCCATGACTGCCCATATCACATCTTGTATCCAAGCTATGGGTGGTACTACAGGGTACTAGAGCCTCCAAACCCGCCTGTATCACATCTTGTATCCAAACTAGAGGCCGTACAACAGGCTACTAGAGCCTCCATGCCCTCCCGTATCACATCTTGTATCCAAGCTAGAGGTGGTACAGCAGGGTACTAGAGCCTCCATGCCAGCCCGTATCACATCTTGTATCCAAGCTAGAGGCGGTACTACAGGGTACTAGAGCCTCCATGCCCCCCCATATCACATCTTGTATCCAAGCTATGGGTGGTACTACAGGGTACTAGAGCCTCCATACCCACCTGTATCACATCTTGTATCCAAACTAGAGGCCGTACAACAGGCTACTAGAGCCTACATGCCCTCCCATATCACATCTTGTATCCAAGCTATAGGCGGTACAACAGGGTACTGGAGCCTCCATGACAGTCCATATCACATCTTGTATCCAAGCTAGAGGTGGTACAACAGGGTACTAGAGCCTCCATGCCTGCCCGTATCACATCTGGTATCCAAGCTAGGGGCGGTACAAAAGGGTACTAGATTCTCCATGCCCGCCTGTATCACATATTGTATCTAAGCTAGAGGCGGTACAACAGGGCACTAGAGCCTCCCTACAAGGGGTCGGTTCTCCACATAAATGACCCTTTTGCGCTGATATTGTAATCCCTTATATCAGCGTTACAATCACAGGGGTGGTTTCATTTGGTTCCGCCTTCTTCTAGGTGCCTGACTGTATTGACAATGAGGGCATTATAAAGGGTATCGTATATAACTTACACATGTACGGTGTACGGCTTAGGGTGGTTTCACATCTGTGTTGGAACCTCTGATTAGAGGCTACAATTCAGATCCGGCACAAAATAAAAATCGGGCAGCTGAGCGGAAACCGAAGAGAGCCATTATAGGCAATAGAGTCCGTCCGGTGCTGTTCGGTTCCGTCCTAAGATGTAGCCATTTGGCCACGCGGAATTCCCCTTTCCTGCTTCCTTAACGCAGCAGGTATATATCCCCGTAGCAGGAGAATCAAGACATTAGATTAGGCGACCTTCACAGATCTGATTCTAAAATATAACTTTTAATGAAAAGGTTAAAGGTAGAGGCCAAAGGTCAGATGAACAGTCAGAAGTGTATATAGTGTGCACAGGGATCACCGGAGAGTAAATACACCTATAAATCACTATAGCAATATCCAGACAGTAAGGGATTGCTGGCCAAGTACAGAGAGATAACTAGGCTGGGATGAACACTCCTGGTTTATTGTATAGGGCAACACTCTAGACGGCTGGTAAATAACTCAAATGATATTAAGGTTCTTGGTCCCACGCGTTTCAGCCGTTTAAATGGCTCATCAGGAACCTACCTTGAACCAGTTTGCGTAGAAAAATAGGGCAAACTACTATATAGACATGGCATCATCATACCCGTATAATACCAATAGCCTCCTGAGTAATATCGGGCTGAGTGATCGGTATAAAGTAGGATCAGTCCCTGATAAACATAGGCTGGTCCTGAATTAAAGGGGTTGTCCCGCGCCGAAACGGGTTTGTTTTTTTTCAATAGCCCCCCCGTTCGGCGTGAGACAAACCCGATGTAGGAATAAAAAAAAAAACGGGTAGTACTTACCTGAATCCCCGCGCTCCGGTGACTTCTTACTTACCTTGTGAAGCTGGCCGCCGGGATCTTCACCCTCGGTGGACCGCAGGTTTTCTGTGCGGTCCATTGCCGATTCCAGCCTCCTGATTGGCTGGAATCGGCACACGTGACGGGGCGGAGCTACGAGGAGCAGCTCTCCAGCATGAGCGGCCCCATTCAACACAGAGAAGACCGGACTGCGCAAGCGCGTCTAATCGGGAGATTAGACGCTGAAAATTAGACGGCACCATGGAGACGAGGACGCCAGCAACGGAGCAGGTAAGTGAATAACTTCTGTATGGCTCATAATTAATACACGATGTATATTACAAAGTGCATTAATATGGCCATACAGAAGTGCTGAACCCCACTTGCTGCCGCGGGACAACCCCTTTAAAAGCCGAACTCCTAAATCACCTGCCTGAGCTTAAATAAACTAGAATGCTATATAAATATATGAATCCCCAAAGGTGTAACAATAACACCATGTACCAAAATAACAAGATAGACAGGTAGCATGACCTCCAGCCTTAGTGGTAGCCTGGAGGCGGCTGGTAAGACTGACCTTACTTGCCGTCTTTTAAACCTGTATAATCCCTCCCCTTAGTCAGCTGAAAAGCGGAACCGCGAGAGCGGCTGTGAACCCGCCCTCATAAAGACCGCAACTGGGGCGGACAGTCAGGTGACTTTACACTAAAGGACCCCACATGGGTCTAAAGGGACAAAACGGATGTACAGCTGTAGACAGATCGGTGTAAGCGGCTGTCACTCCGGCGCTTCCATGTGAGCGTCATGTATCCAAGAAAGGGAAATAAAAAGAATGTGGAAAACCTAATACATTGTAAGCGCACGTTATGGCTTTAAAGTCAGACACTTAATCCTTTAAGTTAAGTTTTGTAGCGCAACACTTTTTTTTTTTACTTGATGACAAATGCGCACATTTTAAGTGTATGGGAACGTATAGACGTACGTTTTCCATTGACTAGTTAACATTTTATTTTCTTCCACTATAATTATTAAAGGATCTTTGTGGAAATTTTCTATTTTTGTAGATTTTTCAAAATTTTTTACTATAAATTAAAAAGAAAAAAAAAGGACTAAAAAAAAATGTATAACGCTCTGAATCCGTAAAATATCTACAAAACGGTGTAAGATGATGTTTATTAGCACGAAGGCAGAGAAGACCCTGCAAGAGGACCCCGCAAGACGACCCCGCAAGACGACCCCGCAAGACGACCCCGCAAGACGACCCCGCAAGAAGCAGCTGTTGGCAGATAGACCATTTCAGCTTTGAAAAAGAAAAACCACCACCACCATTCCCCTCTTAAGTATCGGGGTAATCTTGATAGTTAAGTGACCTCTTGGCTTCGGGGTCTCGGGAGACGTTTCATGGGACTATTATGTGTCTTAGAAGCGCAGCTTATTTAAGTACTTGCGGCTCTTCTCTAGCAAGAAATGTACATAATTAAAGCCCTAAAATCGTGGCGCAGACTGTAAACACGGCGTAAATTATTTACAATGGTAATCATTTTCTGCAGGGTCTTTAACGCTCACCAAGAATCAATAAGGGCTTTCTAATGTAAACTAAAGCAAGTCGCTGTTTAGCAACAATGGGGGGAAAACTATTTTCAAACCCACACGGCCGGTAGAGCGTTTGGCAGGAGGCCCAGAGCGCTGCAGCCGCGGACATCAAGGGGTACTCTAGAAGTGAAAGGGGATTTTGGGTCAGAACATTTTCTGTGGCTCATTAGCTCGCTGCTAGGACAATACCAGCAGAACGGGAAGGAGCCGGCGCCTGCTCAGACAGCCCGGTAGGGCGCTCGCTCACACAGCCCGGTAGGGCGCTCGCTCACACAGCCCGGTAGGGCGCTCGCTCACACAGCCCGGTAGGGCGCTCGCTCACACAGCCCGGTAGGGCGCTCGCTCACACAGCCCGGTAGGGCGCTCGCTCACACAGCCCGGTAGGGCGCTCGCTCACACAGCCCGGTAGGGCGCTCGCTCACACAGCCCGGTAGGGCGCTCGCTCAGACAGCCCGGTAGGGCGCTCGCTCAGACAGCCCGGTAGGGCGCTCGCTCAGACAGCCCGGTAGGGCGCTCGCTCAGACAGCCCGGTAGGGCGCTCGCTCAGACAGCCCGGTAGGGCGCTCGCTCAGACAGCCCGGTAGGGCGCTCGCTCAGACAGCCCGGTAGGGCGCTCGCTCAGACAGCCCGGTAGGGCGCTCGCTCAGACAGCCCGGTAGGGCGCTCGCTCAGACAGCCCGGTAGGGCGCTCGCTCAGACAGCCCGGTAGGGCGCTCGCTCAGACAGCCCGGTAGGGCGCTCGCTCAGACAGCCCGGTAGGGCGCTCGCTCAGACAGCCCGGTAGGGCGCTCGCTCAGACAGCCCGGTAGGGCGCTCGCTCAGACAGCCCAGTAGGGCGCTCGCTCAGACACACACAAGTGGGGAGCGGCTCACCTTGTGGGCACACCATTCAAAGCATGCCATCATCCACATAAGCACAGTCTGTGCCATCAAGGTCTTCCCAAATGATACTTTGAGAAAAGCTATTGATCCAGCGGGGCAACCGGAGTATCAACAACAATCATTAATATTTCTCAAAAAACGTATTGACTGAAAGTAAAATCACGAAGTTGAAACGCGTTGTACGTTTTAAGTATAACGTATTTCATCCGCGGAGTAACGGGAAATCAAAATGTTTCCCACTCGCTTCCTCAGACTATTTGATCCTTTCTAGTTTCCGGCAAAATTAAATAAGCGCACGTGTACGAGGAGGGAAGGATTGTGCCGTGTTTAGGCACATCCCCATCATACGTGGTATGTGCCTTGCTTGACTTTTCCATAGGCACCACAATCTTATTAAAAGGCTACTTTAGCGGTCTTTGCCGATTTTCATCTTCATCAGCAGGGAGGACCCGAAAAGCGCCAAAGATGGCCAAAAGGGCACAGCGTTTGGGTGAGCGCTGCAGCCCCTTGTTTTAGCGATCACTGGGTGTCACAGCAGCAGAACCCCCACTGATCAAAACTTTTGACATGCCAACAGTTTGTGAAAAGCGCAGTTACTCTTGGTTGTCCTGGGTCTCTCAATGAACTATAAAGACTGGAGTGGCATCGGTTCACAGATAGATGGCAATAGGACTGATGCAAGATGTACTGTGTGTAATAGTAGCATGGATTCAGCATCTGGAAATGCTGTACTGGCCAAATACATAGAATAGTCTTAAAGACAAACTAACGTTTCATCTACTAGTTTGCGTTTGTTTAAATTCTGTAATATTCTTACATTAACTTTATCACTAGTAATCACATTTAAAGTGGCTGCCACTAGGGGTCTCCCAGTTTCTCTGCAATCCACTGACTGTCATTAGGTACAGAGATTCTTTAGTAACAAGGACGCTTCCTTAGCAACAGGGGGAGGGGTTATCTCCACCTGCAGCTCCCCTGCACTTAGAGGCTGCAGGCTGACATATCTGCAGTCACTGTGATAAGGATCTCCACAGTCTCTGCCTCTCCTGCTGTTACAGTGTGCGGGTGTGTGAATGTGCACACATAACATTATAGTGGGTTTACTAACCATTCGGACAAAATGTCACTAAATTCTGATCGTTCTGGAAAAGCAGAAGGACGGGCATTCAGATACTGCCTCCCTGCTGATTGTACCAGAGACAGTGCAATACAACATGGAAAGAAAGGGCAAGGAAGTCAGCACAGTGAACTACTGGAAGAATGCTAGGCTTGCTACATGCTCCCTCCCTGAAAGTAGATTACAGGAAGCAGAGCAAGAGAAACATGGGTAAGACCACCCCTCCCCCGCTTACCTGAATCCCCGCGCTCCAGTGACTTCTTACTTACCTGCTGAAGATGGCCGCCGGGATCTTCTCCCTCGGTGGACCGCAGGGCTTCTGTGCGGTCCATTGCCGATTCCAGCCTCCTGATTAGCTGGAATCGGCACGTGACGGGGCGGAGCTACCAGGAGCCGGTCTCAGGCACGAGCGGCCCCATTCAGAAAACAAGAAGACCGGACTGCGCAAGCGCGTCTAATCCGGCGATTAGACGCTGAAAATTAGACGGCTCCATGGAAACGAGGACGCCAGCAACGGAACAGGTAAGTGAATAACTTCTGTATGGCTCATAATTAATGCACAATGTACATTACAAAGTGCATTAATATGGCCATACAGAAGTGTATACCCCCACTTGCTTTCGCGGGACAACCCCTTTAAGCAGCAGCAAATGAGATGGTAAGGAGAACCTGGCGTATTTTGGAAAACGTGTTGAAAACTCAAGAATAGTATACAATGGGATAACGCCTTGCACAAGTGACAATATGTAATAATTGATAAACAAGGCAACTTACCCGGTGTGGTCAGTCCTCAAAGAGGACTGTCACCACAACCAAAGTCCAAGTCTGCGAAAATATATGAGTCTTGTGCACATAGGCATCCAAGGGATGGGAGAGCCGCAGGACAGATCCAAAAAATGTCAGTTTTTGATTAGTACAAGAAGAACATTCAACAAGTTTTGGCGATACTATGTCACCTTTCTAAAGCATAATGTGCTCATTATTGACTGGTACTACAAGCCCAAAATAAAAGACAATCAAAAAACCTATTTGAGGGATGAGGAACAGGATGAAAGTGCTATTAAACGCCAAAAGGTGAACACAAAAGAAATAAAATACGTTGTTTTATGTTCTATACAGGATTCTGCTAATTTAAATGCTTCTTTTATAATTCCCTTTTAACTAAATGTTAAGACGAGGACTACAAAAAGCCTCCTTCTGTTATTAATATGACAAGGACTGTACGCTTGGTTTGCATTTCCAGTAAACAACGTAGAGAAGAAATCACATAATTAAGATTATTGGAGAATTTATGGGACTCTGATGGTACTAGTACTAAGCTGGACTGATCGAGGGTCATCTAATGTGCAGGATTTAGAGACAGCAGATAGAGATGCTTTAAATAGAATTTCGTACTGAGTTTTTCTATAGGTTTTCTACAATACGCTAGGTTCTCCTTACCCTTATTTGCTGCTGTTCGCACCGTTTCATGTGTGTATGTTCTGATTTTCAGATGATCTTCACCTCTTTTCTGCTGTTTGTCATACACTTTCAGGGAGGTGCGTGTAGAAAGCATAGAATTCTGCCAGTAGTTCCCTGTCCTGACTTCCTTGCCCTTATGTCCCATGCTGCATTGCATAATTTCGGGTCCAATCAGCACGGAGGCAATATCTGAATAACGTGCGTTTAATGTGTACACACGGACAGACACAGAGACTGTGGAGATCATTATCGGTGTCTGCAGATCTATTAGTCTGCACCCTCTCAGTGCAGGAGAGCAGTCTGTGATGATAGTCCTCTCCCTTGCATATTACAGAAACGATGAGATGAATTTCAAAGGGTTGTCACTCCCATTGAAATCAATAGGTACTTCCTGACATCCTGACCAACGGAGGAGCAAGAAGTGCTGTAGAAGTGCAGCTCTCCCATTGATTTCAATGGCAGTGAAGCCTGCGCTTCCTACGCTGATGGCTAATGACAACATCTGGTTCACTGAACTGAAAGAAGGGCCACTGATCAGCTGATGGACGCGGATCCCAAGTGGCTGACCCCCGTCCATCAACTACTGATGGCCTAACCAGAGCATACGTCATCAGTGAAAAAAAGGCAGACAATCCCTTTCAGCTAGGCGATGAGAATAAGTTATCTGAAGGATTAATGCCCCTTGAAGGAGTATTCCTACCGTACACATTTATGGCCACAGGACTCTAACCTGTTGGGAGAACAAGGCTCCTGAGCCCCCATGATTCCCCAGTAACATCAATAGAGGTTGTGAACTTGCAGCGCTCTACATGTAAGCCTATGCGAGTTACAAGAGACAGAAAAAACAATACATTACGACAGTCTTTAGGTTTACTGACCCCTTAAAACATATGACAAACATTATCTCACGGGGTCACTGACTTCCGGAGAAATGATGAGCAGGTTTGCTCTATCTGTGGCGGCGGTGAAGGCCTTACTCCAATAGATATAGCGGAAACTGACCGAGATGCCGTATATGTCAGCTAGTAATCAGCTTTGTGACTGCTGTGGGGAGACCGGAGCGCCGCTGCACAATGCCACACAGGCTTTGGTAGGGCTTCCTTATAATCCATTTGAGGAGATTTGGAGGAAAAGCATTTCTTCCTCAATGGTAATCGGAGGAAACCCATTTTTAAAGCGGCTGCCTGGAGGCCTTTTCCCCTCCTTACATCGCCGGGCCTTTTCATAGAAGCGCAGCTACATGATCTTCTCCGGGTACCTTTGGGAATGGCGCTCACAATAGAAGCAGTTTGTATTTTCCTGAGGTTCCACGTGAATGAAGTTGCAGGAAGAAGGGCAAGAAATAATGGATGGCCATCTGCGCCATATATCAGTTAAGCTGCCACATTTCTAAAGCTCAATAACCTATAAAACAAAGAACTGAACCTGATCTTATGCCCTCCTGGTCCTAAGTGCACAACCGCCTCACCCCTCCCAAGCAGGCAACACGGCTACACACCAGGGTCTTACTTCAAATTCAAGAGGAAGATCTGAAGACTCCTTGAAGATGTCTTATACATTGAATGGCCCCCTTAATAGCGTGGTGGATCCCCTGATTTCCTTTGGTCGTTAGGACCGCAGCAATTTGTTGTGGTGTAGATTCTACTAGGGGATTAAATCGTTCTGCAGGAAGATCGGCCCCTGTGGACAGGAAGCTTAAGGTAGTTGCCGAACACTAGATGGCAGTGCTGACATGTTCTGAATGACTGACAGGAAGGGTCATTGATTCAGGCTGCTTGCGCCAAATTCTGAAACTCCCATCAGCACAAGGCAATAGACATCCGTATTCATCTGAGTAGGCGATACTTTTCCACTGCTCAGTGATACACATTTTGTGAGCATGCTCTGTGAGCTGTGCAGGGAGGAGGTGAGCTGTGACATCACCACTTCTGAATGGTGGCTCCTGTGTTATGTATATATAGGGGTCCCCTCTCAGTTTAATCCTGCCTGTCATGATAATGAGATGACAGCTGAGGAGTGTTCTCTACAGAAAAGGAAGTGTCAGACTATTATTAGGCTAAGCTGTCAGTGTGCAGGGAGGGGAGGAGGTAAGTTGTGACCATCATCTACTGCAGGGAAGTGTCAGACTATTACTAAGGTCAGTGTGAGAACTGCAGGATTTTGTTGTTTTTTAACTATAGATTGTGACCACAAAAAAAATATAAAAAAATTCTTAAAAAAATGTTTAACTCAAAAATATAATTTATATAAACAGGTCATTTTCTGACGACACATTTCCTTCAAATATATATTGCAACATTATAAACCTAAAAAAAATAAATAAAATCTACAAAAATTCTTAAAGTAAGCTGAACATGAAAACCGTTTTCATGTCATCCTCAGTTCGGACGGGCCGTTTATTCGGGCCGTGCTTCAGTGTGATATGCCACCAGGATTCTATGGAACATAGAAAAAAATGAGGTGCTTAAAATGAAGAGAAACTGAATACGCATCTATCCCGGCGGCTCTCCGTCCAGCGCTGCAGCCCCGATGCCCGCCACACGGAACGAGGAAAGACCGGCGGGTGGTCACATGCCATTCACTGTGAATGTAATCCCTTAGCCAATCAGACTCCAGCAGGGATCCTTCTATGGCCGCTGAAGCCCGAGAGTGGCTGAGCAGTCGTGTGCTTCATCCTGGTTTTATATGGCGGGCACCAGGACTGCAGTGCTGGACGGGGAGCCGCCGGGGTGGGGGGAGTATTCCATTTTAAGCTCGCATACGTTTTTTATATTTTCTTGAAAACTTCTTTAATATTAACAAAAAAATTTAAAAATGCTGTCCCCATATAAACGCCATATATAAAAAGAAACACCACCAACTCGCACATATTTACCCACTATCTCCTCTTCTACATAGATTCACTAATTCACCCATAGGCCCAATAAACTATAATTTTATCTACAGGTAGCCCCCATTGTAGCCCCCGATCAACTTACACAAATAGAAGCCAAGATTGCAGCTTTTTGGCCAATTCTCCCCATCTGGCATATGCCGAGGGATTCCAACTGTCAGCGCTTCGCTCTATCATACCGTAACCTGAGAATCCTCCCAGACGGACACAATTCTCCTGATGTTTGGGGTTTTCGGAGGATGTTCTGTGGCAGCCGGCGTCAGGTGTGACAGCTGTATCAGGTGCGCGGCGGGGCCGGGGTCATCGTGGCCACCTGTCTGCTACCACGATGTACCGGCCCGGATTAGGCGCACCTGCTCGGGCCGCACACAACAGATTTCGGATAGTTTTTGGATGGGACTTTATGTTGTTGACAGCAGTTTATAAACAAATGAGTGAAGGCGGTTTGTTAACCAAATATCCTTCGTGTTTTCGACTAAAGATTTGACTGATGGATGAAGTATTTACATAGAAGACGGGATGCAGACCACAGAGGTGATAATGGCTCATGTACAGGGTTAGCAAATGTAAACTTCCCCAACTGAGAGGCCTCTGGAGGGCGCTGCTGCTCCAAATGCGATGAAGTGTGGACAGCGACCACTTCAGACAACGCGCTCACCAGTTATGACCACCCTAAGGCCGATTCCTGGCTTAATGATGCAACGATTTTTGGGGAGTTTCATGGCCCCTATTTCAAAAGCCATAACTTTTTCCATCGACATGGCCATAGAAGGGCTTTAGTTTTTATTGGTACCATTTTAGGGGTACATATAATCCACTGCATAAAACTTAAGTTCAATTTTTTGGGAGAGGAGGAAGAAAAAAACATTTATTTTTTTTTACAGCGTTAATCGTGTAACATAGATGACATGAAATTGTTTCTGCATGTTGGTCCGATTACACCACCACCAAAATTAGCCATCCTAACCCAAAGATGTGACTGGACGAAGCCAGTGGGGTTGGGTTCACGGCCCCGCTGATTCTATCCCGGTTTCCTTTTTTTACATAGTCTCTCTGCGCAGACGAGCTCTTCTTAGGCCCAGCTTCCATCAATGTATTAAGTGCCTGCTCCTGCAATGCCATGCCCCTTTTCTAGACGTGGCAAAAAAAATGTGTCTAAAACACATCATAAATACGTTTCCAACATGTAAAGACCGTGTTCTGATGCAAACTACGCCAGATGACAGGGCATTTAAATAGCAAATCTGCCCCTGTCTGTAAAGAAAGCTTAAAGGTGGCCACAAATCTGATTTTGGCAGGACCAACCAACCCTCTGATGTGCTGTGATGGTGCCCCATGGATGGCAGAAGGTGGGTAAAAGAAGGTTCAGGCATGCTGGATTTCAACAAGCCGGCTCCATCTGTTCTCAGGTGAGAGGTGTGTCTGGCCGCAGCTCGTCCCCCTCACCCACATCCACGCTCGGCGGAGGTCAGGGGGAAGAGTTGTCAATTGAAGGAGCGTTCAGCCGACAACTGTCTAAATAAGGTCACCATCAGATGACAATCAGCATGTAAACATGGCTGACAGCTTCAATGAAAAGCGGGATCTGAAATACTTACCAGGGAAATGATCTACTGCTCATGAAGACGCGTCCAGAGCCGATCGCTTCAAGGAGTCTCCCAGGAGATTAAAAACAATACTCTTCCGCCTTAAGATGGTGTGAGATAAACATTGCATCTTCACCTACTGTTGGCTTCCCGTCCAGCGCTGCAACCCCGGTACCAGCCGCCACTAGGGACCTAGAAGTAGTAGTGTGCGGTCGTTCATTGTGCATGTGACCATCCAGCCAATAACAGGTTGAATTACTGCTGAAGCCTGTAATTGGCTGCTTCTTCCAGGGTCCGAGCGGGGGGCACCCGGGCTGCAGCATTGGACATGGAGCCGTCGGAGTGGAGAGAATACTTTTTCTTTATTTCACACCATTTTAAACCTGTAACTTTTGTTTTAGTTTAAATAGGAACGTTAAAGGGCGTTTTCCGTGACTTAAAGGGAAACTCATCAGGTTTTCACAGTCCAGTCCATGCCATGACTTCAATACCCCTTTTACACAAAACTATTATAGTTTAAGGAAAATCTGTGGCTCATTCGAGCGATTACACCGTGCAACAAACTTTGTATAAAATATCATAAAACAAAGTAATTCATCCGTTTTTGTAAAATTAAAACCTGCTGATTACGCTGGTAAAAATGAATAATAGCGGCACGTCTCATCTTCAAGTTATTTAACCCCTTAGTGACCAAGTTTTTTTTCTTTCCTTTCGTTTAAAAAACTAACTCCTTTATTTATCCATCGCTGTATGAGGGCTTGTTTTTTGCGAGACGAGTTGTAGTTTTCAATCGTGGCATTTAATGTACCGTATAATGTATTTAAAAAAACTTTTAGAAAGTTCTAAGTGTAGTTAAAAAAAAAAAGTACTACTCTTCAAAGACATTTCATTTTTTTTATCGCTGTAAACACGTCCAACAACTGAATGATGGACAATAATTAATTTGCTTATTGTTCATTCCTTACAAGCATGAAAACCCTTGTTGGCTCGTTCGCTAATCATTGGGTTTAAACACGGATCGTTAGCCGTTCTCATTAAAGGGGTTGTCTCGTGGCAGCAAGTGGGGTTATACACTTCTGTATGGCCATATTAATGCACTTTGTAATGTACATCGTGCATTAAATATGAGCCATACAGAAGTTATTCACTTACCTGTTCCGTTGCTAGCGTCCCCGTCGCCATGGTGCCGTCTAATTCTGATGTCTTCTTGCTTTTTTAGACGCGCTTGCGCTGTGCGGTCTTCTGCCTGGTGAATGGGGCCGCTTGTGCCAGAGAGCTGGTCATCGTAGCTCCGCCCCATCACGTGTGCCGATTTCAGCCAATCAGAAGGCTGGAATCGGCAATGGAACGCACAGAGCCCATGGTGCACCATGGGAGAAGACCCGCGGTGCACCATGGGAGAAAACCACAGTGCATCCCTGGGAAAGGACCGGCGGCCATCTTTGGGAGAAGATTTTGTAAAGTCCTTATTTCGTCGGATCGGTGAGTAGCAAGCGGTTTAAAAACCACTTTAATTTGCTATTTTATGCCAGGGGGGTGACAGGGGGAATGGGGTAAGGTAAAATTTTGAGGTTTGCCGCGAGACAACCCCTTTAACTCTACAGAGAAATCATCGAATGAACGATAAAAATCGACTGAGTAAAAAAAAAAAACAAAAACGATTTATCTTGGTATTCAAAGTGAACGCTGAGCAAACGGACATGGTTTACTCGGGTGAGCGATGATCACTATATGTACAAGTACCCAACCGTGGCGCATCTGCGATAAGCGGTTTCCTAATCGCTATTTAGTTTTAAAATCAGATTTTTACATTTTCCGCACTGCCTTCTAACGAGCCGAGTCAGATCTGTCCCTCCGCGCCGCCACATCCCGCTCCGGACTGGCATGCAGACTGATTTTTGCTTACTTGCTGTAATCCCACGCATGAGCCGTACAAACCTGCTCGCGCCTCTCCGCTCTCCCTTACTTGCTGCGACTTCAGCGGCGTACTGCGGATCGTTCTTCCCAGTCCCCTGACCTCAGACGCAGTGGAAGCAGCGATCATCACGGTACATGTGCAGCACGCCACTTCAGTCTCAGCAAGTAAAGTAGAGCTGAAAGGTGCGGGCGCGGGCAGGGCTGGCTACGATTACAGAACCAGTAGGCCTGCCAACAGGACGTGCCGGCGCGGCGCCCAGGGAGAGATTTGAAATACAGCGTGGGAAAAACCAGATTGTAACGGTACCAGGGCACGGACTGCAAAACCAAATAGCGGTCAGGGAGTCTCATTGGCAGCGCTGGTAAAGATTTATCATGGATTAGAAAAATACGACAAGTTTCCTTTAAAAAAAAAAAAAAAGTATAACGTTACGAGCTGAAAATGGGGTGAAATAAAGGAAAATTTAGATGGAATGATAAAAAAAAAAATCATGCCGGTCAGAAATAAACTTTATTGAAGATCCCAGGGTTAAATCCACGAGCTCTCAGGGCCATTAATGGCTCTTCTGCAGGCAATCACGTCGCCGCGCCTGCCGCTTTCTCAAGTGCTCAGTGGTCTGCGCCGCGCCTCCTGTAAAACACGTATTAAGCAGCTAAATGGTGACATTTTAAGTTGCCCCCTATTTTGTGCCATAAATGAAATGTATTTTACTGTACGTTTCGCACTGAGCCTCACAGCTGACAGCGAGTGCGGCTGCGTTCGGATAAAGCTCCTCCACTGAGCTAACTAAATCAAAGTGGTAGACGACTTGCAAGTCAGCAGGGAGGCAAATTAGTATTTAGTCATGCTCTTTATATTTTTATTAAAAGATTAAAACTCCGTGTGAAACGCATGGCATGCTGCCACCGTGGAGGGGCCGGCTGCCAGCACCACTGCAAACACATGCCAACAAGGAATCGATCTAAGCTCGAGGAGCGGTCTGCCGTGCGCTGCACCTCGCTACGGTAACTTAGATTTATAGCTAAACAATGTAATTAATGACAACGGCTGACGGGGGGGGGGGGGGGGGGGGGGGGGGGGTAATAGGTTTTAAATAAATTGGACTTACAGATTATCAAAATCCCGCCGTGTGAATCCAACCAACCCATCCAACAGGCAGGGGCTGCCCGGACCGGCATATTCCTGACCTCCTAATTTTGGTAACGTTTTAATTGCAGACAAGGAGCGGGCGACATCTTCATCAGCCCTCCAGATCAGCGCCTGGGAATAATAAGAGGGGCCTCTGGAAGCCCCCCGGCCAGACCAGATGTTTCACAATCAATGAACTATCTCGGAGCTCGTGTTCTGGATTTCTCTTATCCATAAATGTGCAATTAGCTTATTATCCCGCGGCTCGGAGGACGGCGGCGATGCCTGCATAGAGAGGTCGTCAGTGTAACTGGGCAAAACGGTCGGCATGAGTGCACAGGGGCACTAGCGTCTGCTCCTCTACCAGCTTGTGTCCGTCTCATCACTTCTGGAATATACTTGTATTAAAAATGCTGTTGCTTTACCGCAGTAAATCCTATTTTAAGTGGCTGCCGCTAGGGGTCTCCCTTCCAGCTTTCCCTGTAAGCCACCCACTGTCATTAGGTACAGAGCTTCTGTGGTAACAAGGACATTTCCATAGCAACAGGGGAAGGGCTATCTTCACAGGCTGTTCCCCAGCGCTCAGAGGCTGCAGGCTGACAGATCTGCAGACAGTGTGATAAGGGTCTCCACAGTCTCTGCCTCTCCTGCTGTTACAGCATGTGGATCTGTACACACATTACACACACACACACACACACGCACGCACGCACGCACGCACGCACGTGTAAGTTTACTAACTATGTGGCCAGAAAGTCTCTGAATGCCTTAATCATTCTGGGAACACAATGGGACATGCATTCAGATACTGATTTCTGCTGAGTGGACAAGAGACAGTGCAATGCAGCATGGGAAGTCGGGGCAAGAAAGAGCAGGACAGGGAACTACTGGCAGAATACTAGGCTTGCTACACCCCCTTTTCTCAAAGTGGATAGCAAACAGTAGAACAGCAGAAAATGGGGAAGGCCACCTGATAATCAGAACTGGTAAACATGAAACAGGATGCAAACAGCAGTAAATGAAAGTAAGGAGAACCTGGTGCATTTTAGAAAACTTGTCATTTAAAAAAAATAAAATAATTCTATACTTACCTATTTTTTCTCCCCGTCAGTCTACTTACCAGATCTTCACCTGTCTACTGCAGTCCAAGGGGCATATTAACAGATTCCATCGGTGTTTACAGATGGAAAATAAATAAAGAATTGCCAGTCGAGAGATAAGGGGTTAAATGAGACTAAAAAAAAACCTATACTGATGACTTCCCCGATGCAGCGCCGCAGCTCTGGTCCCATCCTGGAAAAGACTGCAGCAGTCACATGACCACTCAGCAGTCTTGTACATAAGTGGTACATGGCTGCTGAGGCCAGTGATTGGCTGAGTGGTCACATGACCAATGAACGGCAGGCAGGCGGGGACCAGAGCACTAAGGCACCTTCATGCACATTAGCACCCGACAGTCATACCAGCGACCATCGGTCCTGTCTTTTACACAAGAGAGACAGTTGTTTAAGTGAACGGAGGCGGAGCGGCCGGGGATCGATGCAGGCCGCCTGCCTCTAGTCACAGATTGAGTGGCTCCTGTTCACACCGGACGACATTTAGTTCTGCTAAACACCAAGTGACTGCGACGGCTGAGCGATTTCTTGCTCCGTGCCCTGTTGGTGGCTACTTGTACACAGGAAGATCACCGCCTAAATTTGCTGTTTACACGGGGAAATTATCGCTAGAAAGGTACCTCTACACCGAGACGCCATCAAACAGGTGGGTATAGGGGTTTTGTTTCTTTTAACCCATTATCTCTCCACTGACAATTTTTTTCTACACTCAAAAAAATCCCTTTAAAAGGGATTTTTCAGCACCAAACTATTGTTGGATCACCAACAGTTGATTGGTGGGGGTTCGTTGCTTGCGATCCCTGCCGATCAGCTGATTGAATGGTGAGTTTCACTATCACTTCAGTCCATATCAGGTGCAGCGCCGTACATTGTATAGTGGCTGTGCCTGGTATTGCAGCAAAGACCCATTCACTTGAGCTGCTCTCAGGCCCTGTAACGAAAGAACAGGAGGTCACTGGCTTGAGAAAAGGCTGTAGCGCTCAACAGAATGCCACGGCCTATTCGATAAGCTGATTGGTGGAGATAACAAGCCACAGACCCCCACCGATCAACTATTGATGACCCTTCCCAAGGATGGGTCACCAATAGTTTAATGCCAGGAAACCCCTTTAAGTCATCTCAGAAGCAACTCAAGTGTGCTGCACATCATGGATGTCTCCGGAAGGAGGACCTGCATTCTCAAGAAGATCTCCTGGCTGCTACTCGACAGATGTCGTCTAATTGTGAGCAGATTAGCTTCACACATTCCAGGAGAAGCAGCCAAGTGGAAAGAAGAAGGTGAGGCCGCTGATCAGACAACCTGGCCGTGCGACGTCCTCACGGAGAATACCTTGTAGGTGGGAGTAGTAGACCATGCAATATTCAATATTAATGGCTTTGGCACATCGTCAATGTTCGCACTAATCAGCGCGTTCTTCTATTATTGCAAAAACGTCACACTTCATTACAATCACCTCATAATTTTAACATTCTTTTAAAAGTTTGCCAACACCCGCATCGGGGCGCACAATGCGGGTCTGTGCCGCCGGCCGTTAACGGCCACCATCGCTAGATTAGAAACAATCAGTTTAGTCTGCGAAGAGTATCCGCTCAGCAGCTCATGGTGTGACCACAAGAGGAAGACGCACATCCAAAGGCCGTTAACACAGCAGGGGGAATAAGTGCTATATTTTATGAAATGTTACGCGCAACACGTAATTACGGAAAACGGTGTACCGAACACTTTTCATGGGGTCTGCATATTTTCTGTCCAAAGCGTTGGATGATGGAGAAGTCGTATTTAATAATGTGGTCCAAATGACACCGCGGGTAGGAGGCCGTTACTAATCAGATGCGGCGAGACACGAATAAGGACAATTAAGACTAATAAAACTTTACAGCTAATTAGATGCCACGGAGTCGGGCACATTTGCACCAGAAGTTGAAAAGAAGCCTTGACGAGGAATGGCATAACTCCATGAATACGCTTTACAGCCAAGTCCAACAGAACGCCGATGGGTCAGGTTATCGGTCTCCAACCTGTTGCTCGTCATCGGTTGAGAAACTTCTACTGATTAGCCACATGTTGGAAACCACCGGCTGTTGGGCCGCTACCAGACGCGGCACAGCTTGACAGTTTGTAGCTGTTGGGGAATGCTGGGAGTTGAGGTTCACAACAGCTGGAGAGTCAGAACTGAGGGACCAACAGATCTCCAAGTCGATTCTATGTCAACCCAAGGGAAATGGACCATTAACCCCGTAACGCTATATGACGCAAGTTTGAGTAAACGCTATATGACGCAAAGATGTAAACTTACATCACGTGGATTGCGCGGGATCAGAAGCCGAGCCATCCTGCAGCGGGAGCATGCCGTTACTGATAGCCGACCTCCCATTGCAACACCAGAGAGCAATGAGAACATCGATCTCTGCTTTTAACCCCTTACATTCCATGTAGATCGTGGCATATAAAGGGTCCACAGAGGGAGCACACTCCCTCTGTGACGTCATCGGACCTCTGTGATGTAATTGCAGAGGGCCAATGAGTTGCCATGGCAACAGGACGCCAGACACTTACATCCCAGGCTTCCCATTGCCTATGATTGCTATTGTAAGCAATGAAGTATTGTAGTACAGAAGTCCTGAAATGCATTAACATATCCATCAGAGCTGTTATGGTTCAAGTCACCTACAGGGACATTAAAAAATTCATATATATATACAAAAAATAACATTACAAAAAAACCAACCTTTTAGTGCACTTTCCCCTATTTGTATAAAGAATGAAAACATTTCAAAATCCTGCATACTCATCCTCGTATCCATTAACATTCTGTACAATACATTGAACTCACTATTTATGCAGAAGTCAAAAAAAAAAACTAAAGAGGCAAAATGCTGGCTTTGTTAAACATAATAAAAGTGATCAAAAAAGCAATAAGTACCCCAAAATAGTGGCAATAAAAACTACAGCTAGTCACTCAAAAAACAAGCTCTCACAGAGCTGTCGATGGAAAAATAAACCGTGCTAAGGGACGCTGTTTGAGGTGATGTGGAAAAAAATAAGGGTTTTTATTGTGAAAAATCTAAAAACATAAATATAAATTTTGGTTTCGTCGTAATCGGACCGACCTGCAGAAAAATGCCATTGATGCCGTACGATTAACGCTGTTAAAAAGAAAAAAAAATAACAATGATAAAACTGATGTTTTCTCTCGTTGCTCTAAAAAATGAATTACATTTTTACAATACATTATATGTACCTAAAAATGGTCCCAATAAAAACTGCAGATAACAACTCAAAAACAAGCCTCAGGCGGCGTCCTAAACTGAGAAATAAAAAGGTTATAGCTTTTGAAAAGTGGAGATGCTAATCCCCCAAAAAATCATTGTGCCCTTATGGCCTAAATAGGCCTGGTGCTTAAGGGGTTAAAGGAAACAATGTAAAGGAACCCAGCAAGATGATCTGTCCAAGCGAAGAGATTATGACTTGGCCAAAGAGCATCCTAGTCTCTGACTGGGTGCAGAAATATATCCATGAGTCAACAGGTCTGTGGGAAGTGGGGTTTCTCCTTGTGGAGAGCGCCATGTTGGCTTGAGGAGGCTCATCGGCCATGCAATGCTGCTCTAAGTCAATGACCAACCTTCTAGTAGGTCGTGTAACAAGACTAAGGATGTAGACCGAACAAGAGTCTTCTCCATAAGAAAAAAAACACCATCTACTGACGGCCATTTCCAGTTTTTTGCCCCTTATTAGTGCCCCCTAGTGTTTTGGTTAGCCGTGTGAAAGGCCTCTCTTGTAGGTCTGGAGAAGTGTTCCTCCTTCTGGAGAGTGCCAAGTTGGCATGAGGAGACTTACAGGCCATGCAATGCTCCTATAGGAAATAAGGTATACAAATGGCCCAACATGGCGCTCTCCACAAGGAGAACCACTACTTCCCCAGACCCATGCCAGAGGGTCACAGAACCTGTGCCTGATGAGGGCTAAGAACGCCGAAGCAGCTGCCTGTAGATGGGGGGCTTTTTCTTATGGAGAAGAATCTGGTCTGACTTCTAGCTTTAGTCATGTTGTAAAGCCTATTAACAGGTGTTATAGAAGAATTACAAGTATAGGGGGTAACGTGCTGATCGGTGGGGTCTCGGCACACTCCATATTCCCACTACTTCATTGTTGCTCCTCCCACTCACAGTGATGTCACTGTTAATGGAGCGTTAGCCAAGCATGCGTTAGTTCCCCGGCTCCATTCACACCAATGAGGCTGACGGAAATACAAGATCGCTTGCCACTCAACTAGCTCCACGGTCCCATTCTAAATGAGAGGAGCAGCAGCGCGCTTGTGAGACCATCAATCTCCTCCTCACTACAGGGGATGCAGCGATCCCACAGTGAGGAGGACCACAGGACCCCCATTCCCAGGATCAGTAGTGGTTTCAGTGGTGAGGACCCCCCCTCTCTCTCACCCCCCCCCCCCCCCCCCCCCGCCCTCCACACACACACACACACACACAATTCCCTATCCTTGTAATTCTGGTGCAACACCTTTAAAAGGTCGGACACTGACTATAATGCAAGCTACCTTCCAATAGATGGCGCTATGAAGGCATTTTTTCCCCACCTTCCATTTGCTTATGACATTTCAGAAGACCCTTTTGGCTCTATTTCTCCTTTAATTGCTGATCGACAACACATCACAGACATTTTTCGAGCAGGTATCTCTTCCTTGTGCATCTTCAAGCCTCTCCCTGGAAGAGCATATAGAGGTCTGTTGGTGATTTAAAGGGACTCTGTCACCATTTTATTGCAGCCCTCACTGAGAGCACCACAAGGTAGCGCCTGTCACACTGATTACAGTGATATGTCTGTTGTGTGAATCTGTGCTGGAGTTTGGGAGAAACATCCATTTTATTAGTAGCACCCAGACACAGAACTAGTCCTGCATATTCATGAGCTGCATGAGGGCTTGGTGAGTGTATGAATATCCAGGGCTGCTTTAAGTAGTCCTCTATGCATATGCTGCTACTGATAGAATGGAAGTTCCTCCAAAACTACTGCACAGACCCACACAGCAGACATGTCACTGTAATCGGGGTGATGGGCACTACTTTATGCTGCCCTCAGATAGGGGTGCAAAAAGATGATGACAGAGTTGCTTTAACATTTACCAGTGAGTGTGGCAAAAACAATTAAAGCTTCTTTTTCATATTTGACAACACTGAGAAAGAAGCGAATGTGTCAAAATACGATGAGCCGTCGGATTGGCCAGTCTAGAAGCACATGCACAGGATGAATGAAGGAGGCGCTAAATCATGCGTACATCACCACGAATCACTAAACAAGACTATGGGCAAAAGCTCAACTAATGGATGGAAGGGTGAAATGTCATGATGGAGCGTCTGTTCCATGCATGCGGAAATAGCAAGAAAACTTACTTTTTTCTCCTTCTCATGATGTCTATCCTGAGAGTGAGAGGAAGAATCACTTAAACTTTGATCAAATGATCTACTAAAATCCAGTCTGCCTTTGTTCTATGAAAACACAGAGTAAAAAAACAAAACAAAAAAAGAAATAAGTACCTGCAAAAAAAAGTGTTGGTACTATAAACTAGATGAGGGGGAGAAGCCGCAGCGTCACCCCCTCTGGGGAACGGACAATGCTACTGAGAACAGAGTCCCAAAGAAACATTCCGGCGCGCTGCACCATCTACACGGTACGGTTGGAGAGCAGCGCAATATATTATACAATGTATAAAGACTGCGAGACGTAAAATGTATCGGCACCCCAGAGCGCCATCGGAATGTTACCTAAATAGGTCCAGAATTCTCTTGATTATTTTCATAAATCTTAACAGGGGTTCATATTTGTGACGTAGCGCCAACTGAATACCACTTTATGGTTACTGCATAACTGTAACAGTAAAGGGGTTGTCCCAACACGAATGCAGGGCAAACAGTTGATTGCTCCGGGTTCTGCTCCCGGCACCTCTGGAGAACCGCTAATTTCCCAGAGGCAGACATGGCCATATTACAGTTCCCGGCCTCAGCTATGTGTGACCGGACTAGGGGTGCTGATGGGGTGTAGAAAGGAATCCCCCACCCCCTTTAGCTTAGACACGCAGTCAGCTTTGACCACAGCATGTAAACAGTTAACTGCAATGATCAGCGCTAACACAGATCGCAGCAGTTACCGCCAGCTGTCAGAAGCCGCCAATAGTCGCTGAGTATACAGCGGACTCTGTTCCCGAGCCTGCTCCACGCATCCTTTAAGACCACCCAACGTAAATTCTCTGTTGTCTGCAGTGAAAGGGTTAAATTGTATGGAGACATATCCTTCAACATTTATATAGGAATAAACATGTATGCAGACTATATGCTTTCCGACTCACCCGGTGTATATTACAAGTCCCTGCTTGCAGTTACAGAAAAAAATTGGCTTTTCTGTATATACGAATACACAAAAGATAGACTGTAGGGGGCAGTATGGCCAACACAATGCTAACTGTAGGAAGGCCGGGGGAAAGTTAGCCCTCAAAGGAGCGGCTCTGTTAAAGGGACTCCGTCACCATCTTTTTGCAGCACCATAAGGTAGCGCCTGTCACACTGATTCCAGGGATATGTCTGTTGTGTGGATCTGTGCAGGAGTTTGGGAGAAACTTGAATTTTACTAGTAGATGGACACAGAACTAGTCCTGCATATTCATGAGCTGCAGCTAGCCACACCCACCCTGCCCTCTAGCCAATGATTGGCAGCTGGCTGCCTATTACTGTGCATACAAAGAGAGAGCTGTCAATCATTGGCTGGAGGGCGGGGTGGGTGTAGCTAGCCTGCAGCTCATGCTTATAGGACTACAAGAAGTAGTCCTGAATATTCAGATGCTGCTATTGATAACATGGATGTTTCTCCTAAACTCCTGCACAGATCCACACAGCAGACATGTCATGGTAATCGGTGTGACAGGGCTGTAAAAAGATGGTGGCAGTGTCTCTTTAAATAAAAATAATAGCCATTGCTTCGTACAAAAGGATGTCCAAACCAGAGCAGGACAAATTAAAAACCGGCTACAATACTCGTCTTTTATCTCAATCCACAATAGACTTCAAAGACAATCATCTGCATTCTAGTTATGAAGGACTCGCTTTGTAAACTGCGAGGCTGAGAGTTACATTGTAGCAAAGTACAGTAGGAAACAGATGTGTCCAGAGAGGTTAGATGTTGGGAACAGTGGGACATCTACACTCTGGAGCTTCCATTCATTCATATTGAGTCATGCGCAGGCTATACCGCTCGTTGAGTCATGTGACCTTAGACAGAGCTATGTTTATGGATTCGATGCTGATGAGTGAAATGAGACTCTTTCCTCTCAAATAAAGTAAGACTGTTGTGCTAGAAAGTTGCAAGACTTCTATGGTCCTATTCACACAGACGCCCAATGGACTTCACACGGACCTGTAACACTCACTTAGGCTATTAGCGCGCGCCGTTCTTGGTTCAGGTTGTCGGCTCAAGGTTGACTCAGCCTTCCACCCTTCCGAAATTGGTAAAATGAGGACCCAGCTTGCTGGGGGGTAAAGATGGCTGGGGAAGGCAATGAAAACCACCCGGCAAAAACAGTCTGCCAAGAAAACGTCACAATGCGACGTCACCCGAGGGGTCGGTCGTGGCTCAGTGCTCGCACCGGGGGACTCCACCTTTATTCTTGTCTGGGAGGAGAGTGGCCAATGCAAAGTCAAAAGCTCCATGAAAACCAGGCAGCATCTCAACATCTGGGTGTTAACAGTCCAGCGGTTTTTGACGGCCCAACACAAACTCACCTAAGTGAGGAAGTCATCAAATAGTCCCATTCTTCTGAAGCCCAACTTTGTGGATATCTTGTGTTACAAGTAAACTCCAGGTCGGCGTCGGCTCTACGGTGTGAGGTTGGGGCTCATTCATATCGGAGTCAGAGGTTCTATTCACAACGTCCGTCACCGATTCTCTTCAAAATCCAGGACAATAGCGCAGCATGCAGCGCTACTCCGTCCTGGAAAATGCCAGTGGGCAAGAGGGAATCCAGGCAGATGCCATTATAGTCCAGGAAGTCCCATTCTGGTTGTCCGACTCCTCGGGATGCAGCTGAACAGCATCAGACCGTGTAAGGCCATGTTGACACGGGGCGGACATGTTGTATGGAGACGCCGCAGTGTTTCTCGTGGGTAAAGTCTGCTGTAACCGATCCGCAGTGACTCTTCAGCATTTGTTGCAGATTATCTGCATACTTTCTACACGCAAATTCTGCTGTGCAAAATCCATACGAGATCAACAGCTGCCGGCGCAGACTTACTGCAGATTTCGGCCTCTCAATTGATCGCAGAAATCCGTAGCAAATCCACCCAAAATCTGGAGCTATAACAGACGCGCTGCGGATCCAAGAATCTGCTCTGCGGGTCAATTGCTACATGGATTAGACACCATTTTTTCCACAGAGCTGGCACGAGGACTGGAAAGTCTCATCTGCTTTGCTGCTGCTGTAAATGCCGCAGATTTTCTGTGCAGAGTCTCCGGATGGAAAATCTACGACAATTGCTCCGTGTGAGCTTAAGGCCCATTTACATGCAACGATTAATGCTAAAAAGTTGTTCAAACAAGAGAAAGTAAGCGATAATCGTTACATGTAAACGCGAAGCCATCGTGCAGTATTCGTTCACTTGTCGTTTATCACCGAGTTTTAGGCGGCATAAAAATGGTTGTTCGTTCATTCAGTCATTCAAACAACTTGAGGGGAGCGGTGATTGTTTGCCCGGCTAAACACAATGACTCGTTTCAAATCAATAAAGTTATGACTGTTAGTTGCGCTCCTCCAATAATCGTAACTTTATTGATTAGGAAAACACGTTGCGTTCCACTCGAACCACCATGTGATCCACGTCAAAACCCGCGCACAATACGGCCACCGAAAATGACCAGTGTCTGACACAGAACCAAGGACCTAAGTCAGTCTCTCTCTCTCATTTTACAATTTTTTCCCAATATTTGGCTTATTTATGTTTTAGCATTTCTGTTTTTCTTGCAGACATCCCCTTTAATGTTATTTTAGGTCCACCTTTGTAGCAGTCACTGATTTGTTTCCATGCAACGCTCTAAAACCCCTTTAATAAACAAATTTAATAAAGCTCATCATTCTGGCTTCTCGCAGTCACCACTAGATGGAGCTACTGCATACTGCTGTATTATGGAGATCCATGTATAAACTGTATACAACTTCTAAGCTGCTGCAGAGGTGCACAACCTCCTCTGATCCGGGGACCATATAATTATCCTGAATGTCTGATAGATACAGGCTCCGATTCCAGGACTCCCAACTACCGGGAGAATAGGGGCCCCTTCCTCCCCATTGCTGCTCCAGAAGAGACCATGAAATCTAACTTCTATCAGTTGCCTAAACAGCTGAGAGTTTCACTACCATAAAGTACAATAAAGATGCATGACCACCTCTCCACATCATTCCACACAGGGGTCAGCCGCCCCCCATTCCGCCAATATATGGGGATCCCAGAGATGACCCCCCAATCTACTAGTAGCCCTGACCCACCTCTGCTCCTGCGCTACATATCACTCCTCTTCTCTCCAACAGGTAGACTACACGTGAGCAGCAGACGCTCAACACGGATAAGCAGCTCTGTGATCACATGGTTAGGCGCCCCGCAGAATGGCATCGCCGGCCCACAGGCTGCAACCCGATATGGAGGCTGAAGGCAGTCGGACCGCTATGTTTTAAAGGAACACAAAGCATATAGAATTCACAAAGAATCTGCAGGAGATTAACCCCGTGTTCTCTGCAGATACTCTATAGACTCTATACAGACTACCAAATACTGGATGTAAGACCACCTCCTGCTGACTTTATCATCCATTTCTACCTTTATTAAGCATTCCTTTAAAACATGGCTTCATAATGGTTCAGCAAAGCAGGGCTCATACTGCTAGAAATATACAGGAAGATATTACAGAGGTTGTCCAGCTGCAAACGACTGGTGGCCTATCCACAGGAAAAACCATCAATTGTAGATCTGCAGGGGTCCACCGCCGTTCCATGGGCTGCTGCACTCTCACACATACATGGTTTCTGCATGAAGCAGACAGCTCTGATCTCATTGCAGTGGCCAGGTTTAGTATTACAGGCAAGGTTCCCACTAAGGCAAATGCCTACAATGCCAAGCCTGGCCATTGCATTGAGAATAGAGCTGTCTGCTTCCTGCAGAAACCAGCTCAGTGCACCGCCACAGAGAACAGCAGCACATCCCGGTAACTTACTCTTGATTGCCTATCCCGAGGACAGCCCATCAGCAGTTCACAATTGGACAACCCCTTAGAAGAGAATTTGAAACCAATTTAGTAGTGTTGACTGAACTGAAACAGACAAACCCTGCTTTGGTCAAACCTTGCTAAAAGTTCAGTGTGACCCTGACCCATGGGTGGTTCATCTCACCTGAACCTACTAAAAGTCCTCTTTTTTGGTTGTTTTTTTTTTAAGAAAATAAGGAAAAAAGAAAAACCGGGGAGAAAAAAAAACTAAGAAAAAGGGGAGAAGGTAGGAGGAGGAAAAGGAGAAGGAGAAGTAAGCTGAGAAACAGGAGAAATAGGAGGGAGGAGGAGAAACAGAAAAAGAAGAGAAGGAAAGAAGAAAACATTTCTTTCATCCTCTCTAGAGATGAGCGAACGTACTCGTTAAGGGCGATTTCGCAATCGAGCATCGCTATATCCGAGTACCTGACTACTCGGGTGAAAAGATTTGGGGGGGCCGCGTGGTGGAGCGGGGGGTAGCAGTGGGGAACAGGCGGGAGCTCTCTCGCGCCCCCCCCCCCCCACTCCCCTCTGCAACCCCCCGCTCTCTCGCCCCCCGAATCTTTTCACCTGAGTAGTCAGGTATTCGAATATAGCGATGCTCGATTGCGAAATCGCCCTTAACGAGTACGTTCACTCATCTCTAATCCTCTCCCCTCCTTTTTTATATTCTTTCTCTGAACAGCTGAGAAGTCCTTCCACCCCCTCCTCAGTGATCTAACGTCTTATAAGGGCCCTTGTGGCTCTTAGACAGTATTATACATAAGTTTTAGGGGAATTGGTAAGCTGCGGTTCAAACAAATTCAAACCAAACCAAACTTTTTGCGCAAATTCGACAAACCAAATTTTTGTAAACTTAACTCATCCCTACCATTTAGATTGGCGCTGAATGGCGGACATCCGCTTGGCGCTGATAACAATCGCCTTTTATTATCACCATTATCCATTCTCTCCGCACGCAAATCTGCCATTACCCATATAACAAACAAATCGGTCTGGGAAGGTCTTCAGCGACGGCACGTTGATCGGCCACAGGTCTGCCGGTCAGAGAGCAGCTCCCGCGGTCGATCAGCCCTACCATCCCCGACGCAGACCGACATCCAACAGCTTATTTAAAAAAATACATTAGAATCGCTTTACCTCTAGTTTTATGTTTGTAATTTAAGAAGAAAAAAAGGCCGTCGGCAACGAAACGCGGAGCGAACAAAGCAGGAATTCAGCTGAAGGAGGTAAAGCAGTTTATTCCACCAAACTCCGCTTCCCGATGCGCTTAAAGAGCCCTTTTGTGTAAATGTGCTCCATACTTCCCAGCGCGGCGCAGATTACACTGTAAATAATATCCCTGAAATGGATTATACATTCCCGCATTATCATGGCTATTAAACGGCAACATACCATAAGACCACGCTGCAAAACTGATGTGCCGGGACATCGGCGAAACTGTCCCTTGTTCAATGTCACATGAGCTTCACACGGCCGCTTGGCAGCTTTGTAGTTAGTCCTAGCTGTGCTACCGCGTATACGGTCACACATGAGATGCCCCGAGTCCCGTATCCCTGGGCAGAGGGATGTCGCTTCATCCTAGAGAAAGAGTTAACGATTTGCAGAGAAACCGAGAGGGACGTTGATGAAGACGTGACACCAGAAGAGAAAAGATGAACATTTTTGCAGAAGGTCAAGTTGCGCAAAAGTTTTACGACTTTTCATCTTTCTGTACCGGCCACTTTTTTCCCAAAAAACAGGCAAGGCTTGTTTGGGAGCGAGCGTGCCCACCCTGGACAAACAGATTTATGTATAATTTACGCCTACAACTGGTATTCGTTATACTAGACATATACGCCAGCATCTGAGAAGGCGCATGTAATACATGAAGAGGCCTGCGCTGTGTTAAAGGTGACGTACCATAATTGCAAGTTATCCCCCATCCATAGGATATCCACAGGATATGGGATAACTTGCTGAGATCCCGACCAATCTCAAACATGATGGTCCCGTGTCCCCTTGTCCTTCTCACTGAGGGGTTACTGGACCCTCCGCAGTAAGGAGGAGACTGAATGGAGCGCTGGGTGCTGCTTGGCTATTCCCATCAACCCAAGTGGAATGAGGGGAGCGTTGACTGCACACTCGGCCGGACACTGCGTGCGGAGGAGCCATCCCCGCAGTGACAGGAGTGGGGGACAGGAGTCCTGCTCTCCAGATTGCAGTGGTCTCAGCGGTGAGACCCCCCACGGATCAGCAAGTTATCCTAAAGACAAGCGTTGGAAATGTCGGTCTTAGAAAACTTTCCCCATAGAGTTGTGAACCCCGTGAAGGCGACATGTAGAGCGCACTAGTCATTTGGCCATATTGGACACTGAAGATGTACCGAAGGACCACCCTTAAGTAGGTATTTAAAAAAAGTGTCTGACCGCAGTCACATTATAATAGCACTTCATTAACTCAATGCCAACATCAACAAGCCGCCTTATGGTTACAGTCAACCGCCTACCGAGAGCATATGAAGGGGCAACCAAGGCAGGCCCTGGTGACACCCGCAAATCGCTGCTGCATTCACAGGGGCCTTCAGGGCTTCATTCTCAAGATCACTGGGGGTCTCAAGGGTCCGATGGACTCCCAGGAATTAGACATGCATTCCTTATCGGAAGCTGAAATTCAATGCACCCGATCCTTCCTTCCACCGACAGATAATCAGGGAAATACAACGGCGGGTTCGGACGACTGTTGTCTCCATTAAAGGGGTTGTCCAGGACTCTCACCATTGATGACCTATCCTCAGGATCTCATTATCAACTATTTCATGCATAGCCTAGATTTATTCAATGGGAGCCGTGGCTGCAGTACCACACCAAGCCACTGTAATACGGACAGCACTTCCTGCTTCCAGAAGTGCCTGTACTGACAGCAGACTCAGCCATCAACTCAGAGACCAGAATCCCAACAAGGTCCAGACAACCCCTTTGGTGCTCGTGTCCATTCAGCTCACAGATCCAATAACAACGTATGGTACGTGACCAGCCGTCTGCGTCTTCCAGGTACCGTCTTCCAGATGCGGCAGGCATCGAGGTTGCAGAGCAGGACGGGAGTCCGCCGGTTAAGGGGAGTGTTCAATTTCTCTTTTTAATTCTGTATTATTCATTTTAATGACTGGAAAACCCCAATTAAATGTAGCTCCATAAAAGGGGAAAAACCCGCGGGACGAGGAGGCGGTGGACGCCGGGCTCTAGGCGGGACGAGGAGGCGGTGGACGCCGGGCTCTAGGCGGGACGAGGAGGCGGTGGACGCCGGGCTCTAGGCGGGACGAGGAGGCGGTGGACGCCGGGCTCTAGGCGGGACGAGGAGGCGGTGGACGCCGGGCTCTAGGCGGGACGAGGAGGCGGTGGACGCCGGGCTCTAGGCGGGACGAGGAGGCGGTGGACGCCGGGCTCTAGGCGGGACGAGGAGGAGGTGGACGCCGGGCTCTAGGCGGGACGAGGAGGAGGTGGACGCCGGGCTCTAGGCGGGACGAGGAGGAGGTGGACGCCGGGCTCTAGGCGGGACGAGGAGGAGGTGGACGCCGGGCTCTAGGCGGGACGAGGAGGAGGTGGACGCCGGGCTCTAGGCGGGACGAGGAGGAGGTGGACGCCGGGCTCTAGGCGGGACGAGGAGGAGGTGGACGCCGGGCTCTAGGCGGGACGAGGAGGAGGTGGACGCCGGGCTCTAGGCGGGACGAGGAGGAGGTGGACGCCGGGCTCTAGGCGGGACGAGGAGGAGGTGGACGCCGGGCTCTAGGCGGGACGAGGAGGAGGTGGACGCCGGGCTCTAGGCGGGACGAGGAGGTGGTGGACGCCGGGCTCTAGGCGGGACGAGGAGGTGGTGGACGCCGGGCTCTAGGCGGGACGAGGAGGTGGTGGACGCCGGGCTCTAGGCGGGACGAGGAGGTGGTGGACGCCGGGCTCTAGGCGGGACGAGGAGGAGGTGGACGCCGGGCTCTAGGCGGGACGAGGAGGAGGTGGACGCCGGGCTCTAGGCGGGACGAGGAGGAGGTGGACGCCGGGCTCTAGGCGGGACGAGGAGGAGGTGGACGCCGGGCTCTAGGCGGGACGAGGAGGAGGTGGACGCCGGGCTCTAGGCGGGACGAGGAGGAGGTGGACGCCGGGCTCTAGGCGGGACGAGGAGGAGGTGGACGCCGGGCTCTAGGCGGGACGAGGAGGAGGTGGACGCCGGGCTCTAGGCGGGACGAGGAGGAGGTGGACGCCGGGCTCTAGGCGGGACGAGGAGGAGGTGGACGCCGGGCTCTAGGCGGGACGAGGAGGAGGTGGACGCCGGGCTCTAGGCGGGACGAGGAGGAGGTGGACGCCGGGCTCTAGGCGGGACGAGGAGGAGGTGGACGCCGGGCTCTAGGCGGGACGAGGAGGAGGTGGACGCCGGGCTCTAGGCGGGACGAGGAGGAGGTGGACGCCGGGCTCTAGGCGGGACGAGGAGGAGGTGGACGCCGGGCTCTAGGCGGGACGAGGAGGAGGTGGACGCCGGGCTCTAGGCGGGACGAGGAGGAGGTGGACGCCGGGCTCTAGGCGGGACGAGGAGGAGGTGGACGCCGGGCTCTAGGCGGGACGAGGAGGTGGACGCCGGGCTCTAGGCGGGACGAGGAGGTGGACTCCGGGCTCTAGGCGGGATGCAGCACCTGCATGTTCTTCACTAATTACAACCAGACGGTGAAACTTTCTCTAATTAGTTTTTATTTTCTGATTGTAGATTTTTTTACTTCTATTGTCCATACAGGACTATGGGGGGCGGCCATATTGTCTGAGCTCCTGTTAGCAGCATTTAGAGATATGCTTTACAGCAGCCTCAAGGACCATAGGCACAATGGTCAGGACCTGACCTATTGACCTCTATGGGAGAGTGTTGTGGTCACACTCTGCAACATCATGTATTGTGAATGGTGGATTCTGTGTTATCTATATATAGGTGTCTCTTTTCAGTGTAATCCGGTCTGTACAGGGAGGGGAGGAGGTGAGTTGTGACTATTGTGAATGGTGGATCCTGTGTTATCTGCATATAGGCGTCACCTCTCAGTGTAATCCTGACTGTGCAGGGAGGCGAGGGGAGGTGAGCTGTGACATAATCTATTCAGAATGGTGGGTCCTGTGTTATCTATATATAGGTGTCCCCTCTCAGTGTAAGGTTGGGTTCACACGGGACGGATTTCCAGCGGAATATTTGCGGATTGGCTGCACTGAAAATCCACAAGAATTCCACTGGAAAACCGCAGCTGCAGGTTTTGGAGCGGCTTCACCGCCTGCACTTCCGCTGCGGCCAGAATAGATATGCTGCGTCTTTAATTTCCGAACCGCAAGGCCGTTTCGGTACAATTTGGCTGCAACACGTGGACGAGATTTTTGCTGGCCAATCCCGGGATTAGGAGCCGCATGCGGAATTTCCGCGCGGACAATCCACATGGGAATTCCGCAGCAAATCCGTCCCATGTGTTCCCAGCCTAAGCGTAACATTAAAATTTTGATTGGTACAACGGCGCATTTCCTGATCCCCTTTAACACGCCCCCTTTAACATATCTCTTTTGACCATTCTGAAGGATTTCTTTAAAAACACAAATACATCTGCTATATCTATGGGGGGAAATAAGCAGCTGCTCCCCGCAGGCGACAGCGGACGCAAGAGACGGTCATCAGGCTCCAGTCTACACGATAACAATTGCAGATAAACCCTTCTCCACCCTCCAGGCCTATAATTACCTCCAGAGCCACCCCACGTCCTGCTGGTGAGCAGGTGGTACTGCGGAGCGGTGTGTACAATAACATCACAAGCATCAGTAATAAGCATGGTGGAGCGGCGGCAGGAGTCCTTACCAATTTACTATAGTGGTATTTACAGTAACCGCAGTACTGCACGTTGTCGGCTCCATTCCCCTCCTCTTCACATAGAAGTCCGGCAAACTGTGCACTGAAACAACAAAGACAATCCGTCAGAGACACACTCACACACACACACAGCGCGCCAGCCAGCCACAGCCACACACACACCGCGCCATCCAGACAGACTGACACACACAGCCCGCCAGACAGCCCGCCAGACAGAGACACATACACACAGCCCGCCAGCCAGACAGACAGACACACACACACACACAGACACACACACACACACAACCCGCCAGCCAGACACACACAGACACACACACACACAACCCGCCAGCCAGACACACACAGACACACACACACACACACACACACAACACCCGCCAGCCAGACACACACAGACACACACACACACACAACCCGCCAGCCAGACACACACAGACACACACACACACACAACCCGCCAGCCAGACACACACAGACACACACACACACACAACCCGCCAGCCAGACACACACAGACACACACACACACACAACCCGCCAGCCAGACACACACAGACACACACACACACAACCCGCCAGCCAGACACACACAGACACACACACACACAGCCCGCCAGCCAGACACACACAGACACACACACACACAGCCCGCCAGCCAGACACACACAGACACACACACACACAGCCCGCCAGCCAGACACACACAGACACACACACACAGCCCGCCAGCCAGACACACACAGACACACACACACACACAGCCCGCCAGCCAGACACACACAGACACACACACACACAGCCCGCCAGCCAGACACACACAGACACACACACACACAGCCCGCCAGCCAGACACACACAGACACACACACACACACACAGCCCGCCAGCCAGACACAGACACACACACACACAGCCCGCCAGCCAGACACAGACACACACACACACAGCCCGCCAGCCAGACACAGACACACACACACACACACAGCCCGCCAGCCAGACACAGACACACACACACACACAGCCCGCCAGACACAGACACACACACACACACAGCCCGCCAGACACAGACACACACACACACACACAGCCCGCCAGACACAGACACACACACACACAGCCCGCCAGACACAGACACACACACACACAGCCCGCCAGACACAGACACACACACACACAGCCCGCCAGACCGACACAGACAGACACACACAGCCCGCCAGACCGACACAGACAGACACACACAGCCCGCCAGACCGACACAGACAGACACACACAGCCCGCCAGACCAACACAGACAGACACACACAGCCCGCCAGACCGACACAGACAGACACACACAGCCCGCCAGACCGACACAGACAGACACACACAGCCCGCCAGACCGACACAGACAGACACACACAGCCCGCCAGACCGACACAGACAGACACACACAGCCCGCCAGACAGACACAGACACACACACACAGCCCGCCAGACAGACACAGACACAGACAGACACACACACACACACAGCCCGCCAGACAGACACAGACAGACACACACACACAGCCCGCCAGACAGACACACACAGACACACACACACAGCCCGCCAGACAGACACACACAGACACACACACACACACACACGCACACACACACACGCACACACACACGCACACACACAGCCCGCGAAACACACGCACACACCCCTTCCCACCAGATGCACACACCGCTCCGCTAAACAGACACGCGCCCACAAACACACACAGCCCGCCAGACACACACACACCCACCAGACGCGTGTACACACACACATACAGCCCTGTCAGACGACACGCGTGCGCACACAGTCCCGCCAGAGACGCGCACACACACAGCCCTGCTAATCGTTTTTTTAAGGATTACAACCAGATAGTTAAAGCATTTTTCCATTTTCTGATTCTAGATTTTTTATTCTATCGTCTGTATATGACTACGGGGGCGGCCATCTTGCCTGAGCTGCAGATAACACTATTTAGGGATATGCTTTACAGCAGCTTCCTAGGCCACATAAATAATGGACATGCACTCACTTATTCATTACCATGCGAGGATGTTATAGGCATGCCATGTGGCCTGTGCAGGGAGGAGGAGGAGGTGAGCTGTGACATCACCTATTGTGAATGGTGGATCCTGTGTTATCTACATATAGGTGTCACCTGTCAGTGTAATCCTGCCTGACAATAATTAGATGTTTCCTCTACAGAATAGGAAGTGTCAGATTATTACTGGTCTTAGTGGTCAGTGTGAGAACTGCAGGTGATTAGGATTCCTTGGAATGTGTCATCAGAAAATGACCTTTTGTATTTTATGTTCAAAACATTTTTCAGAACTTCGTTGTTTTTTTTTCTAAATCAAGATCTTTATTTTGAAAAAAAATCCTAAAATCTTTCCTTCTTCACCCTACAGCACATTATATTTATGTGCAATGATGAAAATCACTTGGTTCTTAGGGCCAAAAACAGGACAGTCACTAAGGGGTTAAGCATACAGCCTGCGCTCCTCACAACTTACCAAGTCACGTGGAAGGCTTGCCGACATCCATGTTTATTGCAGGTCATACACGCCCCGGTAGCAGCTTTGCTCTCTCGCCCTTGCTCATCACAAATATAGCAAGTCTGCAAGGAGAAAAACACATTCGCTATTATACAAGCCACGCCCTCCATACAGCGCGGTCACATGACCGGAGGAATATACAGCCCTCAGGGGTTCAAATAAACATCTTCATTTTATCAACTAAAGTAACAAGGAAAGTTTATATGGTCGCCATCGCTTCACTGTGATGTCCAAACGTGCTAGCCACTAGGGGTCTCCCTTCTAATATGCTGTCCACTGCCTGTTGTCAAGCAATGCCTTTCTCTAGTAACTAGACTGGTTACAAGAAGTCGGGGCTAACATAAGGGGAAGCTCAGGGTCCATTCACGTGGGGTGGTTTGGTACAAAGCAGCAAAAAAATTTTTTATACATAGAGTCCCACTCCGGTGATTTTTTTTTTCAGTCGTTATGTAGCAGACCCCCCCCCCCCCCCCACACAAATATATATAAGTGGGCTACTATTGTTCTTAGTTAATTATTTCTTTCTATCTGAAACTTCCAGCCTTTTTTTCTCAGATGGTCATGTGATCTCAGTTCTGATCTACTTGGGGTGAAATTGGAAGGTAATGATAATTAAATGCATGTATGTTTGGTTGCCCACCACTTTTGCAATAGGGTTTTGAAGGGGGTTTTTTAAGGGAGAATCCTCAGGATAGGTTATCAATAGTTGATCGTCTGGGGGTCGCTCGGGACCCTGACTGATCAGCTGAGTGGGCGCATGGTGTCAACGCCGCAAATACGCAAAGGTCGGAGCGGAAACTTCCGCACCAACCTCTGTGTAGTGGCTAGCGCTTGTAACTGCAGGCTCAGCTCTAATTAAAATCAACGTGAGCCATGCCTGCAGTTACTAGCGCTGGCCACTACACAGAGGACAGCATGGAGGCTTCCACTGCTTCCGCTCCGACCTCTGTGTATTTGCGGCGCCCACGCAGCTGATCGGTCGGGGTCCCAAACAACGGATCCCAGCCAATGAACTTCTGATGACCTATCCTGAGGCTATGTCATCAAAAGTATAGGTGCCACAAAGGTGTCCACGGCCTCTAGGCCTCCGGCACAGTAGTGTATTTCGGGCCATGCGCTGTCCGTGGTAATATATGGGCAGCACACGGCCTCACCACAGCCTACGGGGCGATGCAGATTGGTGGTTCTTCATGCAGACTGACGGTCCATGTGAAGAAGTTCATGTCCTCTTCCTGCCCGTATGCAGAACATACTAATGCATGTCTATGCGCTCCGGCTAGGTCAGGTGTCGGCACGCTGGCCGATGCAAGTTGTGCAACTGGCAAGCTCAGGAAGTATACAACGGGCCTTCAGGACCACCGGTCAGACTCTCTCCCACCGTGTTATCAGCACGTTATACAGAAAGTCTATGGGATGCTAGAAATACATATATACCCATACAAACGTACCAGCGCCTGTATCTGAAACGGACCGGCGGCCTACGTAGTCTATGTGTGACGGGCGCACACAAGGGTTAAGCAGCCGGTGGGACTTAGTATTCAGCGCACATGAAGGAGGATGTTGGGCGAGGTAGGAGGTGAGTTGGCGTCACGTGTAGCATCTAAGTGATAACAAGAGGGGGATGGGTATTAGAAGCAATCAGAGAAGCAGCTGGAAGTACTAAGCCGGACTTATGGCAGAGCCAGGAGAGAGCAAGAGGAGAGCCGAGAGCCGGCGTGTTCTCTACCCCAACGGGCTGGTGAGAGGGGCGGAGCGGAAACACCCTGCGTATCTATGGGACCCAACTGGGCGGATGTTCCCCCTTTTGCATTTTTGTGCGTTCCAATACACAGCGATCACTGCGTATTCATGCATGCAGCTGAAAGCAGCGGATTTCAGCCCTTCTGCAGGGTTTTTGGGTGTAAGTCTGCGGCGTATTTATGCGTGCAAAAAATATATACAGGTATTGACGCGCCGATATGCAGGTTTCCTGCGCATTCACTGCGGATATGCTCTGGCCCATTCACTTCTACGGCCTTTTTCAGTGCGTAATAAGTCTCAAAATAGGGCATTCTGTGTATTCATTTAACCAAAAACCACATGAAAAATACGCAAATTTGAATTAACCCATTAACTCCAATGGATTCTATTCACTGTTTACTATGGGCGTAAAGAAAAACATGCATGAACACGCCCGTGTGAATGAGCCCCAATACACAGCGCTGAATCCCCACCGATTTGCATTGCAGTATTTAGACAAACTTTACCTTTTTTTTTTTGCATATTATGCACCAAAATAACCCACTGAAATCAAGAGGAATGCGCAAATACGCAGCGAACGTGAGGATACAGGCGGATTTACTGCAAATAAGCGCATGAAATCAATGAGCCCCGCTTGTGGTTGTTTGGCACATGTAAACATGCAATGATTATGCGCATAAAAAAAAGACAAGAAGCACCAAAATCCGCAACAAATAGGCAGATTCACAGCGTATTCACGGACTGAACTTCGCATGAGACCTCGCACCGCGACACGCATGACAAGGCGCGCTCCACCACAAAGCTAGCGATGCGTTACATAGAACGGGACGCTTGTAACCTGGTCTCCAAAACTTTTTTTCTCTTTCTGCACTTTTATAGGCGCGGCCATAACGGAAAAGTTTTATGTCTTCCGCAGCCAAATGTGCTTTGAGTGGAATGGGACAATTAGAAACTAGATTTCCAGTTATTGGCGATTGGGGTAAAACAATGAAATATTGTGGTTCCAATAAATAAATGCGCAGAGCCAGCCAACTGCGTCGGCTGTAAGGAGGCGCGGTGACGCCGCCGATCCGGCCGTTGAGTTGTCAGGCTGGTTGTGAGGGCAAAGAGTGGCGGCATTCCCACGGGAAGAGGACACCTCCGGCCTCCTTGTAGGAAACAGGTTTCACTGTCCAAAAAGGCTTTAACCCCTGCGACGCCGGCGGAGGCACTGAGGCTTGGCAGGTCTATGCCTTCATTGTGGCGGTGGTTGACACGGCATCCCTCCCCTCCGGAGGCCTCTGGGTCTTTTATGCCCCAAATCAGCGCTGGAGACTTTCCCACGTTTGTTGGTAAATGACAATCTAGGCAGAACTTGGCCTGACCTGAAAAAGGGGAAGGAGGGGGGAAGATTCCTCTCCAGCGGCTCCTTGAATCCAACGGCTTCACCTTGCTCTCCCAAGGTGCGGCGACCAGATGAGAAGAGCCGCTGGGCATAGCGGAAGAAGTTCTCTATTCTCAAGGCAGCGTATGCAAGTAAATGTACAGCGAGCTACCTGCAAACATATCACTGCAAAGGAGGGGAACCGGCTCAAATATCGCTGCCGGCGGCCATATTTACCTATCTACGGAGCGGTACAAACACTGCATCCAGCAGAATGCTACACGGGTGGCGGATACTGATGACCAGCCGCTCACACATTGGGCAAAAAGCGACCAAAATAGTAATACAAACTACAGGATATCCCGCCAAATAACAAGCCCTCAAGCCGCCGACCGGGACTTTCCATTCACAGCCAGCGCTGGATGCACCAATCACAGCCATTCATTCAGCGCTGGCTATGATTGGCGGTGCCAGCTGATACTCAGCAGCCTCAGCCAATCAGAGCAGTCTCTTGCTGTAGAGGTGGGGATTTCAATCCCCGTCACTAGCAGAACATCTTCTGTCGGGCTTGACAAGTGCCGGGAGCTTCGGAGAGCAGCGGTGGGAAAAGACGGCGTTGCCAAAAATTGGTGCCCCAATTTTCTTATCAAAAGATTGTACGCACCCCGAGATGGTATCAATGAAAACTACAGCTTGCCCCACAAAAAGAGACCCCACAACCCCCTAAAAAGGGTTTTATTAAAAAAAAAAAAAAAAAGTATAAATTTGGTATCGTCGCATTTGCACGGACCAGAAAACCAAACCAAACCCGGGGCACTAAGATAGAAGAAGCAGCGTTTGATAATCACCACGACGCTCGGCTCAGAAGCCCCAATAAAATCCATGGCGGCTCATCTTAGCGCAGCGTTTTTAGCGGGTGTTTTAAACGCCTCACTAAACACTGTAAAAAAAAAACACCTGTGCGAGAGCGGCCGGAAAACAAATCCCTGGTGGGGGGCGTCCACGTCACCCCACTAAAAATATGGTCAATTAAGTAGTAGTATTAAAAAACACAATCCGTCCTGCCAAAAACGAGCCTTTATACGGCTATGGTGACAAAAAGATGGGAAAAACTGCAAGTCATTAAAGAGTTAATGCAACGTCCAATATCTTTTTAAGTCTCCGCACTAATATAGTTAGAGTATAACTGCCGGTCCCATGTAAGGGTTAACGGGCGCTGCTCCCCTCCGGGGCCGTTTGTTGGGGGGGGGCTGAGGTCGCTGATTCGGGCAGGTTTATTTGTCACTGACAACCTGCCCGTAGTCTTACACACATCAAAGCGGGGACGGCGCTCCTCCGTGTCTGCAGCGCAGAGTCCCTCATTTCCTGCTGCTGTCGGCTCCAGTGTCAGATTAGCAGCAGTAATATGGAAGGTTCTAGATCCAGCGGCTCCGACATATGGAATGTTAATAAATGGCTTTAAGGGCCTTTTATGCGGGCCGGCCACGCACGGACAATTATCTGAGGAAAAGCCCATTTGTCTTGATTTTAGGGATTTATTTACAATTCTTTTAGTATTTTTCTCTTTTACGAACAGGAAGTTGAAAGCTAAAAATTAAATCTACTGATGAAGTCAGCAGCCGCTCAACCTCTGGAGGACGCTCCTGCGTAGAGGACGCCTTCATCATTCTCGCCAGACTCCCTGTGTGATGTATGTATTAAGGAAATCCCCAGACGACAGCGAGGCCCCAGGAAGATTTCATCAGGGGCTTATAGGCTACGGAGCGGCCGGACCCAAGAAGTAGTCGGGTCTCCAAGGATGGTGGATTATTCTCAGAGCTCCTCCATGTATTTCTACATGAATTCCTCTCAGTTCCACAACAATATAAACTCCTCAACACTGAAATTGCAACACTAAGGCCTCATTCAGAAGAGCATGCTTTTTTTGCGCACCTACGTGAAAAATCCCTGCCTCCAGAAAGAGATGCGACCAATCAGAGGCAGCACTCAGCTGTTCAACGAATGGGATTCAATGAAACGTCATGGGGACATATCGCTGGAATTGGGCGCTGGGCGAGTATGAAGGATACCTCCCCGGACTCCCGGTTTCCTCCCTTAGAAGGGATTGTCCAGCTGTAAACTATTGATGATGTTTCCTCCGGACAGGTCATCAACAGTAGATCGGCGGTAAGGACAGGCCATGAAGGTTACAGCTGGACAACCCCTTGAAGACACTGCCCAGTATTACGGACATCACCATGTGCGGTACACAAAGACATCTGCCGGTAACAAGCCCAACGCCGACCATCATTAACAACTGCGATGTACACCTTGTATGGACTGTAGGTAAAAGCCATTAATACCGCGGTCAGGTGACCAGCGAGGAATGAAGAGTGTAATTTAGTGGCTGCCGCTATCTAAGTGACATTTGGAAGTTGTAATTTTCCCTCTCTCATTCCTGAGAGAAAATATCAAGGAAAACAAAATTATTCTGCCCAGAAAGCTTTGGCCTCATGGAAGCCGAATGTGCAGACATAAGAACCTTAGGGAGCGCTGCGGTGTCACCGCCTCTGCAGACGCCCTGCACGGCTGCACTTTAAGAGTCACGGCTGCTCTCATCTTGTAGTCATGGCTAATCGCTCGGATATTCCAACACTTCGTGTTCGGTGGCCATTCAACCTCTAAAGCCCCCCCAATCCTGGAAAGTAAGGTGCCACAGATCTAGCACTGCATCCCCTACAGATTGGCGCTCCTGGCCACCCAGCTGTGTAGGCAGTGCCCCGCTGAAGCCGAGGCCAGTACTCCTTGCCCCACTGCACACGCACCGAATGCCACTCGTTCTGGCTTTTGATGACATTTCAGCCAGAAGGACATCAGACAAATAAGGAAGAGGCTTCTGGAGAGCTACAGCGCCCCCATGACTCAGATCATCTGAATATAGCAGGCACAGTTTCCAAGCTTATATTTCTACATTTTGCTTCATAAACCAGGAGATATATAGTGTTCCTGACAGGTTTGCTTTAGCAATTACCATAGAATGTAGTTGCCACGTCGAACTGAGACAATATTGTGTGGCATACAATAAATTACGGTACTGTAATAGTAATAATAATACTTACATTAATCTCAGCATTTTCCACGCAGTTCTACAGAATGAATTTGGAAGGCATTGAGTCTCGGCGCTGGCGTCATGCGTGGCCTTTCGGCACTCGGCACTGGCGTCATGCGTGGCCTTTCGGCACTCGGCACTCGGCACTGGCGTCATGAGTGGCCTTTCGGCACTCGGCACTGGCGTCATGAGTGGCCTTTCGGCACTCGGCACTGGCGTCATGAGTGGCCTTTCGGCACTCGGCACTGGCGTCATGAGTGGCCTTTCGGCACTCGGCACTGGCGTCATGAGTGGCCTTTCGGCACTCGGCACTGGCGTCATGAGTGGCCTTTCGGCACTCGGCACTGGCGTCATGAGTGGCCTTTCGGCACTCGGCACTGGCGTCCTGCGTGGCCTTTCGGCACTGGCGTCATGCGTGGCCTTTCGGCACTCGGCACTGGCGTCATGCGTGGAGTTTTTTTAGGTTACATTTCAAAAACGTTTATTTTCTCTCAGGTTAGATTGGGAACCTCATTGGGAAGATAGATAGTATTGAGTGAATTCTTTCTATAAGGCCTCATCCACAGCACAGAGTACATGGAGTCCCTGCAGATCCATACGAGTCATATGGTGGCCTATATGGCACTGTACTATGGGGTTATTTTTTCCCAGAAGTAATGCACAAAGGAGTTGTCCCACAAAAAGAACTCGCAGGATAGGTCATAAGTATCTGATTAATGAGGGTTTGATAAAGGATACATCCACTGACCACAAGAATGGGGGTCCCCGAATGAATGGAGCCATGGCCTCCCGTCTGCACTACCACTCCCATTCATCTCTGTGAGACTGTCAGAGATAACAGAGCGCTTGCACTCAGCTATCTCTGGCAGACCCATAGAAATGAACAAAGGGGTAGTGAGTGACCACTGCTCCACACATTCAGGACACTCTAGATCCGTGTCCACTGCAATCGGTGGGGGTCCTAGCAGTTGGACCCCCACAGATCACATACTTATCACCTATCTACTGATAAGTTCTTCTCATGGGACAACACCTTTAATAAGATTCCTGAAGAAGCATACCACTATCTTACGGCTAGAGTAGAAGAGGTCTGGAGGAGCTGAGGCTCCGGCGCGGCCCATTGGTGAACACGGACTTTCTAAACAGAGTCTTCATTTTCAAATTAACAGTTACAAACATTAAAAACAACAAAAATTGTCAACCTGGAAAAGAAGCATGACCTGTGGCCATATACCGATGCGTAGGTATATGTGGACCTAAGAGATAGTAGTCCATGAAAATGGTCCCGCACACTCCAAGTCCTCAGGTATGCTGGAGAGGACGTCCATATGAAGACCATTAAAGCCCATGTTATATCCATACATAGCGCAGAAAATAAAACTAAAAAATAAGTAACTACAATGGGTTAAAAAAAAAATGGACGCGCTCCAACTTATGAAGCCAATGAGTCAGTGACGGGGATGAGGTGGATTTTCAGAGACCTGGGATACAAGACCGAGCCATGCTGATGAGGTGTTTAGGATCGATTTATAGTATAATCTTAACGAAAGACAGGAAACGTGCAACAAGGAACACTGTGGGAGATTTGGGGATGGGGGGGGGGGGGGGGTCCATGGATGGACGGTGCAGATTTTGCTGTTATTCCACAGTGTAATGTTAGTGAAGGAGTGAAGACAGCTGGATTACAACACCGCGGCCATCCAGGGTAATCTGCTGGCCACCAGTGGGCTACACTTTTGCGCTACCTGGACCCTGAGGAGTTTTTCCCATACTACATGTAATCCAGCGCCTGATGAAGGGGTCGGCGCTCCTCAAAACCAGTTACATTTGCTGGCCTTAAATAAAAGCTATTTTTATTAAAACCCTCTGCACCATTAACCTTCGGTTGAGCAGCAGACCGGGCCGGCAGCACCTATTCTCCTCTTCCTACTCCCTTTCTCTCCTCTGACAATTTTCCCTCTGTTAGATAACTATGGAATTCAACAAAAAGCTCGAGTTGTCAGAAGTTTACGAAAATACAGTATGGACCCACGGACATCTATAGGACACCGCTGTAAAACGCAACTTTTAGCCGCTTCCCTGCCCATGACGTAAGGGTATGCCATGGGAGCGGGGTACTTACCGTAAAATGACATACCATTACGTCATAGAGAAAGCGCGAGATCATGACAGATCTCGCGCTATCCCGCAGCGGGAGCCGGCTGTCAGTCATAGCTGGCCTCCCGCTGCAGCAGCGGGGGGCATCTGAGATGCGTCTCCCGCTGTTAACCTCTTCCCTGACGCGATCTATGTAGATCGCGGCATAGGAAGGGTTCACAGAGGGAGCACGCTCCCTCTGTGAAGTTGCCGGGCTCTTGCAATATAAATCGCAAAGAGCCCGGCCTGTTGCCATGGCAACAGGACGCCAGAGACCGGCGTCCTGTGTTGCCAGAGCCTATGATCGCTGTATAAGCGATAAGGCATGGGAGGACAGAACTTCTGCCATGCCTTATCACAGTGATCACCAGTGTTGTGCTTTAAGTCCCCCAAAGGGACACAGATGGTGTAAAAAAAAAATAAAATGTAAAAAAAAAAAAAAAAAACCCTTTATGCTTTTTCTCATATTAGCATAAAAAAAAATTTAAATGGCACATATTTGGTATCGACGAGTCCGTAGCGACGTGTACAATAAGTTGAATATGCTTTTTATTCTGCACAGCAAAAAGCGTTTTAAAAAAACGCAAAAAAACAGAGGCAAAATGCAAATTTTTAGCATTTTGCCTCCTAAAAATGCAATAAAAGTGATCAAAGAAGCCATATACTCCCCAAAATGGCACCAATAAAAACTACAGCTAGTCTCGCAAAACATAAGCCCTCACAGAGCTCCGTAGATAGAAAAATAAAAAAGTTACAGGACTTTTGAGTGCAGCGATTTAGAAGAAAGAAAAAAAAAAAAAAAAGATTTCCCAAAAAAAGGTTTTTATTGCAGAAAAGTGGAAAAACTTAAAAAAAAATATATAAAAATTTTGGTGTCGTTGTAATCGTACCGGATTGTGTCATTTATGCTGCATCATTAACGCGGTAAAAAAAAATAATCTATGGCAGAATTGATGCATTTTCTCTCCCTACAATCATAAAAAAAAAAATAATAAAAGTTTTACAATATAGTCAAAATGGCACCATCAAAAACTAGAGCTCACCACGCAAAAAACAAGCCCTCATACGGCCGCAGACGGAAAAGTAAAAAAAAGTTATGGCTTTTGAAAAATGGAGATGAAAATCTGCCAAAAATCATTGCGTCCTTAACCCCAAAATAGGCCGTGTCCTTAAGGGGTTAAAGGAGTTTTCAATTTTTATTCATTTTAACCCTATTATTAGAGATGAGCGAGCACCCAAATGCTCGGGTCCGCGTTATTCGAGTTGAGCTTTTCGTAAAATTCGAGAGCTCTACTCGAGTACTGAACCCCGTTGACTTCAATGGGAGACTCGAGCATTTTTGTATGTGGGACGCCGGGTGCCGAGCTTTTTTTTTTTTTTTCCCTCGTGTTCTCTCTCTCGCCAGCCAATGACGTGCGCTGCGTCGCGGCGGTGAGGGACCAAAACAGGCACGTCACAGTGGGGAGGAGCAAAAACCTGGGGCGGGGCCGAACACGGCTTGATGCTCGTTCGAGTAACGAGCACCATCGAGTACGCTAATACTCGAACGAGCATCAAGCTCGGCAGAGTACGTTCACTCAACTCTACCTATTAACCTTTTATTATGTCCCAGAAAACTCCTTTAAGTTTCCCATACAACAAGAACTTTTTGCATGAATGCTCGATCGTCTGACAGCAGTTTCCCTCAGCCCCCCCATACACGATAACGTTTGGCTCAGCTGAGTACTTTTAGGGTGGTAAGCTGCAGCCAAACAGCTCTGGAGGCGACTTATCTCTCAAGGAACAAAAGGATTAGGCGCTAACATTCCGCAATCCTCTTTTATCCCGATATTATCAATAGGGGGAAAGCTGCTCGGCCCCCATACACTGGGAGCTGCCCGGCCCCCCTCTTCTCAGAGGGCCTGGAGGACTCAACAATACTAATGTGTATGAAGGGGGGGGGGGGGGGTTACCGCAAACTATAATTCTATCATTTCCCTAAAGGCTGATGAATGAACAAATCACGAAGCTCTAATTCCCATGGAAATCCCAAAAATACACAGAAACGAAGAAGAAGAAGAAAAAAAGCGCCCCTGTGTACAAGCCGTAAAACACCCCGCCACCTCGGATGACATCCTGCGTCTACACAACTGTTTTCTACATCGGAAAATGCAATAATTCGGCAGGAATGTTTCCAGAGGGGTGTATATTATAGGGGCTACAAAACAGGAGCTACTTTATGATCTGTGAGATTTCTGTACAAGTCAGATTATTCCTGTGAGCCGAAAATGTGAGCAGTGCTATAAATGTCTGCCGCGCAAAGCCGCTGAAATAGTGTAACGTGCGGCGGTGGGGGAGGGGCGGACAGCGCCCGCGACAGCCACAGCCGGTCGGCAGCCCGTGGCAGCGGTCATTTTACATTTCTGTTTGGAAAAGTAATTATATTACGGCCACGACAAGCCGAGCTCTGAAGGCCTTCCACAATTACAAAATAAAACACGACCACCGGGGTCCATCAGCGACCAAGACTTCGGTAACGCAAGAAACATATCGGGAGACCTGGAAGGTCCCGCCGGACGTGGCAGGTTGTTGGACAGGATGATCCGCCTGCCGGGGTGGCTGCATTTAGGATGCAGTATGTTACACCCTGCTTACAGGCGCACGGCAAGTAGAAGTGCGACAAAGCCAAGTAGACGGCCAGCGGAACGCAGCGCTAGAAAAACGTAAAACGAGCACCAACAGAAAATGTACGGTAAGCAAAAAAATATACATGCACCCCAGCTGCTCCCTGCTTACTCTCTTCCCTCCTTTACCTCCTATTTTGTCTCATATTCCAAATAAAACTGAGAAAGTATAAAGAAATCTTCTGCGTCCCCCGGGAGATCAGCAGTCCCTCCTCTTCACTAGCCGGCTGCAGCAGGAGCCTCTCCCCGCAGCTGCAGGTCAAAAACATTAAAGGGGACCCATCAGCATGCTCTACCCCACTAAACTAAGTACAGGAGACCAGAGAATGACAGCAATATATTACATATATATCCTGTGCGCTGTATGCTGATGCCCGTGGGCGGGCCCGGACCGCCAGTTCAGGACACAGTTTTCTAAATACACCCACCCACATTGGTTGAGGAGTACCCATGTCATCCTCAGAGCGCTACGATTTCTCACACATGCACCAGAAGTTTGTAGAATGGCGCAGGCGCAGATGGGGAGAATGAATCTGCCAACTAAAGGGATACATTATATCAGCAGGAGTGTCGATCCGCAAACCTCCAGCGAATGCATGAGAAACCAAGCGCTCTGAGGATGACGCGGGTACTCCGCTACAAAGGGGAGTGGTCTGTTTTGCCCTACATTAAAACATATGATTCCATCCTTCACATCATCTTCTAATGTCCCACAATCAGACCTTCATCCTCCTCCAAGGTGCATTACTACATTCCTGCAGTCAGTCACCACTGACAGAGCCGGCCCGGGGCCCTGCTGTCTCACTCTTCCACCGCACTCTCGCTGACAGTCACACTCCAGAGACCGCAGCGCCTGCAGACTGCATGGAAGGCTGGACAGGTCTGGCTCTGACTGTGGACGTAATGGTGCATGGTGTCTGGACACAGACCCTCTTCATCTTCCCTTCCCCTGTGCCGTGTGTGCTGCCATCTATCTGCCAACACAGGGATCTGTCTCTCCGACGGTGCAGAGTCTGCTGCAGGGACTTGTTCGGATAGGAGCCAGGACCCACTGAGCTTCCCCACCTTTCCCGGCTGCTAGGAAATTCACTCGAAAATGTGACTTGGGGCCCTTTTATATGGGATAACTGGTCAGGCGCAGATGTCCGACATGTCTTCCCAACGATGATCATTCCGGTGCCCTCACACAGGATAGATCATCACTCAGTGAATGGAGGCGGAGCAAGCAGAGATCATTCTAGCCCTCCCGCCTCCATTCACAGTGAACAGGCAGTTGTTCACAGATTAGCGACTGCCTGTTCACACGGGACGATAGTCAGTGACTTTTATGCATGCAAAAACTAAATGATGAATGAGAAGCAAACTAATTCTCGTTCATCGCTCAGCCGGGCCGTGCGTGCTGGATGCGGGAATTAGAACGATTGATTGGCCCATGTAAAGGAGCCCTTACTTAGAAAGAGAGAGAGAGAAGGCCTCAACTACCGCCGCGTGGCCCTACAGGACTCGGAGACGCAGGTTCTGCCCATGGTAGGCCAATGGTGTTCATTAAAGGCCCCGGACTTTAGTTTTGTGTCTCTTTTTGCATTTTCTTATATGTCTATTATTTCCTCAATCAAGTCCTTTTCATGCCACTTGATACATTGTATAATGCCCGGGTATTCCATACAATGCCTGCTTGACACACATCGCCCGTAACATATATATATAGCGGTATATAATATGATTGCGCAGGCTCTTGGTTTGAATAGCTACGGGATGGGAATATTGGGCCCTAAAAGTAATTAAAATGGCGGGATGCTTCTCATAAAAACCAATAACGGCAAATGTTATCAGCCGAGAACTTATTTAATGCCTTTACGGCACCTGACTGGTATCGGCACACGTTTGACCTCAGCCTTTGTACAGCAGCTTAATAAATCTAACCCGTTTATGAAAACTTCCCTTTTTTAATTTCCTGTAAGGAAGCCTGGCCACTAGGGGCAGCGTCACACCGCAGCCTAGAGGGAATATTTACCAAGATGGTAAACGGGGCGATCGCTCATAACCAGCAGACATTTGCCTTTCCTCTGTCATTTCGACTAGATCAATAAATGCCGTATGTGGTTGCCATGGCGCAGAAGCCATTTATTATCCTCCTCCAAATAAGATTTATCTTTAAATGCAGCCAAGAAGGACAACTGTCAATCACGCTAATAGGTAGAAATTACCACATTTATAAGATTTTCTGTCCCAAATGAACCGTATAATTTTAGTGAACCGTTCTAGTAAAATAAGAAGACGTTAAAATTATACAATCCTGTTTTGTGGAAGTATTTTTCTCAAGATGACTTTTTTTTTGTCACTCATTAAGCAGCTATCCCCCCAGTATATATAAGTGGGCTAGTGTTACATTGGTTAGTTATTGCTTTCTGAGACTCCAGGCCTCCTCCTCCTCAGATGGTCGTGGTATCTCAGTTCTGACCGTCTCAGATCTACTTGGGGTTATGTGTTTCTTTTCTAGTCAATTTCTCGGCCTGTGTGATGGCATTACATGGATCTACCACAGAAACTGCCTGTAGGGGGATTCAGACACTCGTATCACAGTTACCGATGATGACCACACAGTTATAGTAGAGGAGATCACAGCTCATCCTCTGGACTCTATACTTATGGGCTGTAGCTTATTAAGGTAAACATAGAAAGTAATTAAACTGTCCCCCCAGCAGGCAGATATGGTACACCTTCCAGCTAATGCTGTGCTGATGGATAAGGGGATTGATATGATAGTGATAGCCAAAATCTCACTCTCAAGATGGTGCCTGCTAAGCATCGGACAGGGGGCTGCACTGCATGAAAGTGACTGCAATACACAGAGGAGACCCCAGAGTTTAACAGGTAATCAGGTGAGGGGGGCAGGGATGGGGAAAAGTGTTTTCACTGGAATGACCCCCAACAAAGCATTAATAAGCGAGGTCTGAAAGCGGCAATGTTTGCAATAGCTTATAACAGGATGAACACTGATTTGGTGCCCGGGTCTGCCTATCTAACGCTGCAACGAGGAGTTCTTACTGGGCTTCGTCCTGGCATATTATGGGTCCACGCTGGTTGGTACCCACAGCCTTATCCCTTAGCTTTTCTCTGCAGCACCCATACTCTGCAATCAAAGAGCCAAGGGCATCGCCCCTATTTCTCCATAGAAGCAGCAGGCGTTTTGCATCAGTAGATGATGGTTGACGACCCACGTTGTCCTGAAAGGATCCTGTGGATTTACCACAAATACTTCTGAATACATATTGGGGGAAATTCACTCAGACCGGTGATTTATACACTACTGTAAGAAAAGAGCACCTCGGAGCGAAGTGCGGTAAATTTATTAGGAGGCGCACCCCTGTAGATTTGAGTATGGCCAGTTCCATGCAGCAGACTCAAATCTCCTCCATCCTACTAAAAGTATTTAGCCCCCTCACAAAGTAAGGCTACTTTGTGCTAATGACATCAGATACTCTCCATGGCCAATTTTCTACCAACGTCTGATACACTTCAGATAGTATTTCCCTCCATTCACCCTTCAAATATCTGGCAAGTTCACTCAAAGAAGATGCATTGTCTACAATGGTGCAAGGAGAGTCTTCATTGGACAGTTGAGCAATGGAAGATTATTCATAATCCTGACCTGACATTCCAGGTCGTCCCAAAGATGTTCAGTAGGGTTCAGGTCAGAACATCATTGGCTGTGTGACAAGCCACATCGTCTTGTTGGGAGTATGGCCGACCATTCCCAGAGTATTTCCACATTGTCAGCAGCACATTATTGTCTAGAATGTCAGGGTCACCTCAGTGTTCATGGTTTTTGTCACTACAACCAACGGACCGAGATCGTGCCACGTAACACATCCCCAGACCATAACGGAACCTCTGCCCTACTTAACTGTTGGCACAACACACTTGGGCTGGGAGCATTCCCCAGGATCCTTCACACACAGGTACGTCCATCTGATGTGAGGATGAAGTAGTGTGATTCATCACTCCATAGAACGTTCTTCCATTGCTCATCTGTCCAATGATGACGCTCCTTGCACCATTGTAGATGGGAGGGCATCTTTTTTGAAAGAACTCGCCAGTTGTTTGCAGGATGAATGCAGGGAAATTCCAGCTGAAGTGTATCAGACGTTAGTACCATAGAAAGTATACCATGGACAGTATCCAATGCCATTAGAGGCAGAGGAGCCGCACTAAGTATTAACATATGGAAATAAATGCTATTTGTGATTCCTGCTCTGCTGTCCAATTACTTTTGGTAGGTTAATGTACGCTAGCTAACGTAGAATTGGCTATATTTTGTGACATTTCTATCTCAAAAAGGGTAATTAAAAAAAAAAGCCCTAAGCATCAATTAACAATTCAAAAAACTATTTTAGTAGCTCGATAAAGAAAAGTTAGGGCTGTTAAATGTGCCAAATCTGTTAAAAAGGGTTTACTAGGACTGAAGCCATTAAGGTAATGCCGTGACTCTGTGGTCAGTGGGGGTCCGGCTGCGGGGGCTGCCACTCATGAGGCTAAAGTGACCCGGAAGCGATGGCACATCCTATTAAAGAGCACACAAGTAACTAGGAGGCAGAAGAATAGATTTTTTTCATTGAATTCTTTGACATCAAAACAAACCCTCAAACTTCACTGCAAGAGAACATTCAAATTTGGGGGTAAAAAGGTGCAATTTCCAAACATTTTTGGCATGTCAAAAGTTTTGATCACTAGGATCCGAGTGCCGAGATCCCCTGCCGATTGCTAGAATGAAGAAGCCCAAGCACTTGCCCAAGCACGATCACTGTGGATAGCTGAAGGCAGACTCGGCAGTAAGTCCATGGGCCCCTCGTCAGCCAGCAGTGACAGCGCTCAGGCGAGGGGTGGGTTTGCTGCTTTGTTCTAGAGATTGTTGGGGATCCCAGCACCCGGATCTGCAGGGATCATAAAACTTTTGAGAAGTCCCTTTGGTGTGCAGGTACATTTAAATCAACGAAGCCACCAGACATCCCTCATATGGTAGCCCTTACCTTATTGTATCTTTCATGTGGCACCGACTGTAAGACAATAGGCTCCATCGTAGAAACATTGGCAAACTGGACTTCTGGAATATATAGTGCACAAACCACATGAGCCCAACCTGGAAGAGAAGCACATGTTACTACAAGAACGGGCGGACAGGTACACATCTTTACACACTCATTTAGGGGATTCTCAGTTAGAGGTTATTAGCATCTAATGAAAGCAGTTGCGGTAAGTAGGTAAGACCGCCTCTCCCTTCCCCTTCACCCCCTGGACTCTGGGTGCGCTGACCGCTGGGACCTCCAGGGATCAGGTGGTCGGACCCCTAGCAACACTACACTTAGTGTCTATTCTGTAGATGGGCCATAAGTGTAGTTGGTGAGAAAACCCCTTTAACCCCTTGAGTGGCACGCCCGGAAAAGTTCCGTGACGAGCTCCACTGCTCATACTGACATAGCCCGGAAGATTTCCGGGCTATGTATCACTGTGGGAGCTGCAGAGCACAATGCCACAAGCTGTGACACTGTGCTCTGCCTGCACAGTCCCACAGAGAACAAAGCAAGGGCTTTGAAAAACCAGCAGAAGATATTGCCGACATGTCGGCAATGTCCTGCTTTGTTTACAGGTTGCCATAGAGACCATCGGCTTGTCAGAAGCAAGCCGATGGTCTCTGTGGCAGGGAGAGCTGGTTGTTAGCTGTCAGAGGACAGCTAGGTACTAGCTCTTACAGCAGAGATCAGAGAAAACCTCCGATCTCTGCTGTGTTAACCCTTTACATGCTGCAGTCTATGTGACTGCAGCATGTAAAGGGCTGTCACTGCAGCATGTAAAGGGCTGTCACCATCGGACCCCTGGAATGTGATCAGGGGTCCTGATGGGTCCCTGTGGAAGTCCCCTAAAGGGACAAAAAAAAATAAAAAAATTTTAAAAATTTTTTTTTAAAAAAAGTAAAAAAATTATTAAAAAAATAAAAAAAACACTTGTCTCCCTTTACTTTGTAAAAAATCAAAAATACAATCACACATGTGGTATCCGTGTGCGTCGTAATGACCCAGAGAAGGAAGTTAATACATTATTTAACCCCTTAATGACATGGCCCCTTTTTTCTTTTTTCCCCATTTCTTTTTTTCCTCCCCCCTGTTTAAAAAATCACAACTTGTCCCGCAAAAAACAAGCCCTCACATGGCCATGTCAATGGAAAAATGAAAAAGTTATGGCTCTTGAGACGCAACTGCAAAACTAGTTGAAATTCAATGATTAGACCATTTTAAAAAACCTGCCCTGGTGGGCACGACAGGGTGCTAGGAAACCTGCCACTCAAGGGGTTAAGGGTGCGATCACACACACGATCACATCGGAAGTGCTGCAAGATCGGCATCTCTGCAGCGACCAGGACGACCTGACAGGAGCGCGTAAAGACACTTACAAATTGCGGTTCCCTGCCTGCACCCCACAACCACTGCTGCTGCCGCTGGTCCGGTGATGTGGAAGTGGGCGGCCCGACACCGGGACACAGAGGGCAGTGTTCGGTATGCCTTTGCTGGGTGAAGCGGGGCGCGGTGATTTGTAAGTGTCTTTACTAACTCGTTGGTCGTAGTGGAAGCCAAAAATTAGATGCGAATCCACAGCTGAATCAGTCATCAATGGTGCGGTATTGACCGCGGGCTTTGATGCGGTACTGCTGCAGATTTTGCCGCTACGATACATTTGCAGCACTGCGGCTAGGTGTGAGCGCAGCCAACATCTGGGGGCATCCTGTCACAGATTCTCATCTCTTGGCCGGAGTGTAAAGCAACGACACAGAGCTTTCCTAGGGGACTCGTCCGGTACTACACTGACAATCTAGTGATCTGAAGGGGAACGCCGTAATACTTCGTTTCACCTGTGGAGGCGCTGAAGACAAACTGAACATTCACTGTCAGGTTTCTCACGGATCCCAGCTGATCGGCTACAAACTACAAAGGAGGTTCTGAAGCTTCTGCATACAAAACGGTATGACACACTCACTTGGTTGCCGGAAAAGGATGATCTGACCGACTTCAGGATTCCTTAAAGGGGTTGTCCAGTTGTAAACTACTGATGGCCTGCCTTCATGATGGTAGATTGGTGGGCTTGTCTCCTGAAACCCCTGTCAATCAGCTGGTCGTCAGGCTGATGCTTTTGTGCACCGAGCTGATTTCTGCAGAAAGCACACAGCTCCATTCTCACTGCAGTGGCAGGACGTGGTATTACAGGCACAACTACTATTCAAATGAATGGAAACTCCACCTGCAATACTAAGCCTGGCCACTACAGTAGAAATGGAGCTCTCTGCCCCATGCAGAAATCGTCTCAGTGCCCCAAGGCACGAACCCAGAAAACAGCTGATCGGCAGGAGTACCAGGGGACAGACCCCACCAACCTACTATTGATGACCTACCCTGAAGATAAGCCATCAAGTTTACAACTAGACAATCCCTTTAAGGATATAAAATCACATGTGGCGGATTTGTCACAAGTTTTTGCAGAACTGCTGAGTCTTTAAGAGCTCGTTCACATCAGCACTAGGGCTTTCCCTTTCTTGATCCATTTGGGGAGCAGGAAAGCGGTAACCCCTGGCCAAATGAAGCAGTCACACGACTGAACCAAATGGACAGCAACGACTATAATGGGGTCCGTCCAGCATTTTGACAGTAGTAACCAACGCTGCATGCCGCGCCATCTTATTGCGTTTTTTTAAGAGGAAATCACCAAGGAGCTTCTGAATGGAAACCTCAGAAACTTTCTGAAAAACTCGCAACAAAACAAGCATACGTGAAAACAACCTTGGACAAGCGGTGTCGGGCGGCCGCCGGTATGATCCCTGCTGGCTCAGCAGCCCAAGTGGGACGCCATGTTTTATATACAGCAGCGCTTATTTATGAAGCCTTTTCCCCAGAATCTTGGCATTATTTGGCACTCGGTTTACGATAACTTTACATCTGATTTATGAATGGCGCTGCCGTCTTACGGTTGTGGGAGTGGCCTCTGCGTGTCAAATGTTCCCGACACGTTTATGAAGCTGAACATCTGAAAGCAGGCGCAAAAAGTAAGCGCAGAAGAGACCAAGTAAAACGTGGAGGTAACAGCACAGGGAACAGCTTGGCGCCCTTTATGTTGCACTCAATCAGTTGTGGGCCCTCTCGGAGTTTTTGGCGCTCGCATCGCTCCTGTCTATTACTGCCGTGTGATGACATCCTCTGCACGTCTCTGAACCCCGACGCTCCGAGCAACAAGTCACGTCGGCACGCGCTCCGAAGACGACCAAACAAATTCCCAATTACCATCTACATGATTTTTGGTGCCTTAGCCTAAATTGTGCTATTAACTATTTCCTGGCCTGTGTGCGTCTATCGTAAACTTCGACAATTTTTGGCGCATCTAGTAGTTTTCTGGCACTTCTAATTATTCACAATTACAAGCACTATTCACCTCTTTCATAAATATGATGCAGAAACTAGTGTAGCGCCGGGGTCACACGGGGCGGAATTTCAGCGGAATTCTCATACAATGGCCACACCGAAAAAACGTGAGATTTCCGCAGGATAAGTGAAGCTTCAAAACCTGCGGCCTTTAGCCGCGGGTTTTGTAGCGGTTTCACCGTTGGCATTCCGCTGCGGAAACGAGAAAAGAATTGACATGCTGCGGAATTGAATTCCGTGCGGCATGTCAGTTTTCATACGGCTTGGCCGCAGCATTTGGACAAGATTTTTGCAAATTAGCAGCCGTGGGCGGACTTTCCGCACAGCGGTTCCACCCCGTGCAAACCCAGCCTAAAACCAGCACAAATTCCACCTTTATCGATAAATAAGCCCAGTGTGTTCTTCCGAAAGGTCTGACTAGATCTGTCAGGGATGGTGGGCGGATTTAGTCTCTACGGGGGACGGAGGATTGCTCATGGAGTCTACGGGGGACGCACAGTTTCATTATAGCCAGCAGCACATCCCCCATTTACATAGGGAGACGTGCCGCCAATGACGCAGGAAAGATGAGAACCTGAGGAAGAAGAACGATGGCACCGTCACGCTTCCTGATGGTCGGGCAAACAAACCTTCCTAGGTCCTGTATAAAAGGGTCTTATAGGGTCGTCTGGTTGGCAGACTATTTTTTAACTTTTAGATTTTAATTTTTGAAAAACGATAAAACCAGCGATACTGACCTGTTTGCTCCAGGAATCCAGCGCTGCAGCCCCGCGGTCCTCCTGGACTTTGCTATGGAACGCCACCCACCTGACTGCTGCAGCCAATCAGAGGCCACGGCAGTCGGGTGCTGTTCTGCCCGTATATCTGCTCAGATGCTGCAAATCATTGTGCCAGCGTAACAGCACTGACCGCCTTTGATTGGCTGCAGCAATTGGCCACAACAAAGACGAGGAGGACCGCGGCGGCTGCTGCAGTGCTGGATCACCGGGGCGGAGGAGGGCTCACTGCAGACACTTTTGTTATTTTAAACACTTTTAAAGCTAAAAAAAAAAAAAAAAAACTCATCCAGCAACCTGACAACCCTTTTAAAAGGGCTGTTTCATCAGGACAACGGGAACATGTGACCATTGCAGCCAATCACTGGCTTACTTCGGCTGCCAATTAGCTGCAGCGGTCACATGTCCTGCTGACACAGCCCGGCGGCAGAAAGTGGCGGGCAGAGAGTCATCAGGCAGCGCTGGGATGGCAGCGGCAGGGCATCGGGCGACACGAGGATGGATTATGGCAGCTTTTACTTTTTTTTTTTTACAGAGCATGGTGGGGCAGATATAAGAGAATATTTTAGGACTGCATCACCCCTTTAATTAAAGTGCTCAAGTTATTATTTGCTTTAATTCGCAGTGAAACGAGTACGGAAGGCTACCATGGATGAGACACGGATGCCATTTATAAGGACGCGGCTCTCTGTGGTCGCACTTTTTCCAATTGTGCCGCATCATTGATTTTACATTGCGCAAAACAAACGCCTGAAAAGCCTTTCATCACGGCCACGCAATCAGGGCGTCAGCGTTGTGAAAACTGCGTAGGTCAAGAGGAAGATTTCCTTAAGAAGTGAAGATACTTTCAGCTTTCTGGGGGAAGTTGTCTTTTGTTAGTAAACGATTAGCGGACCTCAGAATTTGGATGCGGCTAATATCCACCATTTTTAATATATTTTCACAAGTGATGCGCCCATTTCTTGCCAAAAATTTTTAAAAAACCGAACACCACTTACGGGTTCATGGCTTATAGGCATGTGCGGCGACTAACGGCCTCCTGCTATTCGGCTCAGAAATAATAACATTATACCGGCCACACAAAAAAACGTGCGGGAAATGCGGCCAATCTGCCGTAATATATTTCCATTCGCAGGGCCAAAAAGAATAATTTGATGGAAATCCACAGGCAATTTAGACTCCAGCTATTTCAATGAAATATACATAGCCGGTGGCGAAGTCCAAATGCGCTGCCACCAGGCGCCATTTCTCCGTAGTCATTCCAGTGTAATTAATACTACCCGTGAGTGCGAGCCTTCTTTAAACGGAGGGCAGAAGAATGGGGTTTAGCGCGCAGAGCTGCTTTAAATGAGCTCCAATATGTTGGATTATGAAGAAAATCAGCTTTCAGTCATAATGTGCGCGCTGTGCCTCCAGAATAGGCTATTGTGGCCCTGCCAGAAACAGCAGCACATTGCTGACTACTTTAATAGCCAAAATAATTCTGCAGGACTTGACGCGCGTCCAACTTCTGGTCCCCGAAGGTAAACATGGGCTTCGGTGGCAAAAGCAATAAGTCAATATACTTTTCAGTGTTCTGTTAAAACACATATGGGATTGTCTGGCGTTATCCGCTCGCTCGGCGGCGGGAGGAAATAGACGAGATACTTACAGATGTAAAACTCCTGCTTCCTAAAACAGGAATGTAATAACACAGAATGGCGCAAGCGAGATCAAGAAAATAAGCAAAGTATTAAAAGATCACAATTTTACCTTTATAAGGTAGAAAAAGCATAAATAGAAGCGCTCAAGTTTGTTAAATATACTAGTCAGACGCTTCTAGAAAGGCGGGTGGCAAACAAAAAAAAGGTGGCCACCAGTAGAGATCCCGCAGGTCTTCAGTTCAGCCTACTATGTAGAACACGGTACGGCTATGATCACACGGGGCAGCATGCTGCGCTATTTCACCAGAATTCTTTGCCAAAAAACAAGGCTGATGCGAATGACCCTCAAGAGGATCAGCCGCACAGGCAGTGTAACCGAACTGACTACTCCGTGATGGGATCGGGAATAGTAACCGATTGTTTCTGGGAAGACTGACAACCAAATACAAAAAGTATTTGGACAAAAATGTGAGAGAGCGCTCAGAATTCGATTTCTTGGCGTTTCTTATATTTTTTTCTTATTTCGGAAGGACATTCTCTATAAACGGATGGCGGCTCTGGTCTAGTAATAAAGATTTCCAGACAGCAAATAGCACACGCACCAGTTAACGCGCGGATACGAGAGGTTTCATTGCAACAAGCAGGATACTGCGATAACCACGATATTGTGCCTTTTTTGGGGGGGGGAGGCGGCGCTGAACTTTAGTTCTTACGGTCACATTTTATTAATATAGCGCCGCCATCTCTCTGCATACAAGTCCCTGAGTGAGCAGCAATCCAGCGGCCTGTTGAAAGTTCAGCAAGTTGTAGCAGACTTCCCCTAAGGCTGGGTTCTAACGGGACGAAAATCCCGCGGAAATCTTGGCCGCACCGAGAAACAGCAAGATTTCCGCAGGAAAGCCGCAGCTTCAAAACCCATGTTCCGCAGCAGGTTTTGTGGCGGTTCGGCCGTCTGCATTCCGCTGTGGCTCTCTCTCCCCATAAGAGTGAGGCCGTAGCAGATAAAAAAAAAAAAAAATAGACATGCCGCAGAACTGAATACCGCGCCGCATGTCAGTTTTGCTCGACTTCACCACAACGCATTTGCCGCCCTAATGTGGACGAGATTTTTGCAAAGGTTCACCACGTCTTGCTAATTCCAGGATTAGGAGCCTGCACAGAAATTCCACGGCAATCCCGTCCCGTGTGAACCCAGCCTAAATGTCATTGATGGCCGGATCCTTATGCAAACTCGTCTAGAAGATTTATAATTACTCATTACGCGGTTCCTGACGCTCATTGCCTTTTTTCCACAAAGAGCTCGTTAGCGCTCTTCAACATCATCTAACCAACGTGGATTTGGTCGGGTGATACAGAAAGCAATGGGGCAAACACTCAGATACTGATTGGACCAGAGACAGTGCACCACACCATGGAAAGTAAGAGCAAGGAAGTCAGGACAGTGAACTACAGGCAGAATGTTGGGCTTGCTACACTGCCCCTCCATGACAATGGATTGCAAACCGCAGAAAAATGGGGAAGACCACCTAAAATTCAGAATTTACAGACATGAAACGGGGTGCAAACTGCAGCAAATGAGGGTAAAGAGAACCTGGTGAATTTTAGAAAACTCCGGTGCGCTCTTAGGATGATCTCACACAAGTGTATTTTAATTGCGTATTACACGCGCATAATATGCAGTGAATGGAGTCAATGAAAGTATGAGTTCATTGCGTGTAATACGCACGTAAAAAATAACGCTACTGTACCATGTATGACATGAAATAGGGCCGTATTGTACACTATACACATGCGATTACATTGCGTATCTAGAGCATTTTTACGCCCCGACTGTCATTTAGGGTTTGTAGAAAAATATACTTATCTATTCGCAAACTAGGAGGGAAAAAAGCCTGATTGGTAGGAGTCTCAGTGATCCTGAGAATGGGGGTCCTGTGTACCCCTCTCCTGTCGCTGCATCCGCTGCAGGGACATCAGGAGGAATGGAGCGGCGGTCACACATGCATGGCGCCATTCCATTCATTTCAAAAGGGGCTGTAAGAAGTAGCGGGGCGCAAGCGCTCAGTTATCTGCGGCAGCCCCACTGAAGTTGGATGGAGCAGCACAATCCCCACATTCAGTCACCTCCACATTGCTGGGGGTGCAGCGGGCCCACTGGGGAGGAGGAAGGGGGGGGGGGGGGGACACAGGACACCATTCTCAGGATAGGAGGTGGTTTCAGTGGGAGACCCACACCAATCACGCTTTTTAGGTAGTAAAAGTATGTTTTGGTACAGCCCCTTTCACTTTTGCTCCAAACCAAAAGATGTGCAGTACAGGAAATAATGCTATTTAAAGGGGAAGCCCACTAGGGTCCCTGCAGTCTAATCATAGAGTATCCCAGTGCTGGAACCCTCAGTGAGCAGATGGAATAAGTGTTGAACTTCCCTGCAGCACCTCCACAGGGTAAATGGAGTATTACACAGTTTCTCATTAAATCAATTAGCTGTTCGTGTCATACAGGGACATGCCGTGCCCTGCAGTGCGGGGGATGCTTTTTTTTACTGCTCTTCGCTCTGGCCAATTGTCCTAAATGCAAGAATCTAAGGGATCATTAACGTTTCATATGACGCACGTAATAAAGACAGAATAAGCCCCACTGATTTGCACTGGAGTATTCACGCGATCATGATCGCAGCAGGTCCTATTATTGTAAATATTCACAGACTAAAAGTGCCCATTATAGTCTATGAGCTCGCGTAAATACGCAGGAAATACAGTTACGGGCGTATTCAATGGGCTTTTGTGCATGTTGGTAAGAAACAACGCTTAAAAAGAAAACAAAATGTGAAAAAAATGCATCACATGTGCAGGAAACACGCAAAAACAAAACCCCCATATGCCGTAAATGCGCCGGTGTGAATGAACTCTACCAGACCCCCTCACCCGGACCTCCTCCAGGGGGCGTTATGCCGTAAATGCTCCGGTGTGAATGAACTCTAACAGACCCCCTCACCCGGACCTCCTCCAGGGGGCGTCCACATAGTTTTCTGCAGCAGAGTTGCCCGTGTAACAGCGGCGCTGCAAACAACGTGGATGAGATTTCACGTAATTTCATACACCCGCAGTCGCTGCTGCCGGGGGCCGAAGACCCCAAAACCTGCTGGGCTCAATTATTGCTGAATTTTATTACAATTCAATAAGATGGATATTAAAAAAAAATGAAGAAAAGATAAAAGAAAACCTGCTGGTCGGCGTTTGACTTTCTGTAGTCCTGAGAGCGCTGATTGAAAACCTCTGACATGTAAGAACGGCGCGGCTCCCTGGCCTCCGACCAGCAGACGCACGTGGTAAATCCCGGTGAAGGCAGCTACACGACATTCCTGATCGCCGGCCAGATGGTTCGCATTTCACTAACAGTTTTTGTGTAGCAACAATCCAGTCCAGACATTAAAACGTACGAGGCCGCAGCAGCGCGGAAAGCGGGGAGGTTTATAGAGCTGCGGCGCTGCCAATCAGACGGCCGGCGTTACAAGGAGCGCACTGCGATTATATCGTGAGCGAATGCTGGACGATAAATGAAGGTGCTGCGCTTTCCTTAGAGAATCTTCCAATTCGCCATAGAATTTTCCACGTGAATTCCGCTTCTAAAAACCACATAAACATTTGTGTCGCTCTGCTGCGGTTTTTGCTGTGGATCTGTGCCAGGATTTAGTGTCCACCGTCAGGGCTAAATCTGCTCAGGATCCCCACTGATCAGCTGTGTGAAGTGAGAGCAGCAGTCAGGTGAGCGCCTCAGTCCATACCAGGCACAGCGCAGTGCATTGTATAGTGGCTGTGGCCAGTATTGCAGCTCAGTCCCTTCACCTGAATGAGCTGCTCTCAGGCCATGTGACCAATGAACGGGACATCACAAGTCTAGGAAAACCCTGCAGCGCTCACCCCAGTGCTGTGGTGTCTCGGTGTGCACTGCGCTCAGCTCTCTATTCCAAGGTCGGAGGAGCTGTGATGTAGGCCGAAATCCCCTATGGATGCGCAGCTGAATCCGCATCCAAATTCGTACCGTGCTGGAAAATTGCAGCTTTTCCGCCACATGTGAAGGTCCCCCCACGTTACGGCGCCACCAGTAGTCTCCATGCGGATAGGTTGTGCAAGTGATGCCGCCGACAACCCTGTTGGCAATACAGTTCCATGCGGTTGCCACTAATGAATTCAGTCTCGCTAGCTGTAAGCTGTTAAAGGGGCCGACCAAAAAACTGTGCGGCCATACACATCAGTTCATCAGTCAGCCGTACAGACCTACATCACTGGGAGGGTTGTCGGTCTGCTGCAACGTGGGACCGTACCCCCATACTGTATGGGGAAAATACTCTATTGACAGGAATGGTAAAGCCCAGTTGTCAATTTATTCATAAATTTCCAGGAGGAATAACAGGGATGGCACAATGCAAAGCTCTGAAGCAAGATGCAGCAGAATTGCAGGTACTTACTGGCATAGACTTGTCCGTTGCTCAATCACTTCCATCTTGGCCCAGAACCCCCCGACTCCTACTGTCGGCGACTACGTAAGTCCTGCCCCTATAATAACCGGTCCGCCGCAGCCACCGCTGTCCAGTTGTGTAGAGGGAGCATGTTCTTTGCAAACTAGAAAACCCCACATCTGGCTTCTTCCCAAAAACACAGAAACAACTTCCAAAGCTTGAAGGTACAAGTTGGAACAGAGATAAATCCCTTCCATCTGGCCGTATTATTCCTGCGGCTAATGAAGACAAAACGCTGATACATAATGAATACTATAAAAATGGGCTTTTCATAAACAGCATCTGGCATTTTTTCGCTCCCTTTTCACCTCGGCTCGTACTTTGGCAGGAAGGCCTGGAACAACATATGATGCATTGTGGGTCCATCAGGCTACGCGGGGATTAGCCAGCGATCCATCAGCTCCACGTGTTCCTGCATGTCTGCCGATCGGCTTCAGGGCGTTGTCCCTCCACAAGTCACGGAGGGCGCTCTCACACCCGCCTCTGGGATCCCACACACGGAGACTCATCCGCTCCACCAGACAGCGAGACTAGTAGGACGCTCTGCAGGTAAGCAGCGGGCGAAAACGGCAAGAAAAAGGGTTTTCTACAACTCATCATTATTACAGTCCGATTAGAGACGGCATTACAGACAAGCAGAAGAAACGCGTTGTATCACGGGGAGGGGGGGGCATCTTCAGGGTAACTTCACATAAACCTATCTGCGGTCGGCTTCACTTCGATCACCTAATGAGGAGAGCTGCAGATCCGCCTCAATGTGAGCCAAATCCATTACATGTGAAAGCCCCCTCATGCCACCTTCTGAGACGCCATCCGTGTGACGGCGCATATCTCCCCTGCTTGGCCGACTACATGCACTGTGTTGACAAAAGTATGGGACGCACATAGTGAAATCGGATTTTCTTCACATTTTCCATCCGGTGTTGGCCGTCTTTGGCCTCGGTGACTGCTGAATTCCCATAGGTGTGAGGAGGGATTTGCCTCCATTTCTGAAGGAGCTTCAGATACTTATGTGGGGGATGATGATGGGTGCGTTCATCTCAAAGGTGCCCGATGGGATTGAGATCCAGACTTTAGAACAGCAAAAATAGTAGCAGCATCAGATGGTGAATTTACAACAAATCATCCTTTATTGCTCCACAATGTAAAAAACAGGCAATGTTTCGACTGTAGGAAGTCTCTCTCAAGCCTCGAGAAAGACTTCCTATAGTTGAAACGTTGCCTGATTTTTACATTATTGAGCAATAAAGGATGATTTGTTTTAAATTCACCATCTGATGCTGCTACTATTTTTGCTGTTCTGGATACCATACGGGGACTGGAGGTCCATGGTCCCTTTGGTAGCTTTGCATTAAAGAAATACCTCTGCACTAAAGTGCATGCTCTGGAGTGCTGCGGGTTATCTATCTTGGAAATACGGAGATCTGGACTTTGGGACAATGAAGTTTCCAGACATTCTGCTCCCCACCCTGCGTGCTGTATGACATGGCACGCCGTCATGCTGGTGGAGCCACGGAGCTGTACCAGAGTATTACCACAGGGTGGGTGATGCCACATTGCCTAGGATGTCTCTGTACCCATTGGTATTGGGGGTAGACTTCACTATAACCAATGGCCTTAGTCCATCCCAGCAGAAACACCCCCACACCATAATGGAACCTCCTCTAAACCTCACTGTTGGGACGATGCAGTGATGAATAAGCCGCTCTCCAGGCGACCACCACACCCAAGTGACGCCAACCGATCGGAAGATGGTGTCCTGTGAGTCAGTTGTCCACAACACTTGCTTCCACTCACTTACAGTCCGTCGCTCCAAGCCCCATTGTAGGTGCCGCTGTGCATTCCGCTCGTCCGTAGTAATCCTTCACATGCCGTTCCCTACGGAGGGTTCCAGTACTCATGCATGTTCCAATGTCCTGTGAGACCCCTGAGCGAGGGCAGACGATGTGTGTGATGTCTTCACAGCTCCTACAAGGCTTCATTGTCCACGTTTTGTCAGTTTAAGAGGTCTTCCTGAACATGGCGGCACCGCACACACCGGATGGTCTCCATCTCCCAATGACATGGCCAACAGTGGACTCTGGAAGGTCCAGAAGCTGCGATGTCTGTACTGATTGGTTGGTGACATCCCACCACCAGACCCCGTTGCCAGCTCTACTCCTGGTGACCCCCCCCCCCCCCCTCCAGTCCCCATTGTCAGCTCCACACCTGGTAACGTCCCCCAGCCAGAACCAGTTGTCAGCTGCACACCTGGGGGCATCCCCCCGCCAGACCCCGTTCTCAGCTCTACACCTGGTGACATCCCCCCACCAGATCTCGTTTTTAGCTCTACACTTGGTGACATCCCACCACCAGACCCCTATGTCAGCTCTACACCTGATGACATCCCCCCGCCAGACCCCGTTGTCGGCTCTACACCTGGTGATGACCCCCCGCCAGACCCCGTTGTCGGCTCTACACCTGATGACATCCCCCACCCACTGGACCCAGTTGTCAGCTCTACATCTGGTGACATATTCCCCCACTGGATCCTGTTGTCAGCTCTACACCTGGTGACATCCCCCCGCCAGACCCCGTTGTCAGCTCTACACCTGGTGACATCCCTCCACCAGACCCCATTGTCAGCTCTACACCTGGTGACATCCCCACCACCAGACCCCATTGTCAGCTCTACCCCTGGTGACATCCCACTACCAGACCCCATTGTCAGCTCTACCCCTGGTGACATCCCACCACCAGACCCCATTGTCAGCTCTACCCCTGGTGACATCCCACCACCAGACCCCATTGTCAGCTCTACCCCTGGTGACATCCCACCACCAGACCCCATTGTCAGCTCTACCCCTGGTGACATCCCCCCACCAGACCCCATTGTCAGCTCTACCCCTGGTGACATCCCCCCACCAGACCCCATTGTCAGCTCTACCCCTGGTGACATCCCCCCACCAGACCCCATTGTCAGCTCTACCCCTGGTGACATCCCCCCACCAGACCCCATTGTCAGCTCTACCCCTGGTGACATCCCCCCACCAGACCCCATTGTCAGCTCTACCCCTGGTGACATCCCCCCACCAGACCCCATTGTCAGCTCTACACCTGCTGACATCCCTTCACCAGACCGTTATCAGCTCTACACCTGGTGACATCCCACCACCAGACCCTGTTGTCAGCTCTACACCTGGTGATATCCCCCACCAGACCCTGCTGTCAGCTCTACACCTGGTGACATCCCATCACCAGACCGCGTTGTCAGCTCTACACCTGGTGACATCCCCCCACCAGACCCCATTGTCAGCTCTACACCTGGTGACATCCCCCACCAGACCTTGTTGTCAGCTCTACACCTGGTGACATCCCTCCACTAGACCCCATTGTCAGCTCTACACCTGGTGACATCCCCCACCAGACCCCATTGTCAGCTCTACACCTGGTGACATCCCCCACCAGACCCCGTTGTCAGCTCTACACCTGGTGACATCCCTCCACTAGACCAAGTTGTCAGCTCTACACCTGGTGACATCCCACCACCAGACCTCGTTGTCAGCTCTACACCTGGTGACATCCCTCCACTAGACCAAGTTGTCAACTCTACACCTGGTGACATCCCCCCACCAGACCAAGTTGTCAGCTGTACACCTGGTGACATCCCCCCACCAGACCCCGTTGTCAGTTCTACACCTGGTGACATCTGATGGTTTCTGTACTGTCAGGGTGGAAACCAGGCGCCGTTTGTCACCCGCCCCGTACCATTCCTACAGTGAAGCCTGGTGGTGGAGCATCATGCTGGGGAAGGGAGACCGGTCAGGGTGGATGAAAAGCTGAGATAGTCGTTTGTAGAAGGTTTAGACAAGCAGATCATCACTGACTATCGCTCTCCTTCATATTCTATGTATATGCGCAGCGAGAAGTCAGCGAACTATCAGGCTGTAGCTGAGAGACAAACAAAAAGTGAACAGAAAGTGCACAACGGCTGGCGTTTCGGCGTGACGATTATCGCGCACTTCCAGACGTTTGAGCGGCAATCGTTATGTGTAAATGGGCCTTAACCCACTGAATGTACGGGACAGACAGGGAGCATTGCGACGTCCGTGCGGTGGACAGACCCTTTAATAAACTCCGCACTAGCTGTTAGAACTTAACCCCGTCCTGACACGTTCAGAGTCCAGCCACCCAGATCACAGCACTGATGACATAACCTCCCACAGATGAAAGCCCCGAACGCTCTCAAGCGCCAATTACGTTTTTAAATATCAGATGATTGGTTACTATGTAAACGGACTTATTATGAAGCGTGCGAGATGATAAGATTAGTCTCGTCACGTCGGTAACCTCCACGCCCGGTTTGCTGCTTTTCCTGCATATATTGGAGAGGGTCTAAGACTCACGAGCTTTCACGTAGGACGCGAGCTTCACGGAGGGCGTTGGAAGGGAAAAAAAATAAAAAAAGCCGCTTTCTTTAAAGTGAATCACAGCAAGCAGCCGACATTACAGACATGCGTTCCTCTTCACATACGGATGGCGCGCCGTCTCCACGTTTATCCCCGAGTGCGACCAAATCTCTGAGCGCAGGCGTCGACGTCACGGAGTTACAGCTAAAAACGTGATTTCTCTTTTTCATCTCGCTTTATGTAGACGCACTACGGAATGGCGCAAATGACAACGAGCTGATCGCTCTAAGGTCTTATTTAGATGGGCGTGTCCCATTTTGGGCTGCCAAAAATGAACGGATTGTAATCCATGTGCGTCCGTGTGACGTCCGGGCGCATTTCATTTTTTTTTTTTTTTACTTTTGTTTGTCATCAGATTTTTTGCATACAAAAAAAAACGGAAGGAGGCGCAATTTTTCCCATCATTGCTTAACAATTCGTGAAAAAAGTGCGCACAGCTGTCATTCTTGCGCGTTCCTTTTTACGTTGCACTCATTGACTTGAATCGGCGACTGCGATGGATGAAATCGGCCGGAGCGGGACATGCGGTGATTATTCCGTTACGTTACTGTGGGGGTCACTTCATTCCTCACACTGACCTTAGAATGAACGCAGTGCTGGCTCAGCACGCATGGCCGCCGGTCCATTCACTTCAATGGGGCAGATGGGGCTGACGGAACTACCCGAATGTTTGCCACTTGCCCATCTCTGCAGTCCAATGGAAAATGAATAGCGCGGCGAGCCTGTGTCACCAGCGCCCCATTCAGTCTCCTCCTCACTGCGGGGGTTAAAGGGATAAAGGACCCCCATTCTCGGGATCGGTGGAGAGACCCTCATGATCAGCAAGTTATCCCTCTCCTGTGATACGACCCCTTTAAAATGCAGGTGAGAATAGCGCTGCATGCGGCGCTACTGTGTCCTGTAAAATGCTGGACAGACAAACAGACAGAATGGACCCCGTTACAATTAATGGGGGTCCGTTCGCACAGTCTAGTGCCATCATTACACGGATTAGCTTGGCAAGCGGTTTCTGCTTTTCTGATCCCCACAACAGAGCAGGAAAATGGGAACCAAAATGCTGATGTGAATGAGACCCGCGAGTTGTGTTCACAAAGGTTATTTTCCCGTGCGAGTTATGTCCAGTTCCAAGATGGCCTCAACTCGCAAGGGAACGCCACGCGAGTGCAATGTTGTTTTAACGCAGGTTACTATGGGGACCACATGAAGAAAAAAAACAAAAAACAGGAAGGGTAGAGAAGAGAAAAAAACACGAAAATAGCAAGAAAGACGCACGGAAAAAAGGTCAGTTTATTCTAATGACCAAAATGGCCCGTGTGGATGCAGAATAAGTGAAACAGCCGACCAGAGCCGCACACCGGTCCCGATTCTCCAGCGCTACATACCGAGGATGTATTCATGATACCCGTCTCTAATCACTAGGGCTCCGCCCTCTCTCCGCCATAACCAGCCACACCCACATGCAGTTTTGCTACACAGCGCCATTCCCAGCAACGTCTAAGAATTACAACCCAAGTCTAGTCACTTGAATGGGACAACACTGCAATACCGAACACAGAGACGGCGAAGACGATGGTGACGTGCAGTAGGGAGCCACGTATACAATGTAGAGGCAGCAGCGCCAAGAGGCGGAGCCCTGCAATCCAATCTAAAATGCGTAGCTTATCATAAGGACAAATCTAGACCATCCCTTTAAATGGGTTGTATCAAACTTACAAATTATCTCCTATCCACAAGATAGGGGGTAACCTGCTGATCGGTGGGGGTCCCACCACTGAGACCCCGCTGATCGAGAATGGAGGTCCCGTGTCCCCGTCCTCCTCACCGCAGACTTACTGCAACCCCCCAGCAGGGAGAAGACGACTGAATGAAGCGCTGGTCACACTAGCACTCTATCCATCTTCAATGGGAATGTCGAGATACCCGAGCGACACCCCACAGGAATGAATGGAGCGCTGATAGTGCATGGTCGGCCAGCGCTCCCTTCACACGGAGGAGTGACCCCCGCAGTGACAGGCAGGGTGCAGGAATAGATGGGGGGATAACTTGTCACTTTGGTACAACCCCTTTAATGATGTATGAACAAACTGCCCCTGAACGACATGACAGCCACTTTAACTTACCTCCATTGTCCGTACGCTTTAACGCTCCATCCTTATGAGGACACAATTCACATCTCTGGGGAAAGAAAAGATGTAGAAACAAGGATTAGACATGTGACGTCCGACCTTTAGACATATCATATGTACCTATCGCACTGCGATACGCGCCGCGGCTTTCTGGCCTGCCAACACGGTATCAGCGAGAAGTTGGGAAACTTTCTACTATCAATTACTCATTGCTGATAGGGAATAGAAACTACTTTGCTTCCATTCGGAGGCAAACTAGTCCCGTGCTGACAGCGGCCGTTGGCAGCGGGTGTCAGCCGTTTCCAGCAAGTTGGGCACCCATCCAGTCACAGGATAGGTCATCAATAGAGGATCAGATAGGTGACCAATACAGGATCGGAGGGGTTCTATTGTCCGGCACGCTGACGAATAGGACCCGGAACGGCGATATATGCTTCCTGCCAAAATCGGCTGAGTGGACAAGAGCGCCAGCCCGACGAACAGCTGATCAGCATTGGTGGTGGATAGCTGCCAATCTACTAATGATAACCTATCCTGAGGAGAGGCCAACCCCTTTAAGGGGGTATTCCACGGATAGACCGGTTTTATCAAGTTTTTACCCATCCACTGGATGGGTGAAAATTGATAGATTGGTGGGGGTCTGTCCACTAGGAACCCCACTAATCCCAAGAGCAGGGGTCCCGTTTCCACATTCCTCCACACTTCCAGGCGGCCTCTCCCACCTGCAGGGCCATCATTGAACAGACCGTTGGCAGTTCATGCACAGATGCCGCTCGGTACATTTCGATGGGGCTCACAGGAATAACTGAGCACTTTGTACTCCACTATTTCTGACAGTTCCATTGAAAATGAATGAAGCGGCTCTGAGCTGTATGATTGCTGCTCCAAGGAATGTGCAAACGGTCGGCCCCAACTATGTTCTTGGGATCAGTGGGAATATGAAAAAACATCCTATGTCCAGAATACCCCTTTAAGTGGTTCTGATCGGCAGCGCCCTATACACCGCCACCCCCGATAGGTGCCGCCGCCACCCCCGATAGGTGCCACCGCCACCCCCGATAGGTGCCACCACCTCCACATGCCTCCCACTGGATATTTTTCTCCCTAAAGACAGTCAGGATCGAATGCTACAAAGATGGAAACATTTTATGGCAAGTTGTCCAGAAATCAGGATCCGCATCTATCCTATACACTCAACCGGAAAAACAGCAAAAAGCAAGAATAACTTTGTGGTTGGAGGATCGGAGCCCCCGGGGAGAAGGCCGGGGCAACGAGGTATTAGGAAGGTCTGTGCATGATCTTGTGAGCAGACTGCGCCGTTTTAATCACGTTCCCGAGGCGCCGCTTCTCTTCTTATTCCGAGCTTTCTAATAGGTTGTTACTACTGTCCCAACACTGCTGGAGGCCAGACAATAAAGCCGCATTATGTAATGGAGAAACACAAATGCAGGACTGCGACATGAGGTTTACAAACAAGCATGAAATGTAAAAACAGCCATTAATATTCACTGGGCCGGACGGACCCGCCGCGTCCTGCGAGACGCTTCCCTCCCGGCCGCCTTTCTTACACGTACAGCTTCTCCCGTCAACCACAGATCTAATGATTAGGTCGTATTCACATGGACGATATTCTCATGTGCGTTTTGTGCGTTGCGAGACGCCAAGACTCTCACGGAAATACAACCCGTTATTTGCAATAAGTGTATTTACGTACATGCGGCATTTTTCTCTCGCAGTGATGTCACGGTATGCAAAAGTTGCAGCGTGTTCCGCAGAAGGCTCACCCGTTCTTTCCTATCACACCAGCGTGCACACGCCAGTTTCTCGCGATTTTTAAATTTCACATGCGTGAAAATCATATGTTCAGCGATACGATATATTTTTCTCCCACCTGCAGGCACATTGGCTTCTACCTCATGGGGGAGGGGGGGGGAGTTGCCTTCCTCTGGATCAACATAATAGGCTAAACTGCATGGACATGGGGCTTTTTCGGCCTTACATGCCATGTTACTATGTATAAACAATCGTACCGACCCCACAGAGAAGAATGATGCCATTTTTGCCACAGTATGTACGCTGTAAAAACAAGACCCCCAAAAGATGGCAGAATTGGGTTTTTTCTCCATTCCACTTTACTTAGAAATCTTTAAAGCTTTCAGTACATTAAAAGTTACCATTGAAAACCATAATTTGTCCTGCAAACAACAACGACCCTCCGGCAGCGACATAGACAGGAAGTAGGAGAAGAAACCAAGAAAAGGGGGCCACATCATTAAGTGCGATGTCCCTGGTGGTCCTCTAGAAGTGGATGGAGGAGGCGGCCGCCATTGCCAGTACTTCAGGGCATACTGGAGTTAGACTCTTCGATCGGTGGGAGGTCTTGTGGTTGGACTCCCACCGATCGGTAAGTTATCCCCTATTCTGCAGGTAACTAGCCGAGATGGGACAACCCCTTTAATGTATTTAAAAGGGCGTCACACGTTGTATTTACACAGGACCATGAAACAATGGAGGATCATTTAGGCCGGGGTCACACGGGACGGAAATCTTACGGAATGACCGCACCGAAAAAACATGAGATTTCCACGGGATAAGCACAGCTTCAAAACTCGCGGCCTTTCGCCATGGGTTTTGGAGCGATTTCGCCGTCGGCATTCCGCTGCGGCTCCCCCCTCCCCCCCATAGACAGGAGAGAGGCCAAAGCAAAAACAACAAAAAAACTGACATGCTGTAGAATTGAATTACGCACCGCAGGTCAGTTTTTGCAGTCATTATGCAGCCATTCCCCCCAGTATATACAAGTCTGCTAGTGTTATCTTGGTTATTCCTTTTTGTCCAAGACTCCCGTCCTCCTCAGATGGTCATGTGATCTCAGTTCTGACCCGCTCAGATCTACTTGGGGTTAGTAGTTCAGTTTCTAGTCAGTTTCTCAGTCTGTTCTTGCTGCTACATGGGTCAACCACAGAAGGTGGACACAGACAGTCCTATCACAGTTACTGATGATGATCACACGGCTCCCGTCACAGAGGTATAATAGAGATCACAGCTGTAGCGTAATTAGGTTAATGTAGAATATAATGATAATTAATTTCCCCCCAGCAGACAGAAATTGTACATCTTCTAGCTAATGCTGTGCTAATGGATCATGAGATTGATGTGAAACTGAAAGTAAAAACAATCTCAGCATCAAGTTGGTGCCTGATATGCATCAGACAGGCGGCTGCATTGCAGAAAAGTGGCCGGAATGCACAGAGATCTGCAGTGTGCGACTGGGGAGGGGGATCAGACATGAAAGTTGCCCTTTAATACCCCCTATAGTGGTGTTGTAGGGAAACTCAACATTTGTCATCAGCTGAGCGCTATGGATTAGAAGCAGAAGACCTGGTGGTTAATGCATCATAAAAGAGCCGCTTTAACAAAAAGAGCCCAGAGCAGACCTCATTAAAGGAAGGAACAAAAGTAACACCTTCTTGTAACAGTGACTTAACTCCTCCCCCTTGTGAAGTACAGGTACGTCAGAGAGGTACAGCCGCTGCTGGCAGTTTCTGACAGCTAACAACTGCCATGATGGTAACCAGCAACTTTCGTGGCTGTTTGACAGCTTACATGCGCGGTCAATCCTGACTGTTGCATGTGATCTGTCACCCAGAGGAAGCGGGGGCTGCCTCCGACTCACCATCACCCCCCAATTAAACTGCTGGTGGTTGGGCCTAGCCCAGTGAAGGCCCGCAGGTTGCCATGTATCCAAACATATTAAGCCTTGTCTATGGCAGGACTTAATATGTGAAAGCCAAAAACCCCCCTGTGCAGATGTGCTGAGCTAATCGAGACCCCCAGAGATCTGCATCTGTAACTACTACCAACGGCGGCACCACAAGGTATTGACTTTCAGGGGGTGAATACTTCTGCACATTAAAGTCCTCTGCCCATTGTCTTAAAGGGAACCTGTTGTGCAGCTTTTTTATGCTGAGGACAACAGAGACCGACTTGCTCCGTCCAGCAGTTGGTCATATATGGGGCGACGTGTACTAGATGCGGAGCACGTAGGCCGATCTCACAAGGACAGGTCGGACTCCGCATGCAAGAGCCCGCAGCAGAATCTGGCCCAGACCGCGGCTGGTGACCCTGCGCACCCGTCTTCCTTCTTCATCTTCTGTATTGCGGATGACTGTCACAGTCTGCCGTTGGTCATGCGTACTACAGATTTTTTTCTTCAAATCTCTGTTTTTCCCGCGCCGTCGCTAGGCAATGACATAAGTACCCGCGACCTATCTGCAATCTCAATGGGTCGCAGGTCGAGCGGCTTTTATTGACTCCAATGGAAGCAGTCTGTGCGGAATCCCCAAGAGAATATGCTGAGATTTTATTTCCGCGAGCAGAACTCGCAGTCGCTGTCCGTTCATGTGAGCCGACATGCGAATGTTATACTGTTTTACTAATTGCGGAATACCGCGGATCGTCCGCAGGGGTGACGATCGCAGACCCCGCAATTCAAACCCGCTCATGTGAGACTGGCCTTACTGCACCGAGCGAGAGAGGAGTCAAAGTGCCCGGCATGTTGTGTAAATTAAGTGGGACAAACCCCCCCCAAAAATGCATTTCAATTCCAGTTTGCAATGCAACCAAACAGGAAAAGCAGCAATGAGGCGCGAGTCCACGTGCGCGGCTCCGTCCATCCAGGGCTGGATTAGGAAGTTCTAGCATATCTGGAATCTCAGGAAAGTCTGTGATTCCCAGTACTTTCTGCCACCCTGCAGCCCCCCGCCGCTCGGGATCCAGTAAAACCCGTTGCTGACCCCCGTGACGGGACACGTGGAGATATTAGTTCTGACAGCTCGCCCCTCTGTCTATCATGTTGTCGACACGTGAAGCGCCTGCATGTACAAGCCTCAGAACGGTAACACATCCGAACATGAACTGCGCAGCAGACATAGACTGACTCACCACTCTGGCCGCTCTTTCCTGGGATTCGCATTTTCTACAAAACCAGGGCCCGGTCGGCACTTGCACTATGCCGTAACAAGCTGTGGATGAACACACAAAGTTAGTGGATGGATGACGTTCCCAACCGCCCCGTCGCTGCCGACACACCTGCAACCCACTACAGCACGAGACACACCGGCGCCCTGTTAGTACCCCTCCCGCACGGCGCCCCCTGGGCACGCTACCCCAACGTGGCACTCTCATGTATGGGGGATCTACAGGACAAGACATGGGAATCCTTCCTGGTCACCTGAGAAAAAGTGTGCAGTGCCAGAGGAGCCTGACAAACACAGTGCGGCTGTGCAGGGAGGAGTCCGCAGCTCTCGCACCTCCCTGCCGGGCCCAGCACACAGCAAAACAAAGCAGCCCTCTCCCTGCCAGAGGGGTGCAGTCAGGTAGCGGGGGAGGGGCGCCTGCGAAGGAATGCCTTCACCTCCTACACAAGAACAAAGGTCTTCTCCTCGGGCCGCGTTCACACCGCCGCGGTTTCTGTCTGCATTACATCCGTATTTTTTACGGCCTTAATACAGACGGTGTAAACCCCACTGCGGTGACCATTTTTTATGTGCGTAGAAAAAAAATTGCAGCATGTGGTACTTTGGACGAACTTGCCCAGCGAAGTCTATGGGATCAAGTAAAAACGCAGGAAATACGCGGTTCTGTGCATATTCACTGCGCGCTTTATGCATAACGCAAAGGTAAAAAAATAGTAACATCAATTCCTCCTTTTTGCATTTTTTTTTGCCGCGTGCGTGAAAAACGTAAGATTCACATAAAATGCATGTGTGCCAAAAGTGCACTAAACGCGCGCACATTAGCACTGAACATGGAAGTGCGTTGCGGCCTGACCGCGGGGCTCCTGACCCGAACTCCGAACATCATAGTATTGCTATACTGCTTGGAGTTCTGGTCAGGAGATTCGCACTCCGGCCGAGACGCACTTCCGTATTACAGACGCAAAAACGGAGTCAAAATACAGCGGTGCACTCGTGGCTCCGGCGTCCTCCACATTGGCGCCACGGATTGTGACATCCATTGTGAAACGGAACTTGCTGGCAGGATGGATCAGTCTTAAGACAGAACGGACGGAAGCGACTACGATGGCGGCTCCGCACATCTCGGATACACTGAGGATTTCACGCTGCAGTGTAACCAACCCCGTCCACGTACCGCGGGAACATCCGCAGCAGCAAAGAGTCGTACGGCGGGTGTTAACGAATACGGCACGCTGCAATGTGGTCGAAATGTCGCGGGTTTCCACAGCGCAATTCATTTGGTGTAATGAGTTCATTCCGAAGTGAAATCCGCACCCAAACCCACACGTGCGGTTTGCGATGGATCTTCCCCGTGGCGCGTGCATAGATTCCATCGGGGTCCACTCCGTATCCGGCCAGCGTTTCACCACGAGATGCCGCACTATCCCATCCTGTATTTAATGGCCGTCAGCGACAGGCTCCGAACAGGTCTTATGTCTGCGGCGGCGATTCTTTTGGGGTCTCCCATCCAGATCTGCCCCCAAATCCTGGATGAAACACAGCAGCAGCGTACGACGGACACCGGATGGAACTCATTATAGCCAATGGGGTCCGTCCAGCCGCAGATAGGATGGATTGGGTTTTCCGTTTTTCTGTCCCCATAACGGAACAGGACAATAGAAAACTGAAGACAGATGTGAATGGAGCCCAAGAGGTTCAGTACTGCCCCCCGGCCGGATACACGTGTTACTACACTGCAACTGCAGTAAGCACAATATACAGATCTGTCCAAAGACGGCTGAAACGGTATTGCTAAAAATCAATAAAGACCTAAAGATACTCTAAATGTATGACTTCTATTCTGAGAACAGGAGGTAGGTGACCCTTCAGCCACCCAAACACCTCCAGCGCCGTCGAGTTGTTTCCACCAGCGGCCCCATACAGACCAATGGTTGGCTCAGCCGGATGGGGGGGGGGGGGGCTGGTGCTCCATGGGACGGTCGCCGGAGGTCCACGACTTGTTATAGGTGGGGCGACAACTGGCCATCTGAGCATGGGCAGCCTAAAGGGCCAAACCCACTGCTACTAACAGATTGGCGACCTAGCGCTCCGCTCAATGCATTTAGGGGCGGGTTTGTCCCTTCCGTTCTTGTGGATGGATAATAAAGCTGTGCGCCATTTCTGTGAGGTGTTACTTTTGGGTGGTTTATGGACATTGGCGGTTCTCATCAAACACCACTTAATGAAATGAGACACTGAGAAACTGAGGAATTGGCAATGAAGAAGGACGCAGGAGCTTCCAGGGACTTTTTTTCCTCTTAAGTGGGATTTACGATGTGTGACACATTGATAAGTAATCGTTTTCGCTTTCGCTGGCTTTCTATAAGTTGTCTGGGACTTTTACTGTTGAAAACATATCCTTAAGGTCATCAACAGAGGATCAGTGGTGGTCCGCCACTCAGTAACTGATCCCTGGGCCTGCTGTCCGCATTGACAGCACTGCCCATATTGCAGTACCAAACCGGACCACTGCGATACGGACAGTGCTGTCCGCTTCCAGCTCGGTCCACACTGACAGCAGCCCAGTGATCAGCTGGGATCCCCAGCAGCAGACCTCCGTCGATTAGCTATGACGCATCCTGAGGATAGGTCATCAACAGACAACCCCTCTAATGAGCCCGTGCTTCCAGCTGGCATGGTACGACAATGATTCTATTGTTCTGCCCAGAAAGAAATAGCACACGTGAACAGCACCCACGATCAGAAGACGATTGGCTGAAAGCATGTGCTTAAAGGGATAACCACCAAATATGCCATAAAAACCTGACTGATCAGGGTCCTGCATCTGGAACCCTCATCGATCTTCAGTAGGGTGTCCGACCACCCCCAGACCAACCGTGGAAACAGCCAAGTGGGCAGCCTTACACCTTGTAACATCCATCACTTCAATGGAGCTACAAAGTGTAGCAAAGAAACCGTAAAGTGAAGCCCACTTGGAGTTCAGAGCCATATTCTCTCCATGATGAGCCACCAAGATGGGAATATCCCTTTAAGAGAAAACCTGTCCCAGCCTCGGGTAGCATGCGCATTTAACTGCTAATTGCCCGTCTCTACGTAACTTAAAACAATGGTAAGTTGAGGGGCAGACCAGTAACTGGAGGTGAGACATGCGCACGGACCGCCTGCGGGAACCCTAAACACTAGTAGACAGTTTAGAGCAAAGTGCAGGGGTTTTATTTTTTTTGTTTGTAGCACGAAAACAAGAACCTCCGAAGCCAAGAGCCCACGACTGTAGTCAGGAGTAGCAGATAGAAGCTTTTGGGGGTCAGACACGCGCACCACCTCTCCAGTCATTTCTATAGGACTATCAGAAATGACTGAGTACAAGTGCGTGGAGTGGCGGGGTGCGTGTGCCACCTCCATTCATGGGGGTCCTCCATGATGCCCATTCTCAGTAGGGGTCCTGGCAGTCAGACATCCACAACGCCTTCGTAGACCTCATAGACCTCTCCTGCCCTTCCAAAGCCAAGTTCAGACAAGCTGTTCTTCCAACCAGCTGCCCCCAATATCGACGCCCTCCAATCGGACATTTATATCGTATCCTATGGAGAGGCGATGTCAATTCAGGAAACACCCCTATGAGACCACCCAAAAATAGTGCTTTCAAATGTGGTCTTGTACGTGGGTGGTCTTCTCAGAGAAGAGGCCAATAGGCAGAATATATGGTGGGATTGAAAATCTGTGAGAGGAAGTCTGGTCTGGAGAGGGGGGGGGGGTCTTCTTAAAGATGGTCTTTTAGAGAGATTCCCCTCTACCATCCCTTGAATCTTCCTCTTAAAAAGAGTCTACCCCGCAGTTTAACCCCTTGAGGACGTGACCTATTTTGGAGTTAAGGGTGCGACTATTTTTTGGGGGGGGGGGTTCGTCTTCCCTTTCCAGAAGCCATAATGTTTTTATTTTTCCATGGCCGGAGCTCCGTGAGGGTTTGTCTTTTGTGCGATGAGCTATAGTTTTCATTGGTATCATTTTGGTGTACAAACTGCTTTTTTTGATCACTTTTATTTTTTGGGGAGGCAAAATAACAGGAAAAAGTATTTTGGCTTCTCTTTTTTTTTTTTTTTTTTTTTTTTTTAATAACAGCGTTTGCCGTACAGAATAAAAAGTGTGTTCACGTTTTTGTGTTAAACAATTTTTTTTAAAATTTTGGGTGATTTTTTAAAATTTTCAATCACAATCCATATATTTTTGAAAAAAAACTTTTCATCCTTGAACGACGGCCCATTTACTGTGAATAGAAGGGGGCGGTTGGAATGATCTCCGGCGGCTCCGCCTCCATTCACCGAGCGATGATCGCTGTGACCATCTCCTCCCCTACCTACAGAATAACCCCTGCAGGTCACAGAGTGCCTGGAACAGTCTCCCATACAAGTCAATGGCTCCCCTCCTGTCTGTTGTGTGAATGGCCCACGAAGCTACTGTAAAGTAGATTTCTAAAAGCAGCTCAGGCAAGATGGCCGCCCCCATAGTCATGTACGGACAACAGAATAAAAAAATGTTACAAATCGGAAAAGGAAAACGTTATTGAAAAACGTTATATGTTTCTCTATCCGGGTTTAATTAGTTATAAAAAAAAAAAAAAAGGAATGACAAGTAAAACAAAAAAATAAAAAAGTGACACTAACAATCATGACGAGAAGCCAAGAAAGATAAAACAGAGGCGGCCGCCGCTCCTCGGGGCCTCATTTATTCAATAGCCCTTGCCTTTAAAGCGGCGCTCCATCTATTATAATGCGCTTCATACATATGTATACGGGACAGAGGTTACGCAGCAGAGTTTACTATTAACAATCCGGAGGGTGACAACGTCTGCGGGGAATGTAAATGTCCGCGGTACATCAGCGGCGCCCGTTCTGCCGGCTGCCAGTTCTAAGCTTCCACGAGAAAAGCAGGCAATTTAAATACACCGCTGACAGAAAATCAGGGGACGCACAAGCCGAGGGAGCGCACTTATAGGACGGGAATATCAGAGGCAATCACGCTCCGCTATGAGCTGGAACATAAATAGAACAGGAGGAATCGGCCGCGGCGACGGGCAGAATTCATGAGGCGCCAGGATTTTTTAGGAAGGCAGAGAAGACTGGCTTGAATGGAAAGTTCCGCTGCCCTTCAGGTTATACTGATGGATCTTATCCTCCGCCGATGATCTGTTGTGTACAGGGGGCAGCCGAGCCCCTTTGTATGTCCACAAGCTAATGTCGCGGGTCAGGAGTTTGGGAAGGTTGTTCTAGAAGACTCCGCTGCCCGTTCAGGTTATACTGACGGATCTTGTCCTCCACCAATGATGTCTTGCGTACAGGGGGCAGTCGGGCCCCTTTGTATGTCCACAAGCCAATGTAGGGGGTCAGGGGTCAGGAGTTTGTGGATGTTGTACATTTCTTAAAGGCCTTTTTACACGGACGACTGTGATTTAGGAGCGATGATCGCTCAGTGAGTGGAGGTGGAACGGCGCGCCGGCCTCCATGCATCAGAAACAGGCAGTCCTCCATAGATGAACGACTGCCTGTTCACACGGCCGATGCAGCAGCGGACTGAGGCCTCCTTTACACGGATGCTGCATATGTACGCGATCACAAATCCCATGTTCCTGCCTATTTGGGCCCTTCTGAATGTTTTTGCGTCTGAATAAGAAGTGTATAAAACATATTTTATTTAAATTACATTAGCGGCGGGGCCCATTGTTTAGATGCACCAATCCAGAGGTTTACCGCGTAATCACTGTGTATTCAGGCAGCTCAACTGACTTCAATTGTCTATTTTGGAGCATAATATGCAGGAAAATACGCATATATGACAGAACGCATTGAAGTAAATGGGCTCTATTCACTGCACATTACGCACATGATGCCCGTGTGAAGGGTCCCCAACGATCAAATTAGGGTCCGCACGAAAGATCCGATCAGCGTTTTTCTTTCACTGTATGTGTTTACACTGCACAATGGTCGAGCAAACCGCCTGATCCAACCGCGTGATAATCATGCTTTGTAAAAGGGGCCTTAAGGGCATTTTCACACCCGTGTGCAGCCCCCCGGGCTACATCAGTACAGCAGAGACAATGATCACATCTGCTCAGCATTCCTTCTTGTGTAATAATACAAGTCCTGGTATAAACTTTACATATAATACGCAGACAAGAAAACTACGTACAACTACAGAACATTAAAGGGGTTGTCCAACTGTAAACTACTGATGTCCCTTCAGCAGTATGGCCATCAATAATTGGTAGATCGGCAGGGGTCTGCCAACAGGGACCTCCACTGATCAGGTGTTTGTTGGGTCCATGTGATTTCTGCAGGAAGCAGACAGCTCTGTTCCCGCTGCAGTGGCCAGGCCTGGTATTGCAGGCCAAGTTTCCATTCATTTAGTGGGACCTTTGTCTGTAATACCAAACCTGGCCACTGCAGTGAGAACGGTACTTTACACTTCCTGCAGAAATCAGTTTACTGTATGAGCACACCGACCCAGCAACCAGCTGATTGGCAGGGGTCCTTGGCAATCTACTATTGATGACCTATCCTGCTGAAATAGTTTACAACTGGACAGCCCCCATAAGGCGCTGCTCCCACCACGGTCATAGTTCTGTTGGGAAAATAGTTAAATTGTTGCTATTCAGTCTGGCTGCAAAAAAAAAATAAAAATGGGATCCTCTGAATCCCCCAGACCCGTCTTGGATCCTGTAGCACGGAGGGCACACTATTTAGCCGCACCTTGTTTTTATTAGTTAAAATACTCTGTTCTGGTGAAACAGCAACAAATCCCAAGAGCCAAGAAGCCTAAAGATGTGTCACCGGCACCTTTCAGGTTGTCTTCTACTGATTTTGTTTTAGAACTAACTCTTGGTCGCCCTTGGATACGTCCGGTCACTGTTCTGTACACAGACGTATACAGCAATGCACAAGGGCTTCATTCCCACCTTGCTGGCATAGTCTATGCAGATACCCATCGCTCCTGCAGAAGGCAGAGGTACATGAAGGAGACCAGTTTATCTTGTGCAGACAAGGTGGAAGGGCCAAATATGAAATGTCAACCAACTAAAAGGGGAAGTAATGGGTTAATAAAGATAGGCCATACTGACGAGTCAGACGTGTTTCTTGCCCCTCCTGGTCGAGAGCAGCCTCTTCGGTTGTCTTGGCTCCGGAACAAGCAGCAGTGGGCATACACACTTCACTGTACATGTGACCACTCAGCCAATCACAGGCTTCAGTGGCCATACAGCCATTAATGGCATGTGACCTTTGAAGCCTGTGATTGGTTGCATGGTCACATGTACAATGAATGGCACATGACCTCTGCAGCTTTCTCCAGGACTGGAGGAGAGAAAAACAGGGTTCCTGCTCCATCTCTGACCAATGAGTATGGCTTAAAGGGGTTTTTCCATGCAGAAGTTATTGATGACCTAAGACCCGATAGATCACTGGAGGACAAGCTGGCCGGGCTCAGGCTCACGTATTTTGGCCATGTAATGCAAGCAGAGTCGCGAGAAAATCTATCATGCTTGGACAGATCAGCGGCAAAAGAAGACCCGGCGCCAAAGAACACGATGGCCGATACTGTCAGAGCGGATACTGGCATGGATATCACACAACTGAAAGAAGCAAAACCAAAAAACATGGAGTGAGCTCACCTGTAGGGTCGCTGAGGGTGGTAAACGACAAAACCACTAACAACAATCCTCAGCATAGGTCAATAATAGTTCATTCCCGGGGACCCGTTGCTCAGGATCCCCAGAGATCAGCTGATCGCCCGTCAAGCTGTCAGTGCAGCAGAGCCGACCGTGGTCATCAGAGATGGGAGTGGAAGTGCCATAGAGGGCTTTACCCCGACTGAAACCAACGGGAGATGAAGCCGGCTATTACACCTCCAGCCCTTCAGGCTCCGACACCGGGGTCAGAAGTGGAATAGGCTTCAGCTCCCATTGAGCTTAATGAGAGTGAAGGTGGCCATGGCACCGATGTTAACATCCGACCATGCTGCACTAACAATGGACCAGGCAGCTGACTGGCAGGGATCCCAGGCGGCAGCTACCCAGAGATTAACCACTGAGGTCCTACCCGGAAGATAATAGTTTTTGCCCAGAAAACCCTTGTAAATGTGTTTCTTACCAAAACCGACTGGATAGGTGATGAAAGTCAGATCGGTGGGGGTCTCACCACCAAGACCCCACCGATCCCAAGAGCGAGGGTCCTTTGTCCCCAGTCCTCCTTACTGGGGGACTCCTGCCACACTTGTCCTAGGCTATTGTCATGAGCCCATGAATTTAATGAAGTGGTGCCGCACATATGTGACCGACGCTCTGTTCAATCTGACGGCTGAGTGACGAGACGAGGGGGACACGTTAACTCCATTCCCGGTGGCTCTGTCAACGGTGAGACCCCCAACAATCACAACTATCACCTATCCGGTAGTTAGGTCATAAGCGTTGTTTTCAGTACAACCCCTTTAACTCTTTTCCGGTCCATATTTTTTTTTGTAATCTCGGAAAACGCCCATTACCAGCAGAACAAAGCTGCGCCAAATAGTGAGGCGACTGCAGAAGTTACTGCTAAATAGCATTAAAAGGTGGTAAGCTGAGAGAACAGAATTATTGTACTTATGAGCTTGTCAACTAAACCACAAGAAGCAACTGTCCAACATGAAACCCTAAACGAGCCGCAGTCAGACGTCCTACATCACAAGGAGCGACAGTCAGCGACGGCGCGGAGGGCCCAGGACAAAACTAGGGCAGCCTCGCAGCGACTACTCCCAAAGTTATCCATCAGCCAAAACAGTCACCAGCACGGGGGTCTCCGGAGCCCCTCTATACTCTGGCTGACAGAGGAAGCCTCTTAACCACTTCAGGCCTGGAGATTTGTCATTTTTTTATTTTTGTTTTTTCCTCCCAGCCTTCCAAGAGCCATAACTTTTTCATTTTTCCATTCACGCAGCCGTATGAGGTTTGTTTTTTGTCGGACGAGTTGTATTTTTTAATGGTACCACGTAATGTATCATACAATGTACGGAAAAACATTTTTATTAGGAGTATTTTGGGGTGCAAACATCTTTTTGATTACTTATTACAATTTTTTAGTTGCCGGGAAAGAAAAAAAATACAGTTCTTGCATTCCATCCATTTTTTTCTGCCTTCACCGTGTGCGATAAAACTTGTGCTGTATTAATAGTTCAGACTTTTACATACACGATGATACCAAATATGGGGGGAGGGGGGTTAATGTTAAAAAAAAACCTCTTCAAAAAAAGATTTAATAAAAATGTTGTCCCCATAAGGTACTTGAACTAGCGATCATTTGATTGCTTTTATTATGTACGGCAATACTTCAGTATTGCAGTATATAGTGATTTTTGAAAATCACATGCACACAAAGAATCACAAGGCTAGGGTGCATTCAGACGACCTTATATCGGCTGGGTTTTCACGCCTCTGAGCTCCCGCCCCCTCTCTGCCTCCTCTCCACCCCCCTGCACTATTTTCAATGAGGAGAGGCGGGACAGGGACAGAGCCAATTCTCGGAACTTAGCCCCGCCCCTATCCCACCTCCTCTCATTGAAAATAGTGCAGAGGGGCGGAGGGGGTGGAGAGGAGGCAGAGAGGGGGCGGGAGCTCAGAGCACTGCTCCTGGCTCTTCCAGCCTCCTCCCCCTGCAGAGAGAGACGCCGTATATCGGCTGGGCGTGAAAACCCAGCCGATATACGGTCATGTGAATGCACCCTAAGGAATATATCATTCAGAGTTTCTCAAGTTGATCTTGTCCTCACCCGTGTGAGCGCCCCCTAACACAGACAAGTGTATCCTGACCCAAACTCACAGCATCATAGGAATATACCCCAATGTGAGTTGGTAGCAGGAGACCCGCAGTTGGGCGCTCGTCTGTAATACATTTGTGCTACACTGACCATAGAGCGCCGCTGACTTATGAAAGTTGAACCTCAGGCCGTATTCAGGCGAGTACAATCCGTGGTGGACAATACACGGACCCCCATCTACTGCCCGATATCAGCAGACTCCACATGTGCGATCAGCATCTGTCAAGTGATTTCCATCAGTCCATTTCTCCATAGAGCGGACAGCGTGCCGCCATCTGACTGGGTCTTTAAAGGTATTCCTTGGGACAGGCAGGGAGTGCAAAGAAAAATAAAGCGATACTCGCCCCTTTAAATGGCCCCAAACCAGCACAGAAGTCACCAACACTCTGATTCCGTACCATTCATTGTACACTTGCCCCCTCAGCCAGCACTTCCAGGATCCTGCACTGGGCTATTTAAAGGGGGGGGGGTCTGTTTTATACAATTGATGGGCTATCCCTAAGATAAGTTATCAATAGTAGATTGGCGGGGGTTCATTGTCAGTCAGCTGTTTGTCAGGCCAGTGCACCGAGCTAATTTCTACAGGAAGCAGACAGCACCATTTTTACTGCAGTGGCCTGGCTTGGTATTGCAAGCCAAGTTCTCATTGAAATAAATAGGAACCTTGCCTGCAATACCAAGCTTGGCCACTGCAGTGAGAACAGAGCTGTCTGCTTCCTGCAGAATTCAGCTCAGTACACAAGCACACAGCTGATTGGCGGGGGTCCCGAGCAACAGACCCCTGCCAATCTACTATTGAGGATAGCCCATCAATAGTTTAAAACCGGGTAACCCCTATTTTTTCTCAAAGCACAGGGGCCACCAAGTCCAGGAGCATGCTTCCTATCCTCGCCTGTCACTCCATTTCCTCGCTACCTGCTTATAGTGCTGACATTCAGTGATCCTCCAGTTTTGAGACAAAATTCTATCTTAGGACCGGCGGGTAGGGGGCAGTATATTACCTGCAGCAGGCTTGGTCACCCCAGTCCTATAGATTTATGTATAAGTTACGCCAGAAAATGGAGTAAATTATACCAGAAACGTACGCCAGGGCGGACCTGGCATATGGAGCTGCTGGGCATGCTCCTCTCCACGTGCCAGGGAAGATTGTACCGAGCCTGGCGTCGGTAATGCCAAGGTTAGTAAGTTTCTCCCATAGTGTATTGGTAGTTAGGAATATCAATGCCCTATACCTGCTCTGTGATTGGCTGATGCCGCTCTCATGAGAAGTGCTGGCCAATCACAGGGCCGGTGTAGTGTAATTAGAAAACGGTGGCGACCATTTCAGCTGCTGGATCACAATAACCAGAAGCGGCAGAACGGAGAGACGGTGAAGACGATCCTCTGCAGGTAACGTACCCTCCGCCCTCCGCGCCAGGGACGGACGCTTGGCCCAAGACCGGAGGCTCGCTTGTAACAACCCATTAATAATCCGTATGTCTGCGGTACTAAAGCTAAAACAATCAGAACAATTAGCGCGCTTTCTAAGGTGGAGCGCCATAATGGTCCGAGTCATCCCTCTCTTACACCGCTGGTTGTGCCTGCGAACGCTGATGTGTTTTGCATTGCGGTGCGGGAAAATCACATGAAGGAAAAAAAATTTAAATCGCATTGCGCTCGCGAGCCGCTCGCACGTACGTGCAGGCGCAAAGGGATTATTACCTCGCCCAAATAATGCAATCCCACAGAAAAATAGGATGCGCTTCAGTATTTCGGTCTCAGACTATGGCCCCCTGCACACGGGCGGAAATTCCGCGGCGGGATTTCCCGCAGATTTTCCGCCCCTGGAAGCTGCCATAGGATTGCGTTAGAGAACACAATCCTATGAAGACGGCCACGATTTGTCTGCGCAAAATCACGCGCAGAAAACTCAGCGAGCCGCGCACAGAATGGTCACTCCCCGGCCGCCAGCTCCAGTCTGCGCATGCGCCGGCTGCCCGCACTTCAAAGAGCCGCGGGAGCAGGTGAGAGCCGCTCTGGTCTCTGCAGGCGCTCCGGTCGGGTCTGCAGGCAGCCTATGGCTAATTTCACACTGCAGATCGCGCCAATGTGCTCCGGAACGCACAAAATACCCGCGGATGTGAGACGTTGACACGAAAAACCGCCTCCCATCACTCCAAGGAAGCAGCTCATGAATACATCAACGTTCAAAAGAATGGGGTTCATATATTCGTGCGTCTCGCAATGCAAAAATCTCACACGATTTTCTCGGCCGTGTGAAAGTGACCTATTAGTAAGAGCAAAAATAACGGCCGTGTAAATTAACCCATTAGAAGTGATGTGCTAAAACAACGCGTGCGTCGCGCAAATACACGGAAATTACAAGAAAGCGTTTGCAGCATTATTGTCCACGACTCCATATGGACCAAAAGAAATTAAAATTGCACGTCCCGCCATGTGACGTCCCGCCATGTGACGTCCCGCCATGTGACGTCCCGCCATGTGACGTCCCGCCATGTGACGTCCCGCCATGTCCCGCCATGTGACGTCCCGCCATGTGACGTCCCGCCATGTGACGTCCCGCCATGTCCCGCCATGTCCCGCCATGTCACGGCATGTGACGCGCATTCGAAAGCAATGCTGTTTTTCTATATTTTCACTATTGGAACAAGATGCCGTTTTCACACATTTGGAAGATCACGGAACGCATCGCACTTGCAGAAACGCAGCTTTGCAAGTGTACCATCAGTCCAAGCTTCTGGGGGCGGTATCGCACTCGCCCGTGTGAAAGTGGCGTAGTAACCCGCTGCCAACCAGGAGGCTCCATGCTGTACGCCGCGCCGGCGGTCCTAGGGGCCTGTTCACACCCGCGCTTTCGTGTACGGCTCAGGTATAAAGAGAAGTACATGAAGAAAAGTGTGAAAACGCGCCCATATTAAGTACACGGTTACATTTCTTGAACGCGGTAAACGCTGCGATCCGTTTTTTATATGAAAAACAAACTTCTTCTCTGTAAACGTTTTTCTAATAAAGTTTTGTAGTTCAACACTTTTTTCCCTCGATCACAAAATCCGTGTTAAGTGGATTAACTTGTACAACCCGACGCTTCTAGACGTTTCCCTCGACTGCGATGCAAACCATGTTTACGTCTCTACGCTTTTTTATGGCACATAAATACGCGGCGCGATCCGCTTATCAATCCCACAAAACAAAAATCATGCCTGACGCCGTTCGTCAGGCCAACGTGCGCCTATCCTTACAGCTCCGCCCATCACAGCCCACGGATCCGTGAAACGCTACATTTTCATCCGTTTTTTTGGACAGACATCGGATGAGCATTCGCCAGTGCGAACGGACCCCGAGAGCCTCAATGTCGCTCCTCGCCTTCCCCCTGACCAAGAAGCGCCATCACGGTGACCGTGGTTGTGTTATGGGAAGCTCATGCCACTTACAAGGTCTACACAACTATTACTGGACAGACGGGCACATAGACTCAGCGGGCATCACATCTCAGGGAAGGCACATTCCCGATGCCCCGAGGTTCTGTGCCCGCGAGGAGCGATGCAGCAGTGACTCCAGCGTGATCCGCAACAGTGACGCACGACAGGTGACAAAATTATAGGTCTGGCGCTGTGAGTCTGCAGACCGGCACCACGGGCACGAGTCGCCACAAGCAATGCCAGCCGCAATTATTGCAAGTTATCACATTTCAAGTTTGCCAGCCAGCCCCATATACCATCAGGCGGTGCCCACACACGTACCCAGCGATAAGTGCTGCGTGTAATGTACAGCAGGGGGGTGGGGGGGGGATTGGGCATGTGGCTAGTAGTACATGTTGGGACTGGCACAGCTGGGGTGTGACTTGTACTACTGTATGTTTGTCGCTGGGGGTGTGGCTGGCACTGCCGGGCATGAAGTAGTGTGTGGGTGGTACTAGTTGACATGTAATGGGCATGCAGCTGGTAGTGGTAGGCATATAGTGTGCCTTGATGACAATGGTGGGCATACACTGTGTACATGATAAAAGGTATGAGGCTGGCACTGCAGGGCATGCAGATACTGATCGCCATGTAATAGTGTGTGGGTGGTATTAATCAGCACATAGTAATGGGCATGCAGCTGGTAGTGTGTGGCTAGCACTGATAGGCATATAGTGTGTAGCTGCTAATAGTGTGTGGCTGGAACTGGTGAGCATGCACTGTATGATTGGCAGTGGTGGGCATGCAACTGGTGGCAGTGTGTGGTTGGCAGCAGGCCTGGCAGAGGTGGGCACACAGCTGGCCTGGCAGTGGTGGGCATGTAGTGTGTGTTACAGTGGGGTGCACAGCTGGTGGCAGCAGGCCTGGTAGGGGTGGGCACGCAGCCAGTGGCAGCAAGCCTGGCGCTGGTGAGCATGTAGTGTGGGTGGCTGGCAGTGGGAATGTGGTGGGCAGCAGGCCTGACAGTAGTGGGAATGTCGTGTGTGTCTGGCAGGCAGTGGTGGGCATATAGTGTGTGTGACTGGCAGTGGTGGGCACGCAGCTGGTGTCGTTAGGCCTAGCAGTGGTGGGCATGTAGTATGTGTGTAGCTGGCAGTGGTAGGCACAGTTGGTGGCATTAGGCCTGGCAGTGGTGGGCATGTAGTGTGTGTGAGGCTGGCAGTGGGCACAGTTGGTGGCAGCAGGCCTGGCAGTGGGTGGGTATGCAGTGCATGTGTGGCTGGCAGGATGTAGTTGGCTGCAGGCCTGGCAGTGGTGGGCATGTAGTGTGTATGGCTGGCAGTGGTTGGCACAGTTGGTAGCAGGTCTGGCAGTGGTGGGCATGTAGTGCATGTGTGTCTGGCAGTGGTGGGCATGTAGCGTGTGTGTGTGTGTCTGGCAGTGATGGCATTGTGTGGTGTAGTATGTGTGTGTGGCAGTGGTGGCAGTATCTTGTTGGCTGCAGGCCTGGCAATGGTGGGCATGTAATGTGTGTGTGTGTGACTGGTAGTGGTGGGCACAGTTGGTGGCAGTGTGTGGCTGGCAGCAGGCCTGGCAGTGTGGGCATGTAGTGTGTGTGTGGCTGGCAGTGGTAGGCACGCAGCTTGTGGCATCAGGCTTAGCAGTGGTGAGCATGCAGCGTGTTTGTGCGTGTAGAAGGCAGTGGTGGGCACGCAGCTGGTAGCAGCAGGCCTGGCAGTGGTGGGCATGTAGTGTGTGTGTCTGTCTGTCAGTGGAGGGCAGTTGGTGGCAGCAGACCTGGCAGTGGTGGGCAGTGAAGCTTGATAAAGGCGTCAGCTAGACGCAGAAACGCGTTGCTTTTAATATTTTACTTATACTTGATTGTTATGTGGGGAATAAAAATATTGGCTTTCTATTTGAACTGAGGTTTTTTAGAGGCTTATTCCCCTGTCTACCTAAGGGTTAATGTTGGAGCGCAGCTATAAAGAAAGTTTTTTCTTTTTTTCTACTTATTGTCTGGCAGTGGTGGGCATGTTGTTTGTCTGTCTGTCTGTCTGTCAGTGGAGGGCAGTTGGTGGCAGCAGACCTGGCAGTGGTGGGCATGTGGGTGTGTTCAGCTGTCAGTGGTGGCAGAGTGTGGTTGGCAGCAGGCTTGGCAGTGCTGAGCATGTAGTGTTTGTGTGGCTCGCAGAGGTGGGCACAGCTGGTGGTAGCAGGCCTAGCAGTAGTGGCAGTGTGTGGTTGGCTGCAGGCCTCGCAGGGGTGGGCATGTAATGTGTGTGGCTGGCAGTGCTGGGCAGGCAGCAGACCTGGCAGTGGTGGACATGTAGTGTGTGTGTGGCTGGCAGTAGTGGGTACAGTTGGTGGCAGCAGGCCTTGTAGTCGTGGGTATGTAGTATATATGTGGTTGGCAGTGGTGAGCACAATTGGTGGCAGCAGAGCTGGCAGTGTGTTGTGTGTGTGGTTAGCAGTGGTGGGCACAGCTGGTGACAGCAGGCCTGGCAGTGGTGGCAGTGTGTGGTTGGCTGCAGGCCTGCCAGTGGTGGGCACAGCTGGTGGCAGCAGGCCTGGCAGTGGTGGCAGTGTATAATGGTTGCAGGCCTGGCAGTGGTGGGCACAGCTGGTGGTAGGAGGCCTGGCAGTGGTGGGCACAGATGGTGGTAGCAGGCCTGGCAGTGGTAGGCATGTAGTATGTTTGGCTGCAAGTGGTGGCAGTGTGTGGTTGGCTGCAGGCCTGGCAGTGGTGGGCACAGCTGATGGCAGCAGGCCTGGCAGTGTGTGGTTTGCCACAGGCCTGGCAGTGGTGGGCACAGCTTGTGGTAGCAGGCCTGGCAGGGGTGGGCATATAGTGTGTTCAGCTGGCAGTGGTGGCAGTGTGTTGTTGGCTGCAGGCCTGGCAGTGGTGGGCACAACTGATGGCAGCAGGCCTGCCAGTGGTGGGCATGTAGTGGTGGCAGTGTGTGGTTGGCTGCAGGCCTGGCAGTGGTGGGCACAGCTGATTCTAGCAGGCCTGGCAGTGGTAGGCATGTAGTGTGTTTGGCTGCAAGTGGTGGCAGTGTGTGGTTGGCAGCAGGCCTGGCAGTGGTGGGCACAGCTGGTGGCAGCAGGCCTGGCAGTGGTGGGCATGTAGTGGTGGCAGTGTGTGGTTGGCTGCAGGCCTGGCAGTGGTGGGCATGCAGTATGTTTGGCTGCAAGTGGTGGCAGTGTGTGGTTGGCTGCAGGCCTGGCAGTGGTGGGCATGCAGTGTGTTTGGCTGCAAGTGGTGGCAGTGTGTGGTTGGCTGCAGGCCTGGCAGTGGTGGGCATGCAGTGTGTTTGGCTGCAAGTGGTGGCAGTGTGTGATTGGCAGCAGGCCTGGAGGTGGGCATGTAGTGGTGGCAGTGTGTGGTTGGCTGCAGGCCTGGCAGTGGTGGGCATGCAGTGTGTTTGGCTGCAAGAGGTGGCAGTGTGTGGTTGGCTGCAGGCCTGGCAGTGGTGGGCACAACTGATGGCAGCAGGCCTGCCAGTCGTGGACATGTAGTGGTGGCAGTGTGTGGTTGGCTGCAGGCCTGGCAGTGGTGGGCACAGCTGGTGGCAGCAGGCCTGGCAGTGGTGAGCATGCAGTGTGTTTGGCTGCAAGTGGTGGCAGTGTGTGGTTGGCAGCAGGCCTGGCAGTGGTGGGCATGCAGTGTGTTTGGCTGCAAGTGGTGGCAGTGTGTGGTTGGCAGCAGGCCTGGCAGTGGTGGGCATGCAGTGTGTTTGGCTGCAAGTGGCGGCAGTGTGTGGTTGGCTGCAGGCCTGGCAGTGGTGGGCATGCAGTGTGTTTGGCTGCAAGTGGTGGCAGTGTGTGATTGGCAGCAGGCCTGGAGGTGGGCATGTAGTGGTGGCAGTGTGTGGTTGGCTGCAGGCCTGGCAGTGGTGGGCATGCAGTGTGTTTGGCTGCAAGAGGTGGCAGTGTGTGGTTGGCTGCAGGCCTGGCAGTGGTGGGCACAACTGATGGCAGCAGGCCTGCCAGTCGTGGACATGTAGTGGTGGCAGTGTGTGGTTGGCTGCAGGCCTGGCAGTGGTGAGCATGCAGTGTGTTTGGCTGCGAGTGGTGGCAGTGTGTGGTTGGCAGCAGGCCTGGCAGTGGTGGGCATGCAGTGTGTTTGGCTGCAAGTGGTGGCAGTGTGTGGTTGGCAGCAGGCCTGGCAGTGGTGGGCACAGCTGGTGGCAGCAGGCCTGGCAGTGCCCTCAGGTGACAGCCCCGCCCCCTCCTCCTCCCTCGTCAGATTACCTTGATGCACCGCCACATTGCAGCCGTGCCCGTCGCAGTACACCAGCGGGTTCTCGGCCCAGCCCCTCTCGTCCGAGCACACGCAGCAGCCTCCGATCATCTCCTTCATACTAGTCGTCAGCTCTTCCTCCTCGGCTGTCAGGGACACCATCTACAGGACACCGAACACAACAAGCACCGGTTACTCCCGCACGCTGCCCAGGCTCGGCTCCCCGCGCCGGCCGCCGCCTGCCACCCGCATTACTTGCTCTGGAGCCGCCTCATGTCGCCGGGGCTGCCCGGACTGGCAGAGGGGGCAGGATGACGACGAGGGAAGGCGAGCACTGCGCATGCGCCCTCATGACACCGATGTCACCTACTGCAGCAGCGCCCCTACAGACTGAGCGCTGTCACTGCGTGCCAATGGCGGCGGCTCCGCTCCTCACGTGAGTGTGAGCCGGGCGGCCAGAGTGTAGCGCAGCCCGTTACACCCCGTCATGCGGCCACAGCGTCCGGGAGAGGAGAGGAGAGGAGGGGGGCGGACGAGCGGTCGCCCATAGCAACCAGTCTGACTTGCCTGCGGCGCGCTGGAAAATGAAAGCAGCCACGTGATTGGTTGCTATGGGCGACGGTTTCCCTCAGCAACGAATTTTATAACTCTCCTGCCATGTAGCTGCAATTCCCTTAATCCGACATTTGATAATCCAGAATCTCTATTTATGGTTTTCTGTATTTAAAATTGAAGGTGATGTTAACCCCTTCACGTCCCCACAGCGCTGCTGTTATGGCAGGGGGCGGATTCTCTATAACCACCAGCAATGTCCCCCTGAAGTCGACGCAGCACGAAAATCGGACTCTTCAGAGTCCAGTGCACGTTCTCTCCCATAAACCCGTGAAACTCGGCGTAATATCGCGCTCGCCAATGTGCGTTTGTCCTGAATATACGAGGCGTTTATGTGTCAAAACAGTCCTGCATCACTTTAGGGAAACCTGGCATCACTCGCCTGCACGTGGCACGATGCTGCCGCCGGCGCCATGGGCGATTTGTCTCATCGCTCATGTATATGACCCCATTCGAAAGAGTTTCGTAACACACAAATCTCGGGTGATTTTTTTCAGCGCCCTAAGAGAGCGCGCAATATGAGAAAAAAGAACATAATTCCACCATCTTTAGGAGTCTTGATTTACGGAGCGCACGCTGCGGCAGGGATGGCATGATAACTCCATTCTGCGGGGCGCCACCATTTTCTGCCCGCTGTAACCTTCTGTATAGCGGTATGGCTGCTCGTTTTTTTAATGTAGTTTCTATTAGCGCCATTTTGATCTATTTTCATTACATGGAAACGGAATGACCCAAAAAGCACAAATCTGGCGCAGTGGATTTTATTTCTTCTGACGACATTCTCCATACGGGATAAATATTGTGTTACTTGGATAGATCGGATATTTACAGTTGCGGCGATAACAAATATGGGAAAGAGGGAGTTAAATGTTTTTTGCGGCCGCTCGCACGCGGGCATATCGTTACCGTGGGTTGTGCATTAAACTTTCCCACGCGTGACGTACGATGCCAATAGCTCATGGATTTGTATTGGGCCACTCACACCAGCGCCTTTTTCGTGCAAATATTAGGCACTGGAAAAAAAAATCGCAGCATGCTCTATCTGGGCGCGTATTACGCACAGATACACACCAAGATAGAGCATGGCGATCGGCGGCACGCAGCAAGTATGCCATTGTGTATCTGCTGCGTTGTGTGCGCCCGCCTTCCTTTTATTTTTTCCACTAATTAGTAAAACTTTTTTGCCTTATTTTTGTACTCCCCACGGGGGGACTTGAGCTCGCGATCATGTGATCGCTCATACAGTGTAATGTAATACCGCAGTATTACATTATACCGCATTTTGACAGGCAGTCTGTGAAGGCGTTGGCACAGGCCTACCTTGCCAGGCATTTGTTCATGGCAGCCTTCAGAAGGTCCCCAGCTACCATGGCAACCGAGCGGCGCCTTGCGATCCTCATCATGGTGGGCTCATTCGGAACCCCTGAACAACAATCAGGACATTTAAAGGGTTAACAGCCCCAGTGATCAAGGCTCTTGCGGGTGGGTGTCCTCTATCCTGCTTGCGATCCCGCTCCTTATAAACCCCTCACACACAGGACAGAACTGTACGCCTTGTGGTGTTAAGGGGTTAAATACCCAAAAGTACTAGTCTGCAGTCACACGAACGATCATCACGCACGCCGTCCGTCGATTCTGAGATGGGCAGAACTCGCAAGTGAAAAGATCCAGGTACTCGGCTACGTCAGACAAACCCCATAGAGATGGATCGGGCGTTAACGTGTACCGACCCTCCATTTAAATGGGGGACTCATAACCCCCGTTCTCGTAAGTGGTAGAGGGCCCAGCGGTCGGACCCCCTGCCGTTATACATTTATGATAGGACACAACTTTCTCTTGAAATCAGAGGGTCACTTTAAGACAAGCCTGTGGCTCATCTGAATAGAATGCAGCATACTGCAATACTATGGTATTGCATTATACTGGAAAAGCGATCAGAAGATTGCAACTTCAAGCCCCTCAAAAGAACTAAAAAAAATGGGACAATCAGTAAAAAAAAGTGTTACAAATTATTAGTAAAAATAAAACGTGGTAAAAGTTTTAAAACCCTCTTTTTCAGGTATCACATCAGAAAATAAAAAGCTGAATATTGGTATCACTGCATCCGTAAAAGTCCATTTTAGTAAAATACTAAATTATTAATCTTGCATGGCGAACACCGTAAGAAAAAAGCAAGGTCAGAACTGTGCTTTTCTGGTAACCCCAATTCCAACAAAAATAAATTAGCTCCGCCCTGTCCCACCCCCTCCCATTGCAAACGCCGGTGAGGGGGAGGGAAAGGGGTGACTGCTCAGATGGAAACCTATATCGGCCATCCGTGAAAACGCCGGCCGATATACACCCGTGTAAATAAGCCTAAATTTGGTATCACCGTAATCGTACTGACCCCCAGAATAAAGATAAGATGTTTTTATTACACCTTGAATATCATAGCAGCCACCACCAATCCCTCCAAAAAAAGCAAGAAAGTGGCGAAATTACACTTATTTCATTTTTCTCCACTTAGACATTTTGTAACTTTTTTTCCAATACATTGAAAGATACAACTGGGCCCGCAAAGAGCGAGCGCTCACGCGGTTGTGTCGGCGGAGAAACAAGTTCTACGTTTTTGAAAAACGAAAACGCAAAAACAAAAGAGGGCTGCAGCTTAAGGGGTTAACAACCCGTGTGAAACGAGCCCAAAAGGGGTTTTCACCCATCCAGCCCTGGAATCCCCACCAATTGTTGGCACAGGTGACCGGAGCCCCTCCTTCCTTTTCACCCAACAACTAATTAGTAGCCATGATGGCGCGCCTCGTCACTCTGCGGCGTGCAGGTATACCGTATGGCGAGACGTGATGGGAGCTCCTGAAGTTACATCGTATCAGTACTGTGGTCTATGTGATGAGTCAGCAGGCCTGTGCGATATATGAAAGCTTTCCACCATTTTTCTGTGTAGAAAGGGGATAGTTGACGGCCCCAGAACCAAGCAGGCCTCAAAAATAAAACGGCAGCGCAAAAATGAGTCCATCACATATTGTACAGGTGAAAAATGTGCCGTGGTGTTTTCCACAGGAAAGGAGGACGCCATTGGTATAGCTATAGGGGATGCAAAGGTAGCTGCCACACCCAGCAGCTGGTGGGGGGACTGAAAGCCCCTCTTTCCTAGAAGAAGACACCAGTATTGTAGATGGATTATAGTTGGAGGGGGCCATGGTGCAGATTTTGCTTTGCGGCACAGGAGCTTCAAGTTACGCCTCTGGGGGACGCCAAATATCAGAGGGTATGGAAGTGGCACCGTGCAGGTGGTAACCAAAAAACAGCAGAGCTATCATATGTCAGGGACAGAAACTTTCCGGAATAAATCTTGTTATTGTGGTGCCCGTCTGTGAGTATTAGGCGGCGCGGGCGCAGCACAGGTGTGCGTGTGAGGATGGCGAGGCTGCTGATTACCCACCTGTTCCTATGGAGGGTATAATTAATCATGGCCACATGAGACGAGGACAGGGACACGATAGCGAATGTTTTGCATTTAGACTCTACATCACGTAGTTGGGCTTCATGTTCACCGCAGTTCTGCTAATTTCAGGTCTTTCTCGTTGTTTTTTTTCACACGCTGTTATTTCCTATTGGAGTTGCTGGATAAAATGCTGCAACGACTCCATGGATGGGGCAACCGTCAGGGCCCACAGCGACCGCGATATGAAGGGGGTTGTTACAAATCTCATTCCGATTTGATAACCACAGAAAATCACTAGAAGTGTCCCGCGGCTGCAAGTTGGGGTATACACTTCTGTATGGCCATATTAATGCACTTTGTAATGTACATCGTGCATTAATTATGAGCCATACAGAAGTTATTCACTCACTTGTCTCCGTTCTCGCGCTGTCTCTGCGTCCCCGTCGCCATAGAGCCATCTAATTTCTTCCTCAGCAGTCTGTTTTAGGCCTCCTTCCCACGAACGGATTTACGCAGCGTAAATTCGCAGCAAAAATCCGCCGCGTTGCCCGCAGCTATTAGGTTCTATTGAACCTAATAGCGCAGTGCTCACGGTGCGTAATTCCACCGCGGAATTTCGTACCGTGAAATCTCCCGTCCTCACCCGCGGCATGCTCTATTTGCCGCGGGTGTACGCGCTGACGGCTTCCATTGCAGTCAATAGAAGCCGTCCGTTCACGCTATCTCCCGCTGTAACACAGCGGAAGATAGCGTGAAAAAACGCTTCCCCGCCTACCGCCGCGCGTCATATGACACGGCCGGCGCGTCACATGACGCGGCCGGCTACGTCATGTGACGCGGTGGGCATGTCACATGACGCGACGGCGGTGGGCGGGGAAGCGTCTTCACGCTATCTTCCGCTGGTAAGTATGGGGTCTCTGGGGGGCGCCGTGACGGGCTTCACTGCGGAATATTCCGCAGCGGAGCCCGTCACGCTCGTGTGAAGCCGGCCTTAGACGCGCTTGCGCAGTCTGTACTCTCCCCGCTGTGAACGAGCCGCTCCAGCGTGCCCGCGCGATACAGCTCGTCTGCGCATGCGCAGACGAGCTATCACTGCACGGGAGCGGCGTTTCATTCATTACAAGTGCACGCCTCAACCGATGACATCAGTCACCTGCTCACGTGACCGGCATCTCGGGAGTGCGCATGAAAGCCTCCTGGAAGCGCGGTGCACCGTGGAACGCACCCTGGGACATCACAGGCGCCATCTTGGAAGAAGAACTTTATAAGTTATTATTTCTTCAAAACGGTAAGTAGGAAGCGGTTTATAACCGCTTTAAAGGGCTGCTTTATGTCGGGGGGGGGGGGTGACAGGGGGAATGGGCTAATTGAAAATTTTGAGGTTTTGGCTCGGGACAACCCCTTTAACACGAATGGCTACAATCAGAAAATACACATCAGCTGTGATCACTGGAGGTAGCTGCACTGTAATCACTATCACTTTGTGCAGCTGGTATCTCATTGTTATACAGAGGTACACTAGAGCTGTGTTGCTGTATCTGAGACACTGTGATTGAAAAAAAAAAAAGTTTCCTTGTAGACTATACATAATTTATTCTTGAATTTAAGAGATATAATAGAGGTAAAATCACGTGTCGGGTTAAGCCACACCCCTAATCTGGTAAAAAAGGTGGCAACCTCATTAATGAACAACATGATCAGCCAATGAATGAGTGTTCGCCTATTTGTGGACTAAACCGCAGGAGCTTCACACAGGCAGATGATCGGGGGGATGAATGTGTCGTGTAAAAGGTCCTTAACTGTGGTGAGTGGAGTGACAATCCTAGTGGAGCATATTGTGGAAGCCGCCCTGGTTGCCGCCCAGACACAATTAAGAGCCAACTAAGCAGAGATTTTAAGAAAACAACTAAACTAATGATGAGTTTGTTTTAGCGTTCTGATACGGCGACCCTGCTTTTGGGGCAAGGAACCTGCAGGAGAAGACGTCATCATCGCTGGTCTCTCCAGGAGCAGGAGGAACATCTCAGACTACCCAAGAGTCTGGAAACCATTATACCTACATGATGACAGGAAGCATTAAAGGGCCGGCACCAGGTATGTTGTCTGCATGTACAGGGGCATTGTTACACTCAACCCCAAAGTCAAATGGGACTTATGGAAGTGAAAACGAAAAGCTGAGTCTTCTTCGCAACGACCGATCGGGTTGGGATTTCTGTTTTCCATCTCTTCTAAATTCAGAGCTGAAATCTAATTGGTTCCTGTGGGCAATGCCGCAGTTCTTGCTGGCATTATTATTTTCCTCATTTGCGTTTGACCACCATTTCGTCTCCGCTGATGGCTGTTTACACTCAGACGTATAGTTTACCTTATCGTGCAAGCCATACTGTATCTTCAGGAGGTTCCAGGGCCCTTCTCTTTTTGGTTCGCCATGCTCTGTCGGTATCAGACTTCTTTGGGTTTTCCATGTTTTCTCACCAATCACTCTGTCCGAAAAGAAGAAAAAAATATGGCGTAAAATTTACGGAGAAAACCAGGATGCATTTATATGACTGAAGTCACACAGCGCTATTTTCTCATTGCTTAACCCCTTCATGACGCGGCCCTTTTTTTTCCATTTTCGTTTTTTCCTCCCCTCCTTAAAAAAATCATAACTCCTTTATTTATCCATCACCGTCGCTGTATGAGGGCTTATTTTTTGCGGGACGAGTTGTAGTTTCCAATGGTGCTATTTAAAGTACCATATAATGTACTGAAAAACTTAAAAAAAAACTATAACTGGAGTAAAATTTTAAAAAAGACATTCCGCCATCGCTTAGGGCGTCTTGCTTCTACGGCGCACAAACTGCAACAAAAACGACACGATAACTTTATTCTACGGGTCGGTACGATTACTACGATACCAAACTTGTATAGATTTTTTTTACTATACTACTCTTTTTTTTTTTTTTTCAAAATTTTTTTCAATTATTTTCTGCCTTCATCTTGCGCACGCAATAACTTTTTAATTTTTCCGTCGACGTAGTTGAGCGAGGGCTATTTTTTGCGAAATGTCCTGTCGTTTCCGTTAGTACTAATTTGGAATACATACGAGTTTTTGATCGCTTTTTATTGTGTTTTTTTTCTGGGAGATAGGGTGACTGAAAGTGCATTTCTGGCGTTCTTTATTTTTTTTTCGGACGACGTTCTCCGTGCAGGGTAAATAATGCGCTACTTCGATAGATCGGACTTTTACGGACGCGGCAATACCAAATATGTATTTTTATTTTATTATTTAGACTTTTTAATTATAAGTATGGCAAAAGGGGGGGGATTTGAACTTTTGTTGCTTTTTTTTTTTTACAATTAAAAAAACTTTATTGCTCTTTTTTTCACTTTACTTTTAATATGCGATACTTTGATCGCTACGTCATACTGCATTCTGACAGGCAGCCTATCAAGCCACCCCACAGGGATGGCTTGCTAGGCAGTCTCTCAAGGCAGCCCTGGGGCCTTTTTAGAAGGCCCCAGGCAGCCATGACACCTGCACGGCTCCCCCGATCTCACTGCGGGGAAGGGGGGGCATACGGTACCCCCGAATGCTGCTCGGGGGCTTTAAATGCCGCTCTCAGAGTTGACTGCGGCATTTAAAGGGTCAATAGCAGCGAACGGCCGATCACGGCTATTGCCCGCGGGTGTCAGCTGTATTAAACAGCTGACGCCCGCTGACCTCTCTGCATACATACCCTGACGCTCCAGGACGTAAATGTACGTCCTGGAGCGGGAAGGGGTTAAGGCTGCTTTCTTACAAACCAGAGAAAATCTTGCACGAACATGAGCCCCGTTCTTTTGAATGTCATATACGAGAGCGTTTTATTCCCCCACCACAATATGATGCGGGAACAAATCATGGGATGTCCTTTTAAATGTGACCGAAGGCTGCATTGCCCCGCCTGCTAGGTGCACGTGAGTGCGATGTCTCCCCATCGAAAACAATGGGTGACACTCTACAATCCTCGGCGGTGCTGTAAGCCTCTACTTCCCCAACATCCTGATATAAAAACACTTTGCATCCATGGGGATATCACGTGTTGGCGAGCGCGATATTGGGCCATGATTCAATGCCCGATATCGCACTCGTCCGTGTGAAATTAGCCATAGCGCTGAAATCTGTGTGCTTTCTGCCAACTATTGATGGAAATACAGTGGATTTTTCCATGCATGGATTTGAAATCTGAAATATTGCTAAAAGATAAGTAAAAGGTCGCTTGTTGACACAGATGCTTTGAGCAAACCGCATGGCATCTGCATCAGGTAGACATGCTTATTAACCCCATGTCATGACGGACCACCACTGCCCTCTCCGCTCAGCTGCCGCTGCCATCCATGCTCTGCACGCTGCTCTTACTCCTCTGCTCGCTCTCAGGTCTCTGCCCGTAGGGCTCGCACACGCTCCCTTCCCCACCACATGCTGGCCATACCTGTTCCCTCCAATCCTGTCCTTGCACCTCTATATCAGGCATCCACGCCCTAGGGTGGATGCCTAAGCAATTGGTCTCATTACTCATTTGTGGAAAGCCCCTGTTAGTGTATATTCTGGTTCTGACCCTTGCCTGACTGATTCTGACTTCTATGCTTCCTGGCCTCGGCTCTGTATTCTGGACATTGTTATTGCTTGCTGCCTGCCCGGACGTTGGGCACTGCCAGCCCCGACTACAGCCTGTCTCTTCACTATGTTCCTGTTCACACCTACAGGTACCGCACCTGGACCCAGAGCAACGCCAGCCGCCACAATAACAGGATTATCTGTGCAAGGAACTGCATGTGGACCCTGCAACAAAAGACAGCATCCTACTTAGAGGGGTCAAATGTGAAAACCGGGGTTCCCCAGGTGTGTGACCTCTAATAGCCTAAAGCCAACCCGTCTGCCTGACACCCAACCGTATGAGGCCGATCTGTCTGCAGGTTCACAGCACAAATCCAAGGCTCAGATGCTGCACATTCTGCTCAAATAGACTGTAGGTCTTTGCAAGAGAAAACTCTGTCATGCCAACATAGCCTAAGGCCGCTTTCACATTTGCGCTATAACCATCTTTCGGAGGTTCCGTCGCAGATTGGGCACAAAGTACCGGAAGGTAAAGCGCGGCATGCAGTGCTTTTTCACCTGGTAAAATTCTGGACAGCTGAGCAGAAACTAAATGGACCCCATTATAGCCAATGTGATCAGTTCAGCGCTGTTCAGTTCCATCATGAGATGGAATCCGTTCAGCCTGGGGATTCCCCTTTTTTGCTCTCCGACGCAGATGTGAAAGCAGCCTTCAGCCCCCTGTCCATGGCCGAGACAGAATATCGCTAGCGATATCCCACCGCGGGGGAGCAGGGGGGAGAAATGACAGGTCTCCGCTTTGAGCCTATCTGATAGATAGGCTCACCGCTGCAAATCGCAGCATGCCGCGATTTGAATACTGCAAGCGGAGAATCGCTATGATTCTGTGCTTGTGGATGTCGGGCTGCTCTTTTCATAGTTAAGCTGTCACTTCAGTCCATGGCAGGCACAGCAGTATATGTTGTATAGCACCTCTGTGTGGTATTGCAGCTCTGTCCTGTTCTATAGAGTTGGACTAAGTTACTCTCAGGTCATGTGACTGTAGCACACCTGAGAAGAGTCCACAGCACTAAACTGAGTGCCGCAGCCACGTGAATCAGCTGATTGGCGGGGGTTCCCGAGCAGCGAACCGCTGCCGATCAACTATAGATGACCTATCACACGGATAGGTCATCAATAGGTTAGGGTGCTTCTAAACAGAACAATCATCAAAAAAATTGTTCAAACGAGTAAAAGTGAACGATGATCATTCAGTGTAAATGGGAGCCACGGAGAATCGCGCACTCCTCGCTCATCGTTCATTTTATGCAGCCATAAAAACAAACCATCATTGCCTTGTTTACTTATCGTCCCTTTAAACTGAACTCGTTCAATCTTTCACATTCGCTAATATAAAAAAAGACTGAACAATACTAAACGATTCTCGTTGAATGAGTCAACGATGACTCTGCCTGTCTAAACAGGCTACACAAGTAGCTAGCGGTGATGTCACCCACTCCTTCACTTGTTTAAAAGGACTTTGTCCCAGAAAACTCCTTTAGAGGGGTTGTCCCACTTCTGGCTGTTTTGTGCAGTGGCCAGATTGGTATTACAGGCTATTGAAGTGAATAGGACTCAGCCTGCAGTACCAACCCAGACCACTGTGCAATGTACGGAGCTGTCTGCTTCCTGCTGCAGAACAGAAGTGGGACACCCCTTTAGGGTGGAATTCATGAATATCAACATAGTTTAATTGCGATTTACTTATTTACTTCCATATATATATATATATATATATATAGCTCTAACATACTCCAGTGCGCTGTACACAGATTATGATTACTCAGATCAGCTGCTATCCCCATAGGGGCTGACAATCTAATTTCACATGCATACACACACTAGGGCCAATTATACAAGAAGACAATTAATCTATCAGCAAATTTCTCTAGTGCTTCGTTTACATGCGGTTAGCCAAGTCGTTTTTTAAATTTTATTTGTGTCCATTGTTGCTGCTTCTGTAAACTTGCTTAAACTTGGTGTGATTGGTCGATACATTGGGTCACTTTTGAATTTACATTATTTTTGTCCCACTGTGTGAATAGAAATTCCTATGGAACATCTGCAAAATAAGTAAATAAAAAAATGTAACAAAACGAGACCAAAATGCCCCGTTTACCCCCAGCCTTAATCCCTACTGCTACAACTGTGGGGTGAAACGATAAAACAAAGTAGACAGAGCTGTGATGGAAGGGGGTAATATTATGGACTGTATGCAGCATTTACATTAGAAATACATATATATATCTTTACAAAACAATGTGACTGTGCATAAATCCCATCACTGGTCTAGTAAATCTAGTTGCACAAGGCATGTGCACTGCGCTCCGCATTAGTGGATGAAGGGGTTAAGTAGTCTTCCCTTCCCCCTTTCTAGTCCCACCCACTTCCAGTGCAGTGATAGTAAAAAGAGAGGGGCAGCTGGCTGGCTCTGGATTACAGAGCTGGGAAGCAGAGGCAGCGCTGCAGCCGCTCATCATTAACCTCTTTGTTGCTGAAAAGCAGAACATGAGAAGGATTTTATGAGAGTACAAGCAATAAATATAAGCGAGTGGTGACACCTCCAATGAGGGGCCTCCGCCACAGACTGGACTAGAGCAGCACTTGGCATAGGAACCAATGGCTGATTTAATATTACGCACATAGACAAGCACAGACAAGATTGCATCCATAATAACAAAGTTTACATGGCTCAAGGTTCCCCCCTCCGCTATATTGTAACCACCGTCATAACGCCAATGCCACCAATGCTGCCTCAACTCTGCTCTGTTTGTAAACTGTCTACATCAACGCTACGGAAAACAGAACCATCTTTGTACACAACTTTGTGTAATTGTGTACGCATCTTTCACATGATAAATGAAGCTCATGGTCCAGTGCCTCAAATTAGTGCAATTGGGGGGGTTCTGTACCAAATAACATCAATTTAATGCAATGATCCTCGCTTCAAAGAGCTTGGCTCAACTCAAGTGTATGCATGAGGCCACAGATGTTGTGAATCCAAGAAAATGTCTTCTCATGGAGCCAAGGAACTAACGAGATAGCGAACATTTTCGCCCTCAACCTCTTTCTTTTACACTAGTGGACACAATCCTGATGCAGAATACAGACTGCAGGGCTTGGCTTTGTCAGCTTTGTCATTTCTATGCATTGTTTGCTTATCCAAAGGCCTACTATCTAATGGCATTCCTCAGATAACATCGGCTGTTTGTAGTGGACAGTCTATTGTCTTTCTATTCTGCAAGATATAATAAGTAGCCTTGTGGGCAGCCAACAATTTAGGTGCTTTTTTTTGTCAGTCTATACATTAACTGTAATCCCTTAACTAGTCTTACTCCTTGGCAGCGCTGGCTGTTTTTGGATTCTCCACATCATTGTAAATTAGATAAGACTTTGATATCTGGTTTCAATGATCTACAAAGACTTTGTTCTCCAGAGTTTTCATTCCATTATTTTTTTTTTTACATGTATATTGTCAAGGAAGGGTTCCGTCGATGCATCACATTTATGGCTGTGGGTGTAGAAATTGTACCAGAATTAATTTTTTGTGATTTAAAAAAAAAATACAAATCCTTGACAATTAAAAAAAAATGTAATTACCGTAATTACAATTTTTATTTTTTTAAAGTCAATATTTTCTATAAACAGTTGGCTACTTCAAATGGCTCACATGTACGAAGTAGATACGTAAGTTCACTCTGTATAGGGTCCTGCCGCTATTGGATACAAGTGAGGACATTTCTACATCTGTTTTTTTTAGCTTGTTTGTTTTTTGTTTTTTTTACTACATTGCGAGGCCAAGTAACTAAGTGTACGCAGAGGGTCCACTCTGTTCATTCCTTATTCGCTGGAGCTCTACCACCCTGGCCTTGAATTGTACATTACATTAACCACTAATGCAAGAACGATTGAGTCAAGGTCTAGGCCTTCATATCAGTTTGGCTGGTAAAGCTCCGCTGCCCAAATTATACAAATATGTTACGTGAACGTCCTTAGATGCATTTAGAAAAATGCCTTTGTTGTAGAAATACGTGTAACCCGCACATTCCCATTTCTACCGATTCACTAAGTGTCCTATGTTTTTTTTCTTCCCTCCCCTAGGAACAAGTGCTCAAATTGTGAAATACAAGAAATGTAATTAACCACTAAGATAGAAGAATAAGTGTTCTCATCCTGGCAGAGGAATGAGGCTGTAAATATAGTACTTCAAGATACCGAGGGTAATTGTCAGCAGACAGGTCTCAAACAGTTTTTTCTACGTATCTCATTAAGACTTGTTTTACAAATTTGTCTAATTTATTTTGAAACAAAAAAAATCCCTACAATATATTGAACCGTTCCTCCATTATGGTAGAACAAAACAGCAGCGTTTCTCATTCCAACTCTATTGGTGTGTTACATCCTTTGCCTGTCAAAAACAATAATTTTTAACTTTCAAAAGAAATATTCAATTATATTAAAATCCACAAGACCAAATTCGAATGAAACATTCCCCCCCCCCCCCCCCATCTATGTCCTACATTCGGTTATGATATCATGGTGTGATGATTACTTGCTAATTAATTTAATAGACAGCATGCACAGTTAAATATTTTTTGCCATTGAGTGAAAGGTAGGGTGCACTGTTATCTTTAACAAGTGAACAGTAGATTAAAGACCCCTAGTAAGACATTTAACATAATACACTTCCTAACAAAAAAAGACTTTGTAATCCTTTCCTGCCGTTCTCTATATTTAGACCACGTATTCCCATGAAGATTATAAACACCCTTTTTATGATTTTCTAATTCACATGCGCAAGTTGTAACCATTTTTGCCAAGGATCTAAACCAGATTCACACCAAATAGTTTTTAGGTTTTAGTCTATTTTTATTTTGCTACTCTTCCCCCCCCCCCCCCATGCCATCCCTTGCTTTAAAAAAAGCCTCAAGCCTACATAATTCCACAAATATATTGTATCTTTTATGTATTCTTTATAGTCTAGTTTGAGTGTAAATGACGACCGTGGTGACTTTGTCATTATTTTTATCAACTTTTTTTTTTCTAATAAAACGTAAACATTTCATACATTTGTAAAACTTGTAAAAAAAAAAATAACACTAAAAAGTTGATTTGCCCCCAAAATAAAAAAATTAAAAAAATAATAATTGGTCAAAACTATTTGGAGTTAAAAAAAAAAAGTTGAAGACAAATGGTTGCCCTGTGTTGAGCATTGAACAGACTATTTAGTGGCTTGAACTAATTTAGCTGGAGATTCCATTCTGACATTTAGGAGCTGGAAATTTATATTTTAGGTTAAAAAGCCATATCTATAATATTTGTACCCAGATCCAGTGCAGATGTTCAGTTGAACAGACTCTCTCAAAATGAAAAATATGAAACTTGTAAGAATTTATTTGTAGTGCAGGCGCAGCAATTTTCTTTTTAGTTGTTTTTGTTTTCTTTTTTATTTCAAATTTGCTTTGTAGAAAACCACAATTTCTGCCTAAATGGCGTAAACTTTCTGATTCTTCCCAGGGAATATTTTGGGAATATCTGTTGCCGGATTCTCGCCATTGAAAAGCAGAATTGAGGAAAACCCTGACAATGTTATACAGAGAGAGCTTGATCATGCTGTGCCTTTGGGAAAAATCCTTGTATTGCCAAGGCCCTAATGTGCTTTTTTCCACTTGATGCACATGGAAAAAATCATTAGGAAAACAGCAAGACTTTTTTTTTTTTCACGGGCGGTGAATTTCAGGAGGATGGGGCTTGTATGGACACAAATAATACCTTTTATCAGTATATAAATTTGTGTCATCATATAAAGTATGTTGCTTAAAAATATCTTTAAAAAATCAGCAGGCAGATTATGACCGTGTGATGGATCTAAGCGTAAAAGGTTTAGAAAAGGTATGGAGATATAAGGTTGAACACTGTAGAGAATTTATGACAAAAAGGGATAGATAATTACTTTTAATCAATGAAAGTGAAAATAAACATTTGTGTTGAGCTTAAAAAATATACAAAAGTATAAATAATATATTTTCAACCTGATATAATAGTTAACCCTGGAAATGAATATTTAATAATATGCAATTTATCCCCCTATGTGGATGCTAAACAAAAAAGTCAGGCTGTAATGAATGTACTATATCAAGTAAATAACCAAAAAATTAAAAATCATGTAAAAAATAAAATATTCAAATTTTTGAAAATTTTTTAAAGAATTCATATTTAGGAGTCGTATTCCTATATTATGTATTATTTAAAAGACAATTTTATTTGCACAGGAAACAAGGGGATCCGGCACCTCTGCAGTTAAAATTTAGTTCTTCTTTATTGTGAATTTAAAAATAATAGAGAAAAAACTCCAAATAGCTGTGTGTAATCCTACGCGTTTCGAGCCGCCATAACAATTTTATTTGCAAGCTTGAAATGTGTTCTGTGCAGTGTGTTAATAAGGCTTTGTCCAGAAAGCTTTCTGCAAAAACCTATAAAGAGTGTCCTTTTTGCATGCTTTTGACCAGTATACCTTTATAATACAACCAACTTTGCTGTTCAGTACAACCGGAGTGAATAACAGACATATGCACCGTATAGGCATAAAGTCATTGGGACCACTCAAAGTTCTACACTAAATGTATAGCCTAATTCATTGTATTTTGGATTGCTATTCAATCTTCATACTGCACCGTGCAGCAGTTTTAGGCAGGTGGGGGAAAATGCTGCAAAGGAAGAATTAAAAAAAAATGCAAGGTATATAATTGACTCTGAATTTATTCTGCAGCAGGGCAACCACCCCAACCATTCATCCAATGTGATTAAGAACTATTTTCAGCCTAAAAAAGAACAGGGAGTCCTGGAAGTGCGGATATGGCCCCCACAGAGTCCTGATCTCAGCATCATCCTGTCTGTCTGGGATTACATGAAGAGACAGAAGGATTTGAGCGAGCCGACATCCACAGGAGATCTGTGCTTAGTTCTTCAAAAAACTGTGTGCAAGTGTACCTAGAAGAGAATTGATGCTGTTCTGAAGACAAACGGTCGTCACGCCAAATATTAACGTGATTTACATTTCTCTTTTGTTCAGTCAGTTAGCATTTTGTTATTTGATACAACAACACAACAACAACAACGTACAGAGCTTGTAAACAGTCACATCAGTCTCTTTCCCCATTGGAGCTCACAATCTGATTTTTTTTAGAGTGTTGGAGGAAAGCCCTGGAAACACAGGTAGAATATACAAACTCCATGCAGATGTCGCCTTTGGTCAGATTCACATCCAAGATCCAAGCCTTACAAGACAACCATGCTAACCTTTGAATGGGACGACTGCTTCACACAGCAGTAGTCGGTCAGATAATGGAGGTGGAGCAGCCGGAGATCTCTTTTGGCCGCCCGCCTCCATTCACAGTAAACAGGAGTCATCCAGAGATTGAGCAATTCCTGTTTACACTGAACGAGAAGCCTCGCAGTAGTCAATCAGTTTCAGGGAACTGAAATGGAACGACTAGCAACGACTGAGTGACTACTTGCTAAGGGGCCTGTCATGGGTCATGTGCACACAGGCTGACAGTCGCCTGTTATTGCTTCTTCAAACGATTATCTAGGTGACTATCGGCCCATGAAAAGGTACCTTAAGCCTCTGTGCAGCACAATGTATAGGCCAAACATATAGTTAACATATACAACTCTATGCCATATGTTGCCAATTGACTTCTACATGGTGCGAACATAGCATTAGACTGACTATGCAAAAATATTGTATGTGCGGGTGGTCTTAGGAGTTAAAGGGGTTTCCTGGGTACAATTTAATATTTTAAAATTCAAGACAAATGGGTGAAAACAATGGGTTTTTACCTGTCCTCAGCTCCGGTGATCCAACCCTGCAGCCCCACATTTCTCACAGTCTCTGCTGACAGCGGAAATCAGGTGACCGCAGCATCACCATCCCTTCTCCTGGCATTAGCGCTCATATCCTGGGTGCAATGCTGCCAGGAGTTTTGAATGGTGATGTTGCAGTCTCTGATTGGCAGACAGTGGTCACCTGACTTCTTCTGTCAACAGAGACTGGGAGAATCGAGGGGCTACAGCAATGGATTGCAAAGTCTGAGGACAGTTGCGCATGCTAAAGTTTTATTGTTTTAACCCATTTGGCTCAAAAACATTAAATTATAACTGGATAACCCCTTTAAATAATGCCAGAGGTGTCCGGTAGTGGCTTATCCCCTTCTCCCTATTGCGGTGGAGTTTTGGGAAGAAGCTATTACCCAAACAAATGTTTTTTGTGTCTTATGTGTACAGCCAACACAAGTCCGCCTATACAGAAATGTATGACTAGTCAGTCTGACTACTGCAGTCCTGCCTCCTATCTAATACGTTGTCAGATACCATTTTTATTTAATCACCCCTGAGGCAGCACAAACATTAAAAGCATGCTTTATAAAACATCCAACTGGCCAACAGCCAGCCATCTCTACCACAAACAATAACTAACCAGCCAGAAAATACACCACAACATTGTCAAGAGATTGTAAGCAACTGGCATCTTGGATGAACGCATACGACCAATTCCTGGCCAACCAAAATCACCATTGGAGAACAACTTTAAAGCTTACCTTTTTAACAAGTTTTCTAAACTACACCAGGTTCTCCTTATTGTCATTTGCTGCTGTTTTTGTACCTAGTTTCATGTCTTCCCCTTTGCTCTGCTGTTTGCAATCCACTATCAGAGAGGGGGCGTGTAGCAAGCCTAGCATTCTGCCAGTAGTTCCCTGTCCTGATTTCCTTGCCCATACTTCCCATGCTGCACTGTACTGTCTCTGATCCAATAAGCAGGATCTGAATGCCCACCCTCTGCTCTTCCAGGATGATTCAGGCATTCAGAGATACTCTAGCCAAATGGTTAGTAAATCCACAGACACACATACACATACAGCAGGAGAGGCAGAGATTGTGGAGATCGTTATCACGATGTCTGCAGATCTGTCAGCTTGTAGACTCTGAGTGCGCATGAACCACCTGTGAAGGAAGTCACTCCCTATATTGCTATAGAAACATCTATTTACTAAGGAAGCTCTGTATCTAATGAAGAGAGTGGATTGCAGAGAAGCTGGAAGGAGACCCCTAGTGGCAGCTACTTCAAAAGTGATTTTCAATGGTAAAGTAACTACATTTTTGATGCAAGTGTATTACAGAAATGGTGATGCTAACACAAGCTAGTAGATCTGCAGAAGTAGTCTGAAAGGTTAGAGCCCCTTTAACTCGTGTGTGTCCAGCAGCCTTATCATTCGGTATCATATATCACATGTAGATATTCCATCTTAGATCAGAGTCAACCACTTATAAACACGTGACTATGCCTATAATATTTAGACTTCACAGGAATGTGTATATGTCCTATGTATAAGCAATGTCCATCCTGGGGTCATTGACAACATGTTCGAGGTATTGTGCTGTATGACCGGAAGGAGGGAGTATTCTTTGCTCCAGGACTTGTGTCTCGAGATCCAGGAATATTCCTCTGGTGTTATATGGTATATCATTGGCCCTGATCCAACAAGTAATGCGTGCAAGTGATAAACGATAGGACTCACCCTGCATTGTAAAGCTGCTAATGGCCACAGTGTTATGCCATAAATTAATTATGTAACCTTCTCTTTACAAGTGGGGTTAGTGACTGCTGGATGTACAGATGAACAGTAGTTTATATATCATAATTATGTACAGTGTGTGTATGTGTATATATATATATATACTTACACACACACACACACGAGCCCTCGAACCTCTTACTATTGGCACTTTCCAGTATGGAAATCATCCCTGTGACCCAAGAGTGTAGCATAAAATCACGTGAATCCACTAAGTGACTTCCAACGAGGCCTGATCATCGGAGCTTAACTAGCCGGGGTCAAGATTTCTCTGCCAACCACATGGGGTTTTGTCATGTAACAGTGTGGAGAGTTTACAGAGAATGACATGATCAAGGTTGACATCCAGGGAAAGAGAATGCTGTGGACTACTTGTCACCGAAAGGGGTCAGATGAGGATGTCAGGAATCATTCTAACCGACTGGAGCTGCAGTCAGCCAAATACAACGCCGTTGCTCCAACTAATGTGTTCGAACACACAACGTACACTCAACTCGCCGTTCCACTGCACGGATGGGCTATAACGGCAGACGACCAGTTCCAGCGCCATTGTGTCTAACAGAAAGGTGAGACAAAAGAGCACAAAACTTGTATCGCCGAGCAGCGGAAAAACATCTCCTGGTCAGATGGATCCAGATTTCTGTTACCCCGTGCTGATGGGGAAGGGGGTGTGGGTGGTGGTGCAGAATTTGGCACATGTAGCATGAATCGATGACCCCTTTCTGTCAGACGGTCAGAACATGTCAGCACCTCCATCTAATCTGAAGTAACTACAAGAAGCTTCCTGTCCACAGGGGCCGATATTACTGCAGAACAATTTCGCTACCTGGTCTACACCATGAGGAATTGTTGCATTACTGTAGGCCAAAGGAGGTCCAATGTGTTACTAGATGGGGTGGGGGCTCTAATGAAGTGGCCACTCATTGTATACATACTATATCTACTTTGCTCACACACAAACATACTACCTATTATAAGCGAGACAGATGATGGGACAGCTGAGTATTAACCCTTTCCAATCCAATTTCCCTGCCAGCTGCACACTCCCCAGCTCTTATTTATTTTGCATGTAGCTGAGCTGTGTGTATCGTGCTACTAGTAAAGGCCCTTTTACACACAACGATTATCGCTTAAAAGCCAACGGTATTAGTGTATCGAGACGCCACCGGAAGCTCCCTATTGGCAGCATTTCTGAAGGAGCTTGAAGGTCTTTTACCAGCGTGTAGCATGTCACCTCCATGCTGGAGTGCATATATTAACAGCGCTGTGCTCGCCTCAGAGACAACCTGGATTGCCGCTTCCACTGGGTGGCCTCCCTGCCGCAAACACCGCTCTGTGCTTTAGCACAAAGGGGGGTGCCGCTGTCGATAAGAGGCCCTAGCACCTGCGGCTGCAGCGGGGGCCGCTCTATGCAATATAAATGCATGGAGCTGTAGGCAAACGTTTGTGGGCTGCCAGGACCTGCAGCCCAACCTCCTCTGCAGCCTATCACATACAGCGGGCGTAACCCCCCTGTCAATCTTGACTCCACCAGCACTTGCTGGTGGCGTCAAGATACACTAATACCCTTTTGAGCGATAATCGTTGTGCGTAAATGTGTGCCCATCGTGCACTTACTGTGCACTTTTCGTCCATCGCTGAGTTCATCTCAGCTTGAAATCCATCGGGACTGATAACACGGGCCACACACTGAATGTCCCGCAGGCAGCGCTGATAACATTTCTTCAGCTGCTGTCCCGCTGGAGAACAATAGCGGTGTATTTAGAGAACAGGCCACCCAATAGTACCTATGCAAAATAGTTGCTCAAAACTGTCAGTTTCTGCTGAATTTTGAGCGATCATCTGTGTGGACCTTAAGTGGCACATTGTGCTACCAGAAACACTGGTACTAGTTACAGTGTGCAGGTGAGAGGGCCATAAAATACATATATGCAGAAGAGAACGCTGATGACGGCTCACTCTTCTGCATAGTGTTAGAAACATGTGTTTTGGACTTCGCCGGCATGGGAGCTATGCAGGGAAATTTCAATGATGGATGATGTCCGACATTGGATTGAAGAGGGTTAAAGGGGTATTCCCATCTCTGGAATCCTATTTCAATGTGTTCAAATTTACAAAAAATTCACTCACCCAGAAGGTATTTATTTTCAAAATGCTCCGTTCTCCAGATATTGCAGATATTGATTCCTCTGGTTGTTTACTGCTTGTTGCCGGGGAAACAGACAACCTCTATGGAAAGAAGTAGCAGAGAAGGCCGATGCTTCACATCTTTTACCTAAATCTGATAGCTGAGATCTCAGGAGCGCGTGTGCACTAGCTATCGACCCTTCCGCCAACTACCGTTGTGCTCTTCTGCTCTGTTTCTGCTTTCAGCCGGAGGATCAACAAGTGTTTTCCATTGTTTTCAATTGAAAACTTGGCATCGCGCGCCGTGCGCTGTTTCCCTGGTTCGTTGAAAACAATGGGTGATATGTTCCAAAGGAACACCCAAAGATAGAACATGCCGGGATGCGGGAAAAAATTGCTTATGTATAGCAAAGGAATGGGATTCATATTCGTGCGAGATATACGCGTTTCGCAACGGACAAATCTCGCGTGATTTTCACGGCAGTATGAAAGTGGCCTTACTCTGGGAAAAGAGGATAGAATAAATATGTGTTTAGGTATTTTACATGTTCTGATGGTTTACTATCTGTAATATTCTCTTTGTATTGTTATATTGTTATTATGTGATATTGTCATGTATCGATGTCTATATTGGACTTGGTGGCTGCAGGAATCAAAGAGATCAGATCAGAGGGACAGAGTAGCAGTCTACCGTATTTGTTTGGCCCCCCAGCTCTATGCAGCTGGGAGGACCCAAAAGTTTATAAAAGTTATATCTTCAGAATCTTCAGGAAGGGGTAAGGAGAACACATGAGATGCTGCGACAAGTGCATGTAGATGGTTAAGGGAAAGGTACCTACAGCCTCATTCCTGAGAAAGGAGCGAGGTGCCAGATGCAATGTTGTAGGATTCTTCCCAGGGCCCCAGTGAAAAACCTGGATAAGCAGTAGGAGAATTCTGTATCTCCAGTCACCATCCTCTCAGCTGGGTAAAGGGAAATGGACTGTTTGCCACCTGAAGCTACAATTAAAGTTTCCCTGTTAACCCCTTCTTGACTCCCAGCGCTCCTTTCCACTGGGGACCTGCACCGCTACACTCTAACATCCTTCCCAGGAGCAGAGACCGGCACATAACATCAAGACTCCATTCATTAACTGCAGTGCAGCCTGGTGGGGGTTATGGACTGCAGCCACCTTAACACTAGCTTCTCCCAGTCTGGCTCGCTACACAACCAGAGGGCAGAGGAATCAATATCTGCAATATCTAAAAAACGGAGCATTTTAGAAATAAACATCTTCGGCTGAGGGCATTGTTTTGCAATTTCTAGGCTCCTTCACATGAGATTGGACTTTTATGGATGCAGCGATAGCATATATGTTAAGTATAGAGATGAGCGAACCTACTCGGCCACGCCCCTTTTTCGCCCGAGCGCCGCGATTTTCGAGCACTTCCGTACTCAGGTGAAAAGATTCAGGGGGCGCCGTGGGTGAGTGGGGGGTTGCAGTGGGGAGTGGGGGGGAAAGGGAGAGAGGGCTCCCCCCTGTTCCCCGCTGCTACCCAGTGCTCCGCCACGCCTCCCGGCGCCCCCCAAATCTTTTCACCCGAGTACGGAAGTACTCAAAAATCGCGGTGCTCAATCGAGTAATTACTCAAAATGAGTATATTCGCTCATCTCTAGTTAAGTATGCTTTTTGGGGGAGGTGGTGGGTAATTTTTTTTTATTAATAGGGCAAAAGGTTTTTTTCTTTAAACTTATATTACCTTATATTTTTTTTATGATCAATAAGATTCTTTTAAACTGATTTTTACATTTTCTCTTTACTCCCCATAGGGGACATGAACTTGCGATGGTTTGATCATTCTTGCAGTATGATGTAATACCATAGTATTACAGGCAATCTATCAAGCCACACACCCAGAGTTGATAGGCAATCTGCAATGGCAGTTCTGGGGGCTTTTAAAAGGCCCCCAGCTGCCATGGCAACCAATTGACGCCCCGCAATCTTATCGCGAAGGGCTGTTCAGGACCACTAAACTCCGATCAGGGCATTTAAATGTCACTGTCAGAATTGACAGCAGCATTTAAAGGGTTAATAGCTCTGAACCTCCATGACGTAAATGTAAGGGGTTATCCAGTTACAAACTACTTATGGCCTATACACAAGATAGGCCGTCAACAGTAGGCTGGTGGGGGTCTGCCATTAGTAAATACAACTCATCCCATGAAAACAAGCCGGCAGACCGCAACGTCGGTGGATAAATACAAGAGATTTAATTGTTTTAAATGGGGAGGAAAAAATGAAAAGCAAATTGAAAAATAGGTCCGCGTCCTTAAAGGGTTAGGGAGAGGCCATGAGCTGTGTACAAGTGGACAACCCCTTTAACATGTTCCCCATATCTCTCAGCAGCTTCTGCTACAGGAGATGTCAGGATAGACCCAGTGATCACCGACGGGGCCTCGGCACAACGTAGAACAAGATCAGAGGTGAAGCGTCTGAGCTGCAAGTGCAGAACAGGACATCACTAATGTATCTCCAATATCCAGCGAGTTCCAACTGGTAGAAGCATCCGAGACGCGGAGACACATTCACACAATAAACGACAAATCACACATACTCAAGGCTGCAATTAACGGATCCTTCCCGGCTTTCATTTCTAGTTCCAGTCGTAGCCGTGAGACTGGAGGGCGGTTGCAGGGTACAACGGTGCGGGCAGCTGGAGAACTACGGCTTTGTTCACACTGCTGTTATTTCTGTTCCTGTTTGAAGGCCTGACTAATGTAGCACGCTGCGCTATCTATACAGTAAAGGGAAAAATACCAATTACATATAAACCCACTACAATGCAATGGGATATTAAAGTGGATCTGCACATGTTTGTGTTAGAAAATACCTGTATTCTCCCACTGCCGGCTTCAGGTTAGATGGCACCCATATATATATATATATATATATATATATATATATATATATAATACTGATAGGCAGTCTGTCTGTATTCTGCTTGTGCAGAAAGCTGCACGATAAAAGCATACCAACACTAGAGCAAGCCAGGGAGTAAATACTGTAACAATAGCAAACTCGTAACATAAATACAGCACCATATCAGCTCAGTACATAAATACAGCCCCAGAACCAAGATCAAAAGATAAATACAACACCAGAAACAAGCTCAGTACATAAATACAGCCCTAGAACCAAGATCTTGCCATAAATACAGTACCAGAACCATGCTCATAAATACGGCACCAGAACCAAGCTCAGTACACAAATACAACACAAACTAATCTCAGTACAGGGATGCAATACCAGAACCAAGCTCATAACATAAATTCAGTAGCAGAAATAAGCAGTTGTGTTAAAGGGGTTGTCCCGCGCCGAAACGGTTTTTTTTATTTTTTTAACCCCCCCCCCCCCCCCCCCCCGTTCGGCGCGAGACAACCCCGATGCAGGGGTTAAAAAAACAACCCGCACAGCGCTTACCTGAATCCCGGCGGTCCAGCGTCTTCATACTCACCTGCTGAAGATGGCCGCCGGGATCCTCTGTCTCCGTGGACCGCAGGGCTTCTGTGCGGTCCATTGCCGATTCCAGCCTCCTGATTGGCTGGAATCGGCACGTGACGGGGCGGAGCTACACGGAGCCGGCATTCTGCAGAAGCGGCCCCATTGAAGACAGGAGAAGACCCGGACTGCGCAAGAGCGGCTAATTTGGCCATCGGAGGGCGAAAATTAGTCGGCTCCATGGGAACGAGGACGCCAGCAACGGAGCAGGTAAGTATAAAACTTTTGATAACTTCTGTATGGCTCATAATTAATGCACAATGTACATTACAAAGTGCATTAATATGGCCATACAGAAGTGTATAGACCCACTTGCTGCCGCGGGACAACCCCTTTAAGAGAGCAACAGTGCGCTGATAGCAGTTGCTCAAAACATCAGAAGGGAGGAGACAGAGCCAGGAGGAGGATGATTCATGTAGCTCAGAGGTGCACAACGTGTTGCCCACAATGTCATTAATGTCACTAATCATCAGAATACAGAAATCTCTATTCGTGGCTGCTCACATGTTGTTTCCTTTTTAGGGTGAAGAGGAGTGGCACATAGCAGGGCAACAGGAATCGACAAGTACTAAGGGTGCACTGTGTAGCCATGTCTGTGTCCCCTATATATTAGGACAAGTACTAAGGGTGCACAGTGTAGTCATGTCTGGGTCGCCTATATATTAGGACAAGTACTAAGAGCGCACTGTGTAGTCATGTCTGGGTCGCCTATATATTAGGACGAGTACTAAGGGTGTCCTGTGTAGCCATGTCTGGCTCCCCTATATATTAGAACAAGTACTAAGGGTGCCCTGTGTAGTCATGTCTGGGTCGCCTATATATTTGGACAAGTACTAAGGGTGCCCTGTGTAGTCATGTCTGGTCCCTATATATTAGGACAAGTACTAAGGGTGCCCTGTGTAGTCATGTCTGGGTCCCCTATATATTAGAACAAGTACTAAGGGTGCCCTGTGTAGTCATGTCTGGGTCCCCTATATATTAGAACAAGTACTAAGAGCGCACTGTGTAGTCATGTCTGGTCTCCTATATATTAGGACAAGTACTAAGGGTGTCCTGTGTAGTCATGTCTGGTCTCCTATATATTAGGACAAGTACTAAGGGTGCCCTGTGTAGTCATGTCTGGTCTCCTATATATTAGGACAAGTACTAAGGGTGCACTGTGTAGTCATGTCTGGTCTCCTATATATTAGGACAAGTACTAAGGGTGTCCTGTGTAGTCATGTCTGGTCTATGTATTAGGACAAGTACTAAGAGCGCACTGTGTAGTCATGTCTGGTCTCCTATATATTAGGACGAGTACTAAGGGTGCCCTGTGTAGCCATGTCTGGGTCCCCTATATATTAGAACAAGTACTAAGGGTGCCCTGTGTAGCCATGTCTGGGTCCCCTATATATTAGGACAAGTACTAAGGGTGTCCTGTGTAGTCATGTCTGGGTCCCTATATATTTGGACAAGTACTAAGGGTGTCCTGTGTAGTCATGTCTGGTCCCCTATATATTAGGACAAGTACTAAGGGTGCCCTGTGTAGCCATGTCTGGGTCCCCTATATATTAGGACAAGTACTAAGGGTGTCCTGTGTAGTCATGTCTGGTCCCTATATATTTGGACAAGTACTAAGGGTGCATTGTGTAGTCATGTCTGGTCCCCTATATATTAGGACAAGTACTAAGGGTGTCCTGTGTAGTCATGTCTGGTCCCTATATATTTGGACAAGTACTAAGGGTGCATTGTGTAGTCATGTCTGGTCCCCTATATATTAGGACAAGTACTAAGGGTGTCCTGTGTAGTCATGTCTGGTCCCTATATATTTGGACAAGTACTAAGGGTGCATTGTGTAGTCATGTCTGGTCCCTATATATTTGGACAAGTACTAAGGGTGCATTGTGTAGTCATGTCTGGTCCCTATATATTTGGACAAGTACTAAGGGTGCATTGTGTAGTCATGTCTGGTCCCCTATATATTAGGACAAGTACTAAGGGTGTCCTGTGTAGTCATGTCTGGTCCCTATATATTTGGACAAGTACTAAGGGTGCATTGTGTAGTCATGTCTGGTCCCCTATATATTAGGACAAGTACTAAGGGTGTCCTGTGTAGTCATGTCTGGTCCCTATATATTTGGACAAGTACTAAGGGTGCATTGTGTAGTCATGTCTGGTCCCTATATATTTGGACAAGTACTAAGGGTGCATTGTGTAGTCATGTCTGGTCCCCTATATATTAGGACGAGTACTAAGGGTGCCCTGTGTAGCCATGTCTGGGTCCCCTATATATTAGAACAAGTACTAAGGGTGCCCTGTGTAGTCATGTCTGGTCCCTATATATTTGGACAAGTACTAAGGGTGCATTGTGTAGTCATGTCTGGTCCCCTATATATTAGGACAAGTACTAAGGGTGCCCTGTGTAGTCATGTCTGGTCCCTATATATTAGGACAAGTACTAAGGGTGTCCTGTGTAGTCATGTCTGGTCCCTATATATTTGGACAAGTACTAAGGGTGCATTGTGTAGTCATGTCTGGTCCCTATATATTTGGACAAGTACTAAGGGTGCATTGTGTAGTCATGTCTGGTCCCCTATATATTAGGACAAGTACTAAGGGTGTCCTGTGTAGTCATGTCTGGTCCCTATATATTTGGACAAGTACTAAGGGTGCATTGTGTAGTCATGTCTGGTCCCCTATATATTAGGACAAGTACTAAGGGTGTCCTGTGTAGTCATGTCTGGTCCCTATATATTTGGACAAGTACTAAGGGTGCATTGTGTAGTCATGTCTGGTCCCCTATATATTAGGACAAGTACTAAGGGTGTCCTGTGTAGTCATGTCTGGTCCCTATATATTTGGACAAGTACTAAGGGTGCATTGTGTAGTCATGTCTGGTCCCTATATATTTGGACAAGTACTAAGGGTGCATTGTGTAGTCATGTCTGGTCCCCTATATATTAGGACGAGTACTAAGGGTGCCCTGTGTAGCCATGTCTGGGTCCCCTATATATTAGAACAAGTACTAAGGGTGCCCTGTGTAGTCATGTCTGGTCCCTATATATTTGGACAAGTACTAAGGGTGCATTGTGTAGTCATGTCTGGTCCCCTATATATTAGGACAAGTACTAAGGGTGCCCTGTGTAGTCATGTCTGGTCCCTATATATTAGGACAAGTACTAAGGGTGTCCTGTGTAGTCATATCTGGTCCCTATATATTTGGACAAGTACTAAGGGTGCATTGTGTAGTCATGTCTGGTCCCTATATATTTGGACAAGTACTAAGGGTGCATTGTGTAGTCATGTCTGGTCCCCTATATATTAGGACGAGTACTAAGGGTGCCCTGTGTAGCCATGTCTGGGTCCCCTATATATTAGAACAAGTACTAAGGGTGCCCTGCGTAGCCATGTCTGGGTCCCCTATATATTAGGACAAGTACTAAGGGTGTCCTGTGTAGTCATGTCTGGTCCCTATATATTAGGACAAGTACTAAGGGTGCACTGTGTAGTCATGTCTGGTCTCCTATATATTAGGACACGTACTAAGGGTGCCCTGTGTAGTCATGTCTGGTCCCCTATATATTAGGACAAGTACTAAGTGTGTCCTGTGTAGCCATGTCTGGGTTCCCTATATGTGAGGACAAGTACTAAGGGTGCACTGTGTAGCCTTGTCTGTTCCCCTATATATTAGGACAAGTTCTAAGGGTGCTCTGTTTAGTCATGTCTGGGTCCCTATATATTAGGACAAGTACTAAGGGTGCACTGTGTAGTCATGTCTGGTCCCCTATATATTAGGACATGTACTAAGGGTGCACAGTGTAGCCATGTCTGGGTTCCCTATATGTGAGGACAAGTACTAAGGGTGCACAGTGTAGCCATGTCTGGGTTCCCTATATGTGAGGACAAGTACTAAGGGTGCACTGTGTAGTGATATCTGGTCTATATATTAGGACAAGTACTAAGGGTGCACTGTGTAGCCATGTCTGGGTCCCCTATGTGTGAGGACATGTACTAAGGGTGCACTGTATAGCCATGTCTGGTCTCCTATATATTAGGATAAGTACTAAGGGTGCACTGTGTAGTCATGTCTGGTCTCCTATATATTAGGACAAGTACTAAGGGTGTCCTGTGTAGTCATGTCTGGTCTATGTATTAGGACAAGTACTAAGAGCGCACTGTGTAGTCATGTCTGGTCTCCTATATATTAGGACGAGTACTAAGGGTGCCCTGTGTAGCCATGTCTGGGTCGCCTATATATTAGGACGAGTACTAAGGGTGCCCTGTGTAGCCATGTCTGGCTCCCCTATATATTAGAACAAGTACTAAGGGTGCCCTGTGTAGCCATGTCTGGGTCGCCTATATATTTGGATAAGTACTAAGGGTGCCCTGTGTAGTCATGTCTGGTCTCCTATATATTAGGACAAGTACTAAGGGTGCACTGTGTAGTCATGTCTGGTCTCCTATATATTAGGACAAGTACTAAGGGTGTCCTGTGTAGTCATGTCTGGTCTATGTATTAGGACAAGTACTAAGAGCGCACTGTGTAGTCATGTCTGGTCTCCTATATATTAGGACGAGTACTAAGGGTGCCCTGTGTAGCCATGTCTGGGTCGCCTATATATTAGGACGAGTACTAAGGGTGCCCTGTGTAGCCATGTCTGGCTCCCCTATATATTAGAACAAGTACTAAGGGTGCCCTGTGTAGCCATGTCTGGGTCGCCTATATATTTGGACAAGTACTAAGGGTGCCCTGTGTAGTCATGTCTGGTCTCCTATATATTAGGACAAGTACTAAGAGCGCACTGTGTAGTCATGTCTGGGTCCCCTATATATTAGAACAAGTACTAAGGGTGTCCTGTGTAGTCATGTCTGGGTCCCCTATATATTAGAACAAGTACTAAGGGTGCCCTGTGTAGTCATGTCTGGGTCCCCTATATATTAGAACAAGTACTAAGAGCGCACTGTGTAGTCATGTCTGGTCTCCTATATATTAGGACAAGTACTAAGGGTGTCCTGTGTAGTCATGTCTGGTCTCCTATATATTAGGACAAGTACTAAGGGTGCCCTGTGTAGTCATGTCTGGTCTCCTATATATTAGGACAAGTACTAAGGGTGCCCTGTGTAGTCATGTCTGGTCTCCTATATATTAGGACAAGTACTAAGGGTGTCCTGTGTAGCCATGTCTGTGTCCCCTATATATTAGGACAAGTACTAAGGGTCCCCTGTGTAGTCATGTCTGGTCCCTATATATTAGGACAAGTACTAAGGGTGCCCTGTGTAGTCATGTCTGGTCTATGTATTAGGACAAGTACTAAGAGCACACTGTGTAGTCATGTCTGGTCTCCTATATATTAGGACGAGTACTAAGGGTGCCCTGTGTAGCCATGTCTGGCTCCCCTATATATTAGAACAAGTACTAAGGGTGCCCTGTGTAGCCATGTCTGTGTCCCCTATATATTTGGACAAGTACTAAGGGTGCACTGTGTAGCCATGTCTGTGTCCCCTATATATTAGGACAAGTACTAAGGGTCCCCTGTGTAGTCATGTCTGGGTCACCTATATATTAGGACAAGTACTAAAAGCGCACTGTGTAGTCATGTCTGGGTCGCCTATATATTAGGACGAGTACTAAGGGTGCCCTGTGTAGCCATGTCTGGCTCCCCTATATATTAGAACAAGTACTAAGGGTGCCCTGTGTAGCCATGTCTGGGTCGCCTATATATTTGGATAAGTACTAAGGGTGCCCTGTGTAGTCATGTCTGGTCTCCTATATATTAGGACAAGTACTAAGAGCGCACTGTGTAGTCATGTCTGGGTCCCCTATATATTAGAACAAGTACTAAGGGTGTCCTGTGTAGTCATGTCTGGGTCCCCTATATATTAGAACAAGTACTAAGGGTGCCCTGTGTAGTCATGTCTGGGTCCCCTATATATTAGAACAAGTACTAAGAGCGCACTGTGTAGTCATGTCTGGTCCCTATATATTAGGACAAGTACTAAGGCTGTCCTGTGTAGTCATGTCTGGTCCCCTATATATTAGGACAAGTACTAAGGGTGTCCTGTGTAGTCATGTCTGGTCTCCTATATATTAGGACAAGTACTAAGGGTGCCCTGTGTAGTCATGTCTGGTCTCCTATATATTAGGACAAGTACTAAGGGTGTCCTGTGTAGTCATGTCTGGTCTATGTATTAGGACAAGTACTAAGAGCGCACTGTGTAGTCATGTCTGGTCTCCTATAAATTAGGACGAGTACTAAGGGTGCCCTGTGTAGCCATGTCTGGGTCCCCTATATATTAGAACAAGTACTAAGGGTGTCCTGTGTAGTCATGTCTGGGTCCCTATATATTTGGACAAGTACTAAGGGTGTCCTGTGTAGTCATGTCTGGTCTCCTATATATTAGGACAAGTACTAAAGGTGCCCTGTGTAGTCATGTCTGGTCCCCTATATATTAGGACAAGTACTAAGGGTGCCCTGTGTAGCCATGTCTGGGTCCCCTATATATTAGGACAAGTACTAAGGGTGTCCTGTGTAGTCATGTCTGGTCCCTATATATTTGGACAAGTACTAAGGGTGCATTGTGTAGTCATGTCTGGTCCCCTATATATTAGGACAAGTACTAAGGGTGTCCTGTGTAGTCATGTCTGGTCCCTATATATTTGGACAAGTACTAAGGGTGCATTGTGTAGTCATGTCTGGTCCCCTATATATTAGGACAAGTACTAAGGGTGTCCTGTGTAGTCATGTCTGGTCCCTATATATTTGGACAAGTACTAAGGGTGCATTGTGTAGTCATGTCTGGTCCCTATATATTTGGACAAGTACTAAGGGTGCATTGTGTAGTCATGTCTGGTCCCCTATATATTAGGACGAGTACTAAGGGTGCCCTGTGTAGCCATGTCTGGGTCCCCTATATATTAGAACAAGTACGAAGGGTGCCCTGTGTAGTCATGTCTGGTCCCTATATATTTGGACAAGTACTAACGGTGCCCTGTGTAGTCATGTCTGGTCCCTATATATTAGGACAAGTACTAAGGGTGTCCTGTGTAGTCATGTCTGGTCCCTATATATTTGGACAAGTACTAAGGGTGCATTGTGTAGTCATGTCTGGTCCCTATATATTTGGACAAGTACTAAGGGTGCATTGTGTAGTCATGTCTGGTCCCCTATATATTAGGACGAGTACTAAGGGTGCCCTGTGTAGCCATGTCTGGGTCCCCTATATATTAGAACAAGTACTAAGGGTGCCCTGTGTAGCCATGTCTGGGTCCCCTATATATTAGGACAAGTACTAAGGGTGTCCTGTGTAGTCATGTCTGGTCCCTATATATTAGGACAAGTACTAAGGGTGCACTGTGTAGTCATGTCTGGTCTCCTATATATTAGGACACGTACTAAGGGTGCCCTGTGTAGTCATGTCTGGTCCCCTATATATTAGGACAAGTACTAAGTGTGTCCTGTGTAGCCATGTCTGGGTCCCCTATATATTAGGACAAGTACTAAGGGTGCACTGTGTAGCCATGTCTGTTCCCCTATATATTAGGACAAGTTCTAAGGGTGCCCTGTGTAGCCATGTCTGTTCCCCTATATATTAGGACAAGTTCTAAGGGTGCTCTGTTTAGTCATGTCTGGGTCCCTATATATTAGGACAAGTACTAAGGGTGTCCTGTGTAGTCATGTCTGGTCCCTATATATTAGGACAAGTACTAAGGGTGCACTGTGTAGTCATGTCTGTTCCCCTATATATTAGGACAAGTTCTAAGGGTGCCCTGTGTAGCCATGTCTGTTCCCCTATATATTAGGACAAGTTCTAAGGGTGCTCTGTTTAGTCATGTCTGGGTCCCTATATATTAGGACAAGTACTAAGGGTGTCCTGTGTAGTCATGTCTGGTCCCTATATATTAGGACAAGTACTAAGGGTGCACTGTGTAGCCATGTCTGTTCCCCTATATATTAGGACAAGTACTAAGGGTGCACTGTGTAGCCATGTCTGTTCCCCTATATATTAGGACAAGTTCTAAGGGTGCTCTGTTTAGTCATGTCTGGGTCCCTATATATTAGGACAAGTACTAAGGGTGCACTGTGTAGTCATGTCTGGTCCCCTATATATTAGGACATGTACTAAGGGTGCACAGTGTAGCCATGTCTGGGTTCCCTATATGTGAGGACAAGTACTAAGGGTGCACTGTGTAGCCATCTCTGGGTCCTCTATATATTAGGACAAGTACTAAGGGTGCCCTGTGTAGTGATGTCTGGTCTATATATTAGGACAAGTACTAAGGGTGCACTGTGTAGCCATGTCTGGGTCCCCTATGTGTGAGGACATGTACTAAGGGTGCACTGTATAGCCATGTCTGGGTCCCCTATGTGTGAGGACATGTACTAAGGGTGCACTGTGTAGCCATGTCTGGGTCCCCTATATATTAGGACAAGTTCTAAGGGTGTCCTGTGTAGTCATGTCTGGTCCCTATATATTTGGACAAGTACTAAGGGTGCATTGTGTAGTCATGTCTGGTCCCCTATATATTAGGACAAGTACTAAGGGTGTCCTGTGTAGTCATGTCTGGTCCCTATATATTTGGACAAGTACTAAGGGTGCATTGTGTAGTCATGTCTGGTCTCCTATATATTAGGACAAGTACTAAGGGTGTCCTGTGTAGTCATGTCTGGTCCCTATATATTTGGACAAGTACTAAGGGTGCATTGTGTAGTCATGTCTGGTCCCTATATATTTGGACAAGTAATAAGGGTGCATTGTGTAGTCATGTCTGGTCCCCTATATATTAGGACGAGTACTAAGGGTGCCCTGTGTAGCCATGTCTGGGTCCCCTATATATTAGAACAAGTACTAAGGGTGCCCTGTGTAGTCATGTCTGGTCCCTATATATTTGGACAAGTACTAAGGGTGCATTGTGTAGTCATGTCTGGTCCCCTATATATTAGGACAAGTACTAAGGGTGCCCTGTGTAGTCATGTCTGGTCCCTATATATTAGGACAAGTACTAAGGGTGTCCTGTGTAGTCATGTCTGGTCCCTATATATTTGGACAAGTACTAAGGGTGCATTGTGTAGTCATGTCTGGTCCCTATATATTTGGACAAGTACTAAGGGTGCATTTTGTAGTCATGTCTGGTCCCCTATATATTAGGACGAGTACTAAGGGTGCCCTGTGTAGCCATGTCTGGGTCCCCTATATATTAGAACAAGTACTAAGGGTGCCCTGTGTAGTCATGTCTGGGTCCCCTATATATTAGAACAAGTACTAAGAGCGCACTGTGTAGTCATGTCTGGTCTCCTATATATTAGGACAAGTACTAAGGGTGCCCTGTGTAGTCATGTCTGGTCCCCTATATATTAGGACAAGTACTAAGTGTGTCCTGTGTAGCCATGTCTGGGTTCCCTATATGTGAGGACAAGTACTAAGGGTGCACTGTGTAGCCATGTCTGTTCCCCTATATATTAGGACAAGTTCTAAGGGTGCTCTGTTTAGTCATGTCTGGGTCCCTATATATTAGGACAAGTACTAAGGGTGCACTGTGTAGTCATGTCTGGTCCCCTATATATTAGGACATGTACTAAGGGTGCACAGTGTAGCCATGTCTGGGTTCCCTATATGTGAGGACAAGTACTAAGGGTGCACTGTGTAGCCATCTCTGGGTCCTCTATATATTAGGACAAGTACTAAGGGTGCCCTGTGTAGTGATGTCTGATCTATATATTAGGACAAGTACTAAGGGTGCACTGTGTAGCCATGTCTGGGTCACCTATGTGTGAGGACATGTACTAAGGGTGCACTGTATAGCCATGTCTGGGTCCCCTATGTGTGAGGACATGTACTAAGGGTGCACTGTGTAGCCATGTCTGGGTCCCCTATATATTAGGACAAGTTCTAAGGGTGCACGGTGTAGCCATGTCTGGTCTATATATTAGGACAAGTACTAAGGGTGCACTGTGTAGCCATGTCTGGGTCCTCTATATATTAGGACAAGTACTAAGGGTGCCCTGTGTAGTGATGTCTGGTCTATATATTAGGACAAGTACTAAGGGTGCACTGTGTAGCCATGTCTGGGTCCCCTATGTGTGAGGACATGTACTAAGGGGGCACTGTGTAGCCATCTCTGGGTCCTCTATATATTAGGACAAGTACTAAGGGTGCCCTGTGTAGTGATGTCTGGTCTATATATTAGGACAAGTACTAAGGGTGCACTGTGTAGCCATGTCTGGGTCCCCTATGTGTGAGGACATGTACTAAGGGTGCACTGTGTAGCCATGTCTGGGTCCCCTATGTGTGAGGACATGTACTAAGGGTGCACTGTGTAGCCATGTCTGGGTCCCCTATGTGTGAGGACATGTACTAAGGGTGCACTGTGTAGTCATGTCTGGGTCCCCTATGTGTGAGGACATGTACTAAGGGTGCACTGTGTAGCCATGTCTGGGTCCCCTATGTGTGAGGACATGTACTAAGGGTGCACTGTATAGCCATGTCTGGTCTCCTATATATTAGGACAAGTACTAAGGGTGCACTGTGTAGTCATGTCTGGTCTCCTATATATTAGGACAAGTACTAAGGGTGTCCTGTGTAGTCATGTCTGGTCTATGTATTAGGACAAGTACTAAGAGCGCACTGTGTAGTCATGTCTGGTCTCCTATATATTAGGACGAGTACTAAGGGTGCCCTGTGTAGCCATGTCTGGGTCGCCTATATATTAGGACGAGTACTAAGGGTGCCCTGTGTAGCCATGTCTGGCTCCCCTATATATTAGAACAAGTACTAAGGGTGCCCTGTGTAGCCATGTCTGGGTCGCCTATATATTTGGATAAGTACTAAGGGTGCCCTGTGTAGTCATGTCTGGTCTCCTATATATTAGGACAAGTACTAAGGGTGCACTGTGTAGTCATGTCTGGTCTCCTATATATTAGGACAAGTACTAAGGGTGTCCTGTGTAGTCATGTCTGGTCTATGTATTAGGACAAGTACTAAGAGCGCACTGTGTAGTCATGTCTGGTCTCCTATATATTAGGACGAGTACTAAGGGTGCCCTGTGTAGCCATGTCTGGGTCGCCTATATATTAGGACGAGTACTAAGGGTGCCCTGTGTAGCCATGTCTGGCTCCCCTATATATTAGAACAAGTACTAAGGGTGCCCTGTGTAGCCATGTCTGGGTCGCCTATATATTTGGACAAGTACTAAGGGTGCCCTGTGTAGTCATGTCTGGTCTCCTATATATTAGGACAAGTACTAAGAGCGCACTGTGTAGTCATGTCTGGGTCCCCTATATATTAGAACAAGTACTAAGGGTGTCCTGTGTAGTCATGTCTGGGTCCCCTATATATTAGAACAAGTACTAAGGGTGCCCTGTGTAGTCATGTCTGGGTCCCCTATATATTAGAACAAGTACTAAGAGCGCACTGTGTAGTCATGTCTGGTCTCCTATATATTAGGACAAGTACTAAGGGTGTCCTGTGTAGTCATGTCTGGTCTCCTATATATTAGGACAAGTACTAAGGGTGCCCTGTGTAGTCATGTCTGGTCTCCTATATATTAGGACAAGTACTAAGGGTGCCCTGTGTAGTCATGTCTGGTCTCCTATATATTAGGACAAGTACTAAGGGTGTCCTGTGTAGCCATGTCTGTGTCCCCTATATATTAGGACAAGTACTAAGGGTCCCCTGTGTAGTCATGTCTGGTCCCTATATATTAGGACAAGTACTAAGGGTGCCCTGTGTAGTCATGTCTGGTCTATGTATTAGGACAAGTACTAAGAGCACACTGTGTAGTCATGTCTGGTCTCCTATATATTAGGACGAGTACTAAGGGTGCCCTGTGTAGCCATGTCTGGCTCCCCTATATATTAGAACAAGTACTAAGGGTGCCCTGTGTAGCCATGTCTGTGTCCCCTATATATTTGGACAAGTACTAAGGGTGCACTGTGTAGCCATGTCTGTGTCCCCTATATATTAGGACAAGTACTAAGGGTCCCCTGTGTAGTCATGTCTGGGTCACCTATATATTAGGACAAGTACTAAAAGCGCACTGTGTAGTCATGTCTGGGTCGCCTATATATTAGGACGAGTACTAAGGGTGCCCTGTGTAGCCATGTCTGGCTCCCCTATATATTAGAACAAGTACTAAGGGTGCCCTGTGTAGCCATGTCTGGGTCGCCTATATATTTGGATAAGTACTAAGGGTGCCCTGTGTAGTCATGTCTGGTCTCCTATATATTAGGACAAGTACTAAGAGCGCACTGTGTAGTCATGTCTGGGTCCCCTATATATTAGAACAAGTACTAAGGGTGTCCTGTGTAGTCATGTCTGGGTCCCCTATATATTAGAACAAGTACTAAGGGTGCCCTGTGTAGTCATGTCTGGGTCCCCTATATATTAGAACAAGTACTAAGAGCGCACTGTGTAGTCATGTCTGGTCCCTATATATTAGGACAAGTACTAAGGCTGTCCTGTGTAGTCATGTCTGGTCCCCTATATATTAGGACAAGTACTAAGGGTGTCCTGTGTAGTCATGTCTGGTCTCCTATATATTAGGACAAGTACTAAGGGTGCCCTGTGTAGTCATGTCTGGTCTCCTATATATTAGGACAAGTACTAAGGGTGTCCTGTGTAGTCATGTCTGGTCTATGTATTAGGACAAGTACTAAGAGCGCACTGTGTAGTCATGTCTGGTCTCCTATAAATTAGGACGAGTACTAAGGGTGCCCTGTGTAGCCATGTCTGGGTCCCCTATATATTAGAACAAGTACTAAGGGTGTCCTGTGTAGTCATGTCTGGGTCCCTATATATTTGGACAAGTACTAAGGGTGTCCTGTGTAGTCATGTCTGGTCTCCTATATATTAGGACAAGTACTAAAGGTGCCCTGTGTAGTCATGTCTGGTCCCCTATATATTAGGACAAGTACTAAGGGTGCCCTGTGTAGCCATGTCTGGGTCCCCTATATATTAGGACAAGTACTAAGGGTGTCCTGTGTAGTCATGTCTGGTCCCTATATATTTGGACAAGTACTAAGGGTGCATTGTGTAGTCATGTCTGGTCCCCTATATATTAGGACAAGTACTAAGGGTGTCCTGTGTAGTCATGTCTGGTCCCTATATATTTGGACAAGTACTAAGGGTGCATTGTGTAGTCATGTCTGGTCCCCTATATATTAGGACAAGTACTAAGGGTGTCCTGTGTAGTCATGTCTGGTCCCTATATATTTGGACAAGTACTAAGGGTGCATTGTGTAGTCATGTCTGGTCCCTATATATTTGGACAAGTACTAAGGGTGCATTGTGTAGTCATGTCTGGTCCCCTATATATTAGGACGAGTACTAAGGGTGCCCTGTGTAGCCATGTCTGGGTCCCCTATATATTAGAACAAGTACGAAGGGTGCCCTGTGTAGTCATGTCTGGTCCCTATATATTTGGACAAGTACTAACGGTGCCCTGTGTAGTCATGTCTGGTCCCTATATATTAGGACAAGTACTAAGGGTGTCCTGTGTAGTCATGTCTGGTCCCTATATATTTGGACAAGTACTAAGGGTGCATTGTGTAGTCATGTCTGGTCCCTATATATTTGGACAAGTACTAAGGGTGCATTGTGTAGTCATGTCTGGTCCCCTATATATTAGGACGAGTACTAAGGGTGCCCTGTGTAGCCATGTCTGGGTCCCCTATATATTAGAACAAGTACTAAGGGTGCCCTGTGTAGCCATGTCTGGGTCCCCTATATATTAGGACAAGTACTAAGGGTGTCCTGTGTAGTCATGTCTGGTCCCTATATATTAGGACAAGTACTAAGGGTGCACTGTGTAGTCATGTCTGGTCTCCTATATATTAGGACACGTACTAAGGGTGCCCTGTGTAGTCATGTCTGGTCCCCTATATATTAGGACAAGTACTAAGTGTGTCCTGTGTAGCCATGTCTGGGTTCCCTATATATTAGGACAAGTACTAAGGGTGCACTGTGTAGCCATGTCTGTTCCCCTATATATTAGGACAAGTTCTAAGGGTGCCCTGTGTAGCCATGTCTGTTCCCCTATATATTAGGACAAGTTCTAAGGGTGCTCTGTTTAGTCATGTCTGGGTCCCTATATATTAGGACAAGTACTAAGGGTGTCCTGTGTAGTCATGTCTGGTCCCTATATATTAGGACAAGTACTAAGGGTGCACTGTGTAGTCATGTCTGTTCCCCTATATATTAGGACAAGTTCTAAGGGTGCCCTGTGTAGCCATGTCTGTTCCCCTATATATTAGGACAAGTTCTAAGGGTGCTCTGTTTAGTCATGTCTGGGTCCCTATATATTAGGACAAGTACTAAGGGTGTCCTGTGTAGTCATGTCTGGTCCCTATATATTAGGACAAGTACTAAGGGTGCACTGTGTAGCCATGTCTGTTCCCCTATATATTAGGACAAGTACTAAGGGTGCACTGTGTAGCCATGTCTGTTCCCCTATATATTAGGACAAGTTCTAAGGGTGCTCTGTTTAGTCATGTCTGGGTCCCTATATATTAGGACAAGTACTAAGGGTGCACTGTGTAGTCATGTCTGGTCCCCTATATATTAGGACATGTACTAAGGGTGCACAGTGTAGCCATGTCTGGGTTCCCTATATGTGAGGACAAGTACTAAGGGTGCACTGTGTAGCCATCTCTGGGTCCTCTATATATTAGGACAAGTACTAAGGGTGCCCTGTGTAGTGATGTCTGGTCTATATATTAGGACAAGTACTAAGGGTGCACTGTGTAGCCATGTCTGGGTCCCCTATGTGTGAGGACATGTACTAAGGGTGCACTGTATAGCCATGTCTGGGTCCCCTATGTGTGAGGACATGTACTAAGGGTGCACTGTGTAGCCATGTCTGGGTCCCCTATATATTAGGACAAGTTCTAAGGGTGTCCTGTGTAGTCATGTCTGGTCCCTATATATTTGGACAAGTACTAAGGGTGCATTGTGTAGTCATGTCTGGTCCCCTATATATTAGGACAAGTACTAAGGGTGTCCTGTGTAGTCATGTCTGGTCCCTATATATTTGGACAAGTACTAAGGGTGCATTGTGTAGTCATGTCTGGTCTCCTATATATTAGGACAAGTACTAAGGGTGTCCTGTGTAGTCATGTCTGGTCCCTATATATTTGGACAAGTACTAAGGGTGCATTGTGTAGTCATGTCTGGTCCCTATATATTTGGACAAGTAATAAGGGTGCATTGTGTAGTCATGTCTGGTCCCCTATATATTAGGACGAGTACTAAGGGTGCCCTGTGTAGCCATGTCTGGGTCCCCTATATATTAGAACAAGTACTAAGGGTGCCCTGTGTAGTCATGTCTGGTCCCTATATATTTGGACAAGTACTAAGGGTGCATTGTGTAGTCATGTCTGGTCCCCTATATATTAGGACAAGTACTAAGGGTGCCCTGTGTAGTCATGTCTGGTCCCTATATATTAGGACAAGTACTAAGGGTGTCCTGTGTAGTCATGTCTGGTCCCTATATATTTGGACAAGTACTAAGGGTGCATTGTGTAGTCATGTCTGGTCCCTATATATTTGGACAAGTACTAAGGGTGCATTTTGTAGTCATGTCTGGTCCCCTATATATTAGGACGAGTACTAAGGGTGCCCTGTGTAGCCATGTCTGGGTCCCCTATATATTAGAACAAGTACTAAGGGTGCCCTGTGTAGTCATGTCTGGGTCCCCTATATATTAGAACAAGTACTAAGAGCGCACTGTGTAGTCATGTCTGGTCTCCTATATATTAGGACAAGTACTAAGGGTGCCCTGTGTAGTCATGTCTGGTCCCCTATATATTAGGACAAGTACTAAGTGTGTCCTGTGTAGCCATGTCTGGGTTCCCTATATGTGAGGACAAGTACTAAGGGTGCACTGTGTAGCCATGTCTGTTCCCCTATATATTAGGACAAGTTCTAAGGGTGCTCTGTTTAGTCATGTCTGGGTCCCTATATATTAGGACAAGTACTAAGGGTGCACTGTGTAGTCATGTCTGGTCCCCTATATATTAGGACATGTACTAAGGGTGCACAGTGTAGCCATGTCTGGGTTCCCTATATGTGAGGACAAGTACTAAGGGTGCACTGTGTAGCCATCTCTGGGTCCTCTATATATTAGGACAAGTACTAAGGGTGCCCTGTGTAGTGATGTCTGATCTATATATTAGGACAAGTACTAAGGGTGCACTGTGTAGCCATGTCTGGGTCACCTATGTGTGAGGACATGTACTAAGGGTGCACTGTATAGCCATGTCTGGGTCCCCTATGTGTGAGGACATGTACTAAGGGTGCACTGTGTAGCCATGTCTGGGTCCCCTATATATTAGGACAAGTTCTAAGGGTGCACGGTGTAGCCATGTCTGGTCTATATATTAGGACAAGTACTAAGGGTGCACTGTGTAGCCATGTCTGGGTCCTCTATATATTAGGACAAGTACTAAGGGTGCCCTGTGTAGTGATGTCTGGTCTATATATTAGGACAAGTACTAAGGGTGCACTGTGTAGCCATGTCTGGGTCCCCTATGTGTGAGGACATGTACTAAGGGGGCACTGTGTAGCCATCTCTGGGTCCTCTATATATTAGGACAAGTACTAAGGGTGCCCTGTGTAGTGATGTCTGGTCTATATATTAGGACAAGTACTAAGGGTGCACTGTGTAGCCATGTCTGGGTCCCCTATGTGTGAGGACATGTACTAAGGGTGCACTGTGTAGCCATGTCTGGGTCCCCTATGTGTGAGGACATGTACTAAGGGTGCACTGTGTAGCCATGTCTGGGTCCCCTATGTGTGAGGACATGTACTAAGGGTGCACTGTGTAGTCATGTCTGGGTCCCCTATGTGTGAGGACATGTACTAAGGGTGCACTGTGTAGCCATGTCTGGGTCCCCTATGTGTGAGGACATGTACTAAGGGGGCACTGTGTAGCCATGTCTGGGTCCCCTATGTGTGAGGACATGTACTAAGGGTGCACTGTGTAGCCATGTCTGGGTCCCCTATGTGTGAGGACATGTACTAAGGGTGCACTGTGTAGTCATGTCTGGGTCCCCTATGTGTGAGGACATGTACTAAGGGTGCACTGTGTAGCCATGTCTGGGTCCCCTATGTGTGAGGACATGTACTAAGGGTGCACTGTGTAGTCATGTCTGGGTCCCCTATGTGTGAGGACATGTACTAAGGGTGCACTGTGTAGTCATGTCTGGGTCCCCTATGTGTGAGGACATGTACTAAGGGTGCACTGTGTAGTCATGTCTGGGTCCCCTATGTGTGAGGACATGTACTAAGGGTGCACTGTGTCTGGGTCTCCTATATGTTAATAAAATTAAGTCTCTTGAACCATTTGGCCCTCCAGAAATTAGTATATGAGTTAGTGGCATCATATATGCATGCAGTTCTCTCGAATCCTAGTTTATAGCACTTATAAACTGCAGGGCCTTTATTTCGACATCCATCATCTACAATGGAGGGAGACACACAATGTCTCCTCCTCTCTGGAGTGCTGATAGCGGGGGAAGGTGACCCCCATTATCCCAATAGGTGTGAGCCCTGGAAGTGGAACTTGTTTTGATTTATTATGGCATATACTTAGGACATATCATAAATGTCTTAGATGGGAATAACGCTGTGCCCCTTGGAAGTGGTTCAGTATGGCAATATGGCCCTGAGACTAGAAAAAGTTGTGTATCCCTGATGTAGCTCCACAAGACACAGCCACAAGGAGGAAGAAGATCATCTGGCTGGGTAGATCTGAGATCGCCACTCGCCTAAATCTGCCTGCTGCCCACATGCAAGCTGGTGGCTGGTGCCCTGTGCGACCACACAGAAGGCACATAGCTAAGGCCACCCATATGTTCCCCATAAAATAACTGCACTGATACCATCTTGCTTTAATCTCTGCATTTCACCATTTCTTTGTATGAATAAATTGACAAGTGGGAGTTACCATTCCCTTTGCCAGTAGAACATGATTTACAATACAAACATTTATTGGTTAGTATCAGAGTGCAAAGGGAAACACCCCATTGGCAGGTAGGATAGTAACATCAATTTGTCAATTTAATCAGATATTTCCATGCGGAATAACAGAGGAACGGCCCAGTCCAGATGGAAAAGATTCTCCTGAATTGTTATTTTACCGGTGATCTGAAACAGTTTATAGATTCTGTTTAATATCTATTAAATGGTTCATCATAGAAGCAGAATCCAGGACACCAATGTGAACACAGCCGCCAGCACACTAACTGGCAGCGGTGAGTGACGACACACATATAGTAACGGCACATCAGCGATATCTGCCAGGAGGAGCAGTGATAATTATGTGACGACTCATTTTGGGATTTTTCTCTGTAAATGATCATTTCTGTATTTTACAACAATTTTCTCTGCCGGTGAAGGCCGTGCTCTGCGGAATAGAGAAGAACACAGAAGAGCAGCCGCTACCATTCCATCTGCCCGACCTGATAATGTTCTGCCCTAATATAGTAAAGAGAGTCCAGATGTAACGAACATCGGTTATTGTGAAATAAGAGAAAAAGGAAGTGACAACGCCACAACTGTGTCCTCACAGGAGACTGAGGTGTGAGAACCAGCGTGCACGCTTTAATATACCGTATGTATATATATATATATATACAGCTTTTACGGGCTCATTCACAAGGGGTACGCAATTTTGGTCCATGAAAATCTCTCGCACACTGTGTTTATATATGTGCGTTTTTGCTGCATGTTGCATCCACGTATCATCCATTTTTCATGCATGGAAAGAAAAATGCAAGAAGGCCCAAGTGTTGTCAGTTGTGTTACAACCCACAGAAAACCGCGTGTGCATAAAAACCCCAACAGTGAACACCAATGCCAATGCATGTTCACTGCGGTTTTTACGTAGTTTTCAGTGGTTCTATTTAATGTATCCTATAATGTACTGAAAAATTTCCAAATAGTAAAACCGCAATTCCGCCATCTTTGGGAGGGTCTTGTTTACACCGCATACACAGTGCAGCAAAATGATTGGACTAACTTTATTCTGTGGTTATGACGATGCCAAATTTTACTTTTGCTGTATTACCATTAAAAAATAAAATATGATTGAAAAAAATTAAGTTATTTTCCGCCGTTATCTCCTGACAGCCAAAACTTTTTAGTTTTCCGTCAACATAGTTGTGAGGGCTCCTATAGTTTCTATTGGTTCCATTATGGAGTTTACTCGACTTTTTGATCGCTTTTTATTACCTTTTTTCTTGGAGGCGGGGTTTCCACAAAAGGCAATTCTGGCATTGTGTTTTTTTCTTCTGACAACGTTCACCGTGCAGAAAAAATAATGCATAAGTCACCCTCATAGAGCAGACCTTTATGGATGCAGCGATACCAAATATGCTTTCATTTTTAATAATTTAATTAGAAATATGGGGAAAGGTTTTTTTATCTAAACTTTTACATTTATTTTTAAAAATAATGAATAAAACTTTTTTTTACATTTTTTTAGCCCACATTGGGGACTTGTACTTGCGATCGCTCACACAATGTAATGTAATATCACAGTATTGCATTATAACGCATTCTGACAGGCAGTTTATGAAGATGTGCTGTTGGTGCGCACAACGCTGGAAGCTTATTATCGTTATGTGTAAACGCGAAGCCATCGGGCAGTATTCGTTCACCTGTCATTTATTTCTGAGTTTCAGCCGGTATAAAAATAGTTGTTAGTTCATTCGCTTGTTGTTAGGTTTAACCCTTTACAATCCACTGTCTGACGTCTGTCAACATTCCGATTGAAGGCTGTACAGTTCCGAAGTCTGAAGACGTCCGGCTGGGTATTCTTACTGTATATTACTGGCCGCTCTGTTGTGGGGGGCCTCTCTGGCATGTCACATACTGCAGTACTGGCTCTAGCCAGCAGATGGCGCCATTGTAAAATGGCAGAAAGAGAAACCCTCTAGGAAACCCTGATTCCAAAATTGGATTGCAAAGGGTTAAACAGTATTCATTCAGTTGTTCAGTCTTTCAAATGATTCGAGGGGAGAGGTGATTGTTTGCCCAGCTAAACACAATGACTCCTGGGGCAGAAGACAATGACTTTTATTTGCACTGATTAAAAACCTTTCAGCCAGAGATTCTTCGCATAAACACACATCCGCCTGAGCAAAAAACACATAGAGTGTTTACATAGCTAATAGAGTTGAGCGAACGTACTCTTCCAAGCTTGATGGTCATTCGAGTATTAGCATACTTGATGGTGCTCGCTACTCGATCGAGCATCACGCCATATTCGACCCTGCCCCAGTTTTGGCCCCTCCCCACCGCTGACGTGTCAGATTAGACCCTTCCTCGCTGCGACGCTGCGCACGTCAATGGTAGTTTGTGGCTGGCTTGGTGGAGAAGAGAGAGAGAGACAACACAGGGGGGGGGGGGAAAGCTCGGCAACCAGCGGGTCCCATAGAAAAAAGCTCGAGTCTCCCATTGAAGTCAATGGGGTTCGTTACTCGAGTAGAGCTCTCGAATTTTATGAAAAGCTCAACTCGAATAACGAGGACCCGAGCATTTTGGTGCTCGCTCATCTCTAATAGCTAACAAGGGAAATGGGGAAAATTGTAACGATTATCTTTACATGTAAACGTTATTTGTTTGTTCGTTTAAACAACAATTATTGCACGGGGCTATTGACACAATGAAGGACACCCACTGAATTTTACAACAGATTGTTGGGGACATGCACTGTGACCTGTGCAGGGAGAGGGAGGAGGTGAACTGTGACATCACCTATTGTGAATGGTGGATCCTGTGTTATCTATATATAGGGGTCACCTCTCAGTGTAATCCTGCCTGTGATGATAATGAGATGATGCCTCAGAGGTTTTCTCTACAGAACAGGAAAAGTGTCAAACTTTTAATAGGCTTAGTGGTCAAAGTGAGAACTGCAGGATTTTAGCTTTTTTTTAACCTTTATTGTAAAATCAGAAATCTTCAACAATTATTTAAAAATATGTTTAAAGAGAACCTTTCACATCGCCACAGCGCAATAACCTAAGTTATAGTGCTGTTAGGGAATGTGACAGGCAGCCAGGGATGCATGTTTTAAACTCATACGATCCTGTGGTGTCCCTCCCGGAAGTCTGACTCTTTTTGGAGTCCCGTGCCTGTGCTCTCTCGAAGAGCTCTCTGTATAGATAGGACTCTGAAAAGAGTCAGATCTTCGTGCAGCCTGCCGACTTCAGGGGGTGACAACGCTGGAGTATAAATAAATACATCCCCTGGCTTCAGAGGCGTATCGTGAAGGTTCTGGGCCCCAATGCAAACCCTGTAACAGGAACCCCAAATATAATGCTTTACTCATAGTACTGGGTTCCCTATATGGAGAAGAGAGGCCTTATGGGCCCCCTAAGGCTCCTGGGCCCGGGTGCAGCCGCATCCCCTGCATCCCTTATAGTTATGCCAGTGCCCGGCTCCCTGTCATGCCCCCTAACAGCGCCATATCTTAGTTTATGGCAGACTCTCTTTAAATCATAAATTCCTGATGACGTATTCTTTTTAAAAGGCTCGTCCCCCTCAGACTCTTGACAGAAGATTTTGATGGCTGAGGATATGGCCAGCCGCTCTATTCCTTTACAGTGACTGTCCATGTAAGATATAAGAGTACGCGGACGGCCTAAGTACACCAATTACGTGCAGACCAATGGCTCTTTACTCCAGCTCATATGGGGGGGTTACAAGTAGAGGACCCCTCCCATGACGTCCATTGCACTATCCGGATGTGCTAACCCTTTACTTTCCATGATTTTGTAAAGTGAGGCTCTATAGAGAATCCTGGATGTTTTTGCATAGGAAAGTGTGTGGTGTCATAACAAATAGTATAATAATAGTAAGCATGTAATATTCAGCTGTCCATACACCACACTCACAGTGGTCATATACTAGATAATGATGCACACATGTACACTTATCAGGTACAACTGCTCTATTTACTAGATTGATTACTAATATAGAACAACCAGCTAATCGCCGCACCGGAGCTCACACCGTGACTAATTAAATTATCCCAAACAGACAATAAATAGAGAAAGGTAATTTCTCATTAACAATGCCCCCCCCCCCCCCCCTTCCTGAGGCGTTATTCACATTCTGTATCAATACACTCGGAGCGCTGATTTCATGATGACTGGGACCCGCGCCCGAACACACCGCAGCACCTCATTGTCTCATCATCACATCTCTGACATTCCTTAATAATTACACCTTGCTGCCGTGTCGGGGATCTTCACACGCAGCAGATTTATTGCAGAAATTTCTGCAATTGTAAATAAGTTCCATACATCGATGGGGTTGTTTCTGCAGCACATGCATGACATAGTAATTATGTATCTACCTACCTACCCCACCTACAGACAGGTAGACAAAGAGAGAGATATGAACAGGCACACAACAAACAGATAGGAGACAGTCTATATATCTCATATCTATCTATTCATCTATCTCATATCTATCTATCTATCTATCTCATATCTATCTATCTATCTATCTATCTATCTATCTATCTATCTATCTATCTATCTCATATCTATCTATCTCATATCTATGTCATATCTGTCTATCTAATATCTCTCTCTCTCTCTATGTCATATCTGTCTATCTATCAATCTATTTATTTATCTATCTATCTCATATCTATCTATCTATCTATCTATCTCATATCCATCTATCTATCTATCTATCTATCTCTATCTATGTCATATCTGTCTATCTATCAATCTATTTATTTATCTATCTATCTCATATCTATCTATCTATCTATCTATCTATCTATCTATCTATCTATCTATCTATCAATCTATTTATTTATCTATCTATCTCATATCTATCTATCTATCTATCTATCTATCTATCTCATATCTATCTATCTCCTATCTATCTATCTATCTATCTCATATCTATCTATCTATCTCTCTCTATGTCATATCTGTCTATCTATCAATCTATTTATTTATCTATCTATCTCATATCTATCTATCTATCTATCTATCTATCTATCTATCTATCTATCTATCTGTCTATCTATGTATCTCATATCTATCTATCTATCTATCTATCTCCTATCTATCTATCTCATATCTATCTATCTATCTATCTATCTATCTATCTATCTATCTCATATCTATCTATCTATCTATCTATCTATCTATCTATCTATCTATCTATCTATCTATCCCATATCTATCTCCTATCTATCTCATATCTATCTCGTATCTATCTATCGATCCATCTATCTCATATCTATATCATTATCTATGTATTTATCTATATATCTATTTCATATCTATTTACCTATCTATCTCTCATATCTATCTTATATCTGTCTAGTTATCTATGTATGTCATATCTATCTATCTATCTATCTCTATATTTCATATCTAATTATGTAAATATCTAATATCTATCTAATTTATATTTCATATCTAATTATGTAAATATCTAATATCTATCTAATTTATATTTCATATCTAATTATGTAAATATCTAATATCTATCTAATTATCTATCTGTGCCATGTTTCTCTATATATCTATCTATTTCTCATATTTGTCTTACATCTGTCTAATTATCTATGTATTTATATATCTATCCATCTACATATCTATCTATGTCATATCTAATTATGTATCTATCTAATTATCTATCTGTCCCATGTATGTCCGTCTATCTACTTATCTATCTGTCTATCTGTTTCTTACTTGACTAGCCATCATTCTGTCCATATACGTCTACCTGTCTATCCTTTGTCTGCATATTGATTATCACCAACATGTGACTGCTGGATATTGAGGCTCCTGCATGTAAAGGCTTTTCTCTTCTCTCCCCTCCCCTTACCACCCTGTTGTTTCTCTGTCCTATGCTGTGAACAATGCCGTGCCCTGAGGAGAAGTAGACTAGTACAAACTTGCTGCATTTCCTGGCTCTTTATTGCCCCCTCCTTTCCACAGATCTCCCTCAGCTGCTGCCTAAACTGTTCTGGCCAACTCATCTGCTGCCAGAAGTTACCTGTGAGAGTTACATAATCCAGGCTGCACATTATTCCAGCTTACCACATCCTACCTTCCATGCAGTGCTGGAATCTATGACCGCGGCTACGGTGCGCAATCCGCTCATGTTTTACACTTTTTCCCCGGTGATGTTATTGCCTCGCAGGATTCCAGTATTCTCTGTATTGATGTCGACTACGTCGTACATGATGGGCGGTTCAGTAGTTTGTGCGTTGCATGTTTGTAATCATATTTATAGGCCTATAAATTAGACGCATTTCATACAGTAATATACAATACTTTGTTTAGTGCAACATGTGGATGGGGGTTTATTGCGTTATTATGTCATAAATTATTTATGTGGAATGTGTGATTTCGGCTTCCAAGAAATAGTGAGTTTATGCAAACCATAAAGTAAATTAGGGAAAAAATTATTATTGCCATCAAAAAGTAGGAAAGGGCAAGGAATGGGTCAAAAAAAAAAAAATCCCCCCTCCCCAGTCCAGCAGAGCGGCTTTATTCCTCTCCAGTCCCAGAAGCTCCTGCAATGGTCTGTGCCTTTCATCATTCACATGACGATTGTAGCCAATCATGGATTGGGCGGTCATGTGTCTATGAATGGCAATATGACTACTAAGGCCACCGATTGGCTGCAGCAGTCATGTGAATGCTGAATGGCATCTGTATGATGATCACCAGACTTGACTGGCCTTAGTTCATGACGCATGGGTCACCAGCCACAAGCTTGTAGGTGGGGACCAATTGGATATAGGCTGGGGGCAGTCTCCTTTAGTTGGGTCCACCAATAATCTTTTTCCTCTGTGCGGCAGTGTCTTGTAGTATGTGTATAGCATCCCTCACTCTCCACCTCCCCATACTTTGCACATCTGCAGCCCCTTTACCTTATGGATCACCATATTATTCAAAGTAAGTAAGCAGGCCCTTAACCCTACTGTTTCCATCAATTGATTACTACATGTAACTGTGGTTTTGTTTTCTGTTCCCCTTGTCTTGTAAGCGCTGCGGAATATGTTCGCACTATGTATATAAAGATTATTATTAGTAGTAGTAGTAGGTACATGAATCATCCACCTCTTAGCTCTGTGTCATCCCCTCTGATTTTCCAATGCAAGCCAATTGACGCTCCTGCCATTGCTGGTCTATTTGATGAATGAGCACAAGTTCAGCTCCCCCTCCCTCTCCTCTTTCAGAGGCTGTGTAACATAACCACGCCCACTCAATACTACACAGCTATCTCTCTATCTCATCCTCTCTTTGCGCAGCTGCTGGTCATTGGCTCTCACTACTGATAGGAGCAGAAAACTGAATTACAGCCCTCTGTAATATTAGCTTTCTCTGCTCTCTGTCCTCATGATCTCTTCCCCCATTCCTTGACACTGTCAAACAGCCTTCTGTAATAGCTCAGTGGAAAAGCAGTGAATGCACCATTCACAACAGGGTAGCATGCTAAGCAAGGATCTGTCGACAGAATTTGCCAAGAGTCCTTTTAGAAGGGACACCGGACAGTCATTCTAATGATTATTGCTTCTGTGCTTTCACACAGGAGCAATAGCGTTCAGTGGAGGCGGAGTGAGCTGGAGATCGCCTTCGGCCACCCATCTCCATTCACAGCAACCAGGTAATTGTCCATAGATGAACAGCTAGCTGTTTGCACAAAGCCTCATGCATGCATAAACTGAACAAGCAATAAGCAAATGAATTGTCCGTCGTTCAGTTGCTGGCAACGTTTACACTGAGCGATTAGTTCAGTTACGCATTATCCAGCAAGAAACTGAACAATTATGGTTGCATGTAAAGGGGCCCTAAAATTTCAGTCCTCCAGTCTGCAGCGTCTCAGAAAACAATAGAAGCATAGAAATCAAGCAATCGGAAATTTTTAATGAAAACCAATTACAAAAAGTCTTCATTTCCAAAAACACATAGATTTTTTTTTATTTTTTTTTTTAAGTGTGCGCAGTGTCCATAGCCTCAAGTCTCTTGTCTCCTATTAAGAACTCATGCTGGCGTCATCTATCCTTAATATACAGTTAATTAATTTTTCAGCATATGTTTATTTATATTATAAGAAATTAGCCAACAACTGACCCCTGTTTATTGGTTACTATGACAACATGTAGCCCTTTACGGGGGCTTGCTGGGCTGTAGGTTTACTGTATTTTCGGGTCATACAGCCATGTTATGAATTTTATACAATAACATACGCTTTTTTAAGGGCATCATTACATTTAGTGTTGTTTTTGTATTTTGAACTTGTGTGACTTGGTGACCTCTGCAAATTGGCACTTTTTACTAACATTTATTTCTATTGTCATCTAATGAAGGGCAAGAATTGTGTCTCGATGGTCACTTCTGGATCCACGAAGAGGGAAACACATTATCCTGGTCTTTTCCCAAACTCTGTGTTGCTCTTATATCCAGCCCTGACGAATATCTGCAGTGACATGCAATATGTAGCACCGCTGGCTTAATGTCCCACACACACGATACAGTTGTTTTGTCTGCATGCAACACAAAAGCACCTTTTTATTTTTGGCCAATTGGTGGGGTTCCCCACTTGTCTGGAAGAACTATCCAAGGAAACACACTGGGACATGTTTATCATATTGCTTGCGCTAGAATTCTGGAGGCAACAAGTGGCAATTTGAGCAAAATTGCAACCTTTTGATCAATTACACCACACCCCGCTACTGTTTCAAAAATGGGCAGAGCCTAGCACTAAGGGTGGGTTGCGTGTGGTCATTACACTGACCATAAATGACTCCAGAAACTTATAGCTGGATCATACTCCAGCTCTTAGCCGGCATAGGTTTCAGTCTGACACATGGAGGTGCCACCAGATGTGACAAAAGTATTAAATAGCTTGTACGTCTTAATACATTCCTTGCACTGACACCTGCACATAATTTACATAGGCCGACATTTCCTACGCCAGTCTAAGTAAATACGCCCCTTTTCTTCTAGATTTGTTGCATTTGTCTACAGTATAGGTGATAAATGCTTGATAACTGGGACTCCCAATGATAACTAGAAGTAGTGGTTAAGCATGTAGTAGGTACAATATAGCTCAAAATTCATTGAAAGGACTAAAAAATGAGCGAAAATTGTTACATGTAAACGCAGGCATTGTGTAGTTTTCATTTGAGCGATGATTTTAAGGTGAACTTAAAATCCATTGTTCAGCTACTGACAGGTAAAGCAAAAACATTTATCTGTCAGTAGACTGCACACTGTAATCTGCCGGCAGCCATGAACAGAACAATGCAGCTGTGTGCACAGCTAAGCGTGTGATTGATCACATGCTGGGCTCTGCAAACAGCTCCTGGAGGCCCTTTTACATGCAAATGAAGATGATAAAGTGTTAATGGCCATTAACACTTTGTGCAAAATCTTTCAATCTTTCAGTCATTTGAAAGACTATTTTTGCATGTAAATGGGCCTTAACACTACATTTAAAGTCCTTTAATAAGGCTATTTTTATGAAAATAATAAAGTGAACTATATTTACCCCACCTCCACTGGGATCCAACGCTGCAGCCCTGCTGTAGTCCTGGCATTTGTGGCTGTAACAAGTAACAGTCAGGCAACCACTGCAGCCAATCAGAGGCTGCATTGTCACCGCTCGTTCTCCTAGCATCGGCACCCACATCCTGAGCGCAATGATGCTAGAATATTTGGAATGTGGCAATGCAGCCTCTCATTAGCTGCAGCAGTCACCTGACTACTATCACAACAAACGCTGGTACCACAGTGGGGCTGCAGCACTGGATCATGGCAGCGGCAGAGGCGTAAGTATAGCTCAGTTTATTATTTTCATACAGGTAGCTGTGTTGAAGGGGGGTTGTCCGGTAATCAGACGACCCCTTTAATATATATAGGGCTGATGGATACAGCCAAGCACTGTACCTAACCGCCACTTCCTTCATATGCCTCCTTACTGTTGTTGTGCAACAAGGGACAAAGGGAACCTCATGGCCTTAATTGTAGCAATCAGTACGGGGCCCCATAGTGCATCCCTCAGTGATCACACATTTATCAGCTATCTTGTGCATATGTGATAAGTGTCCATTATGGTAGATCCTTGTTTCCACTTCCCTCCACCTGCAGTCCTATGCCGGGCCACTGCACTGTGTACAGAACTGTCTGCTTCAGCAATCAAGCAGCAAACTGGCCCTGGCAATCAGCTGATCAGCAAGGAACATGGGCTACAGTCCCCCGAGGATCAGCTATTGATCATCTATCCTGAGGACAAGTCATCGATCATAGAAGTGGAGCAACGCCTTTAATGGTAAAATCTCGACTGATACCTATTCTCGGATGGGTGTTTTTGTTTTTTTAAATAAAGGGCTAAAAAAAATCTATTTTTTGCTGCACTGCTTTTGATAATTTTTACCAATGTGATAGAATACAGCGTATAACATGATAATAAGGAGTACGTGTTGGTTTCAATACAACAAGGTGACAGTTACAGATCTTAGTAAGTGATCACTTCCTCCATATTATAAATAGGTTGATCTTTGCTTGTTTCGTGGTTTTCTTCAAACTATTTTAGGAACACCGCATGCTACATGAACATTTTGAGGTAAGATCTACAATAGGTTGATTGAGTTGATAAAACCTAACTGTCAAGATCCGTGCAGAAATGTCACAGGTGTGCCTTAACCGAGGCCTACATAAGCCTACACACCTAAAGGTGAACTGGAAAGATTATTTAAAGCTAATCTAACTTTTCAGAATAGGCTGCCGTGAGTATATGAGAACACTATTTTAGCCATTATATGACTTAGATTCTGTATTTATCCCTATTTTGCCCTCTGCACAGTGGACATCTGATTCTCAATCTTCTCAGAACTGGTAGTAGGAACCTGCCATTGTGCTGTGTTCTATAGCTTGTACACAGAGAACTGCTGATCCTGCTCTCTAAATGACTGTAATACACGTAGAGGGACATAAAATCATCATGTACGACAGTGTACAGCAGTACCCAGATGTGATTTCTGTAGCTAAAACACAGTAAAGAGTGATTTACTATTAGCTTACAGGCAGCATCTCTGTGAGTCTCTCCTTCCCCCTCCCCTTGATCTCTATGGATTTCAATATGCAGACAGACTTCTCTCCACTCCTGTTCTAACTTCTCTGCTCTCTAGTGATGGAAAGTCCAGACCTTTTTGGTGAGCTGGATCATTTAGGCTCATCTCATTTAGACTCTTCATTACAGGCTACTGTGCCCTCCTCTGTTGAGAGAAGGGCAGAACAACGGACAGACAGACCCTCCCTTTATCCTTCAAGGTACAACTCATATGCCATACTAGAAAGGAGAAGGGAGGGGCGGAGCTATCTGTCCCTTGTCTGCCCCTCCCTAGACTCTACTGAGTCAGATTAAAGCTGGCTTCACATGAGTGTGCGCTCATTTGCGTGCCTGAGCGTAGCGTCTTTGCGGTATAAATGATGCTTCTTTTTGTTCACACATCGGTGTATTTTACTCTACTTTTTGTTCTCACAAGAAAGGTTCATTTGCGTGCAGCAAAAAAAAAGATAGACAAATTGAAATGGCTAATTCATCTAATGAGTCCCAGATGTATTCTTCTCCAGCGGAATTAGGCAATGTTTCACGCATCTCATTGCACCCCAGGCCCCCACCCCCTCTGACTTCTATGGTGACCTAACCTTTGGTTGCGCAATTGTGCAGAAAGATAGAACATGTTCTATCTTTTTTTGCGTGACTGAAAAACGCACGCTAAGATACGGAAATGTGAACGAACCTATTGAAATAAATAGGTTCTATTCACTGCATATTATGCACGCAAATACGCCCATGTGAAGCCGGCCTAAAGGGCAGAAGAACCTGAGTGACCATTCAACCCCAATATAAGAGCCATTGAAAGAGCTCACGGAGAGGCTTCGGCTCCCATCGTTAACATAAAGGAGGCTCATTCATAAATGATCCATCATTACCATGTCTTCCGTTAGTTGCGAGCAGGCAGTGGACGTCATGCCAGGAGGAGGGGAGGCTACACTTTAAAGGGATTCTCACCACAAAAACAGGATTTCAGATAAATAAATAGCAGTTTTGCTAGTTGTCACTCTGGGTATCATATAAGACTGGCGTCAGACGGCTGTAAACGCCATTTACATGTGCTTTTGTGCCACGTATTTGCATAATGTGTGTTGCATATTTGCGCGCATGTGCGTGTTTTACTATACTCTCTCTTCACGCAAATTGCGCGCATTTGCATCCAGAAAGAAACACAACCATGCTCCTACTCATTGAAATGGGCAAATAAGTTAATTAGTTCACTGGTATTTTCGTGCGCAAATGTGCAGGGAAATAGAGCATGCTGTGGTTTTTTTTGCATGAACTAAATGCACACGCAAAATCCGCTTATGTGAATGAACCCATTAAAATCAATGTGTTCCATTTACTGCCTATTACGTACACAAATTTTGCGCACACAAATACCGCACAAATATGTTCGTGTGAATCCGGCCTAAGCAAAGGTTGTTTGAAAAGTTAGTGTCCATTTAAAGAGCCGGCCCTAAAGATGCGCCTGCGGGATAAGAAGTATTGCTACTTCAGATATCACCGGTGATTCATCACTATTCTCATCAGCTTCTGCAATCATCTTGGCGAGGAGGGGGGGTTGCTAATATGGAAGATGTCAATGGGTATGTAACTAGGAAACAGACTGCGGTGTGAAAGAGCTAATTTCCTGTGAGCATAGCTTAGCAAGGCATATACACAGCAGATAAATGCTCAGGCATTTGCAGGTCAGCACTCCGGCTCCCCGTATCAAGAGATCACAAAGAACAGGGACTTATTGCAAACATGGAAGGAATTGTAAATTGTCATCTGCCTGTATATTTGCCTGGTGTCGGTCGCGTGGTGCTGCACTAGGCTCTGTTCACACTAGCGGAAGCCATAACACTGACAGATCCATCGTACCACAGATCCAAACTGTCACTGACAAACATCCATTGGGGATTTGTTGCAGTTTTTAATCCTACGGTTAAACACTAAGGAAACCCTGATGGAATCCTTGGCAGAGACTCTTAACAATATACATTATGTTGTATATGAATGTATGAGCATTAGGAGAGTATTGCACAGAATGTCACCAGGTGTAGAGCTGACAACGGGGTCTGGTGATGGGATGTCACCAGGTGTAGAGCTGACAACAGGGTCTGGTGGGGGGATGTCACCAGGTGTAGAGCTGACAACAGGGTCTGGTGGGGGGATGTCACCAGGTGTAGAGCTGACAACAGGGTCTGGTGGGGGGATGTCACCAGGTGTAGAGCTGACAACAGGGTCTGGTGGTGGGATGTCACCAGGTGTAGAGCTGACAACGCGGTCTGGTGGGGGGATGTCACCAGGTGTAGAGCTGACAACGGGGTCTGGTGGGGGGATGTCACCAGATGTAGAGCCGACAACGGGGTCTGGTGGTGGGATGTCACCAGGTGTAGAGCTGACAACGGGGTCTGGTGGTGGGATGTCACCAGGTGTAGAGCTGACAACAGGGTCTGGTGGGGGGATGTCACCAGGTGTAGAGCTGACAACGGGGTCTGGTGGTGGGATGTCACCAGGTGTAGAGCTGACAACGGGGTCTGGTGGTGGGATGTCACCAGGTGTAGAGCTGACAACGGGGTCTGGTGGTGGGATGTCACCAGGTGTAGAGCTGACAACAGGGTCTGGTGGGGGGATGTCACCAGGTGTAGAGCTGACAACGGGGTCTGGTGGGGGGATGTCACCAGGTATAGAGCAGACAATAGGGTCTAGTGGGGGGATGTCACCAGGTGTAGAGCTGACAATGGCGTCTTGTGGGGGGGATGCCACCAGGTGTAGAGCTGACAACGGGGTCTGGTAGTGGGATGTCACCAGGTGTGGAGCTGACAAAGGGTTACTGGTGGTGGGATGTCACCAGGTGCAGAGCTGAAAACCGGGTCTGGTGGTGGAATGTCACCAGGTGTAGAGCTGACAACAGGGTCTTGTGGGGGAATGTCACCAACCAATCAGTATAGGACATTCCAGCTTCTGGACCTGTCAGAGTCCACGGTTGACCATGTTATTGACAGGTGGAAATCATCCAGTGTGTGTGGTACAGCCATGTTCATGGAGACCTCATAAACTGACAGACGTGGACAACGAAGCCTTGTACGAGTTGTGAAGGCATCATACACATCGTTTGCCCTCGCTCAGGAGTTCTCACAGGCCTTTGGAATGTCCATTAGCACCGGAACCATCCGTAGGGAACTACATGTGAAGTGTTACTATGGACGAGCGGCAGCAACAAGCCCAACATCTCAGCAGTGAATTCACAGAGGCACCTGTGATGGTGCATGGAGTGATGTTCTTGGACTATAAGTGAGTGGAAGCAAGTATTGTGGACAGATGAATCACAGGACACCATCTTCCAATCGGATGGCCGCACTTGGGTGTGGTGGTTGCCTGCAGAGTGGTTTCTACATGACTGCATCATCCCAATAGTAAAGGAGGTTCTGTTGTAGTGTGGGGGTGTTTCTGCTGGGAAGGACCAGGTCCATCAGTTATAGTGAAGTCCACTCTCAATGCCAATGGGTAAAGAGGAATTCTGGACAATATAGCATCACCTATCCTGTGACAACACTTTGGTACAGCTCGATGTCTCCACCTCAACATGACCGAGCACCATGTCATACAGTACGAAGTGTTGAAGCTTAGTTTGAGGAGCAGAATGTCTTAAAACTTCATTGACCAACCCAAAGTCCAGATCTTAATCCCCTTGAGCATCCCTTTACAGCTTTTTGAGTTGTAAGTCCCCCACCCCCTCCTCCTCATCATCCATTGCATTCCCCAGCTGTAAATATTCCCGGTCAGTCCAAGCAGAAGGTCAGGGCCATTCATTCATGCATTGAATGGTTGTGATTGGTTCATCGAGCACTGACCCTAATTGGCTAAGCAACCACGCTCAGGAACCCATCACAGCCAGCCCTTACTGGAGGCGGGGATTTTGATCCTCCAATACAGGAATTGCTAACTGAAGACGAGTGCAGGACGTGAAGAAGAAACCCATGCTGGAGCTGGACAGCGCCTCTTAGGTGATGTATTATTTTTTTGTTTTGATTTTTTACTGCAGCTAGGGCTTTTTCAGTAGGATTTCATACTGTAGAAGTTGCATCGCACAGCACAAAATGTGGTTTTCGTGCGATGTGATGCAACAAAAAGGAAGGCACCTTAGGGAAACATGGGCAAGAAAAAAATCACAAATCATGGCTGTATAGAGCATGCCACGATTTTGTAGTCTCGCAATGTTGCAGGATACATAACTTCGCTCATGTGGAAGAACCCATAGAAAAGCATGGGCTTCACATACATGCGATTTGTAGCACTGTCAAATCGCAACAAAATTGCCCATGTGGATGCGGCCTTAGAGTTACAAATCCATCTAATAAGGTTCGCCTGGAAGTGGCGGATGGGCACCCATGTTTTGATCAAAATGTGTGCTAAGAGCCTCCCACTTGTATGCAGTTAGTGTAAACAACAGTTGTGCAATTTTCTGTAAATATTAAATGTGTATGAGTGCTAGAGCATGTGTTTCTGAACCTGAGAGACCCGGGTCTTCACCCGTTCACCCCATCTGTCGTGATTTGGGTTTTGCTGTGAAGTCCTCAGGCTGTTACATTAGAAGGGGTCCCAGATATGTGGCTTTTGGTGCAACTACCAACCGAGGTGAAGTACCTGAGTGACCAGAGCTATAGTCAAAGCAGTCCAGGATCAAGAGAGGCTGCTTATACTTAAATATGGCAGACAGCCCAGATAGCAGGGCTCATAGAGTAGGTTCAGCACAGTACAGATACGCCAGGAGTGCAAACAGGAGAACGGTCAACAAACTCAGCCAAGGTCAGAAGTGGAGAATGCAGGATTGTCAGGATAAGCCAAAATCATAACCAGTAAATCAGCACAAACATGTAACACTTTAGCTGGACAAAGAGACCAAAAGCTTTGGCACCTTCCTTAGAGATAAGGTGCTTCAAATAGCCAGAGATGCTTTGTGATTGGAGGGGGACTGATTTCAGGATGTGCGCTGGCCCTTTAAGACTGTGGGCATCTGCTTGCCCTTCTGGCAGCTGTGAGAGACTGACAACAAGCCAGAGCATGGCGCCTGCAGTGGACAAGAGGAGACTGTATGCCGCTGAGGCAAGATGGCGGCTGCGGCTTGTAATATATTCCAGATTATTATTTGCATCTTCAATGTAGATGGAAATATTAATCAAAAACAACAAAAAGCTTACAAAACTATAATATTGATATACACAAAACTAACATAAACTGAGTCGAGTACAGACACAACCATTTGTACTTCCTTATCCCTGATTTGTAGTCCTTATTTCGGTGCAGTCATGTGGGCGGGGCTTACTGGGCTTTACGGTTTGCTTAGTAGAGCAGATAAATTCACTGTCCATCAAGTCCATATCTGTTAGCAGTCCTCAAATAGAACTTTATGACATCCAGTTTGACTGATGCGTGTGATGTAGAAATGCGCTGATAGGCCTTTACAAAACTGCATCATGCATGTAATACCGGCGTCCAACAATATTGTAGACTTCATAGTCACGGGCGGGTCATTTACCACAGGAGTCACACCCTACATTTAAAGGAAATATACCATCTATATTTACCTACTAATGAAAGTCCGATACTGATACATATTCACATTTTGATCTGTTTTTATTTTATAATGGTTGATTTTTTATTGCATTGTCTGTATAGGATTATTGGGGCGGCCATCTTGCTTGAGCTGCTGTTAACAGAATTTAGAAATGTGCTTCACAGCAGCCACATGGAACATAGGAATCTGTAGTTCTGAGATAACTCATTGACTTCAATGGGAGAGTGTTATCTGCATGCTCTGTGATCTGTGCAGGGAGGGAGAGGGGGTGAGCTGTGACATCATGTATCGTGAATGGTGGATCCTGTGTTTATCTATATATAGGTGTCACCTCTCAGTGTAATCCTGCCTGTAATGATAATGGGATGACGGCTGAGAAGTTTTCTCTACAGAACAGGAAGTGTCAGACTATTATTGGGCTTAGTGGTCAGTGTGCAGGGATGGGAGGAGGTGAGCTGTGACATCACCTATTGTGGATGGTAGATCCTCTGTCATGTATATGTAGGTGTCACGTAGCATTATAATCCTGTCTGTGATGATAATGAGATGGCAGCTGAGACCTTTCTCTAGAGAACAGGAAGTGTCAAACTTATTAGGCTTTGTGTGCAGGGAGGGGAGGAGGTGAGCTGTGACCAACACCTATTGTGAATGGTGGATCCTATGTTATCTATATATAGGCATCACCTCTCAGTGTAATCCTGCCTGTGATGATAATGGGATGACGGCTGAGAAGTTTTCTCTACAGAACAGGAAGTGTGATATTATTATTAGGCTTAGTGGCCAGTGTGAGAGCTGCAGGGTTTCACTATTTTATTTTTTGTAGAGCAAAAATGGTGCCGATCTGTGTTAGTCAAACAAATCTATATAATGTTAACTACTCTTGTATAAAAAAGACAAAGCACTATAGAGGTGACACCTTTATTGGTTAACCAGAAATACTGTATTTGTAGGCTTTCGAGGCCACTTAATTCTCTTCAGCAGAAATGTATAGACACATTGTATCTTGTAAATATCATTTTCTGGTGAGCCTATGAAGGTGTCGCCTCTGTAGTACTATTGTCTTTTTTATACAAGAGTATTTAACATTATCTAGTATTTTAAGGGCTCCTTCACACGTGCGGAATACGCTGCACCAATCTGCCAGAGGCTCCCATGTTACTGCTTATACGTATTGCGCAAAATATGCATGCAATAAAGATTGCAGTATGTTCTATCATGGTGTTTATTATGCGCACATATACGCTAATATAGTGCATGATGATCGGCGGCCTGCAGCAAGTACGCAATGTCATTATGTACTTGCTGCGTGACGCACGACTGTCACATGGATTGGGGCGCAGTGAATTACACTCATGTAAAGCGACCCTAATATGGATAGTGACATGAAAAACATAAAAATAATCACCAAACGTCTACAAAAAATATGGCTGGTATTGTAAATTGATGTAACCAGTCGGTCATTTTCTGATGCGCATTCCCTTTAACATAAGATTAACACTATCTAGGTTAGACTTAATATATTGATGTATCGATCCATTTAATGAATGCTTTTTATTTACTCATTGTGTCTCTGGTCAAACCAAAACTAGAACAAATTACATCCAGGCCTGTAATAGCAATCAATAGATCACCAACTTGAGATCCTGACAATACCGCCTGGAACCCTTCCTTAAGTAGCACTGTCTGGCTCTGCAGCCCTCCAGTTTTACAAGTGATCTACTAATGGAGGAGCCCACAAAGCACTCAGACTAAAACTAAAATCAGAATCTCCATTATAAGAAGTTATTATTTCTCCTTCACATGATGCTAGACGGCCTTTCTCTTGCTCTAAGTCCCCCTCCATCAACAGCACAGCCCCACAAGTTTGTAAATACTTGGTCTCTTTTACAGTTAGTGTAAGCCCGTCCATTTCGTATCTTAAAGGGGTTTTCCAGGCAAAAACTATTGATGACTTATCCTCAGGAAAGCCTAGAGATGGGCTGATGGTCAGGCCCACTGTCAGTGCAGCGGGATGTGCCTCATAGGGGACAGGAGAGGAAGTGTCCTAGGTGTTTTCACTCCCATTGAGATGAGTGGGAGCTGAAGTGGCCATTACACTTCTGGCATTTCCGCCTCCAACACCTGGGATGGACATGGAAGCGTAATAGCCGCTTCAGCTCCCATTGATTTCAATGGTAGTGAAGCCAGCTAGGGCCCTTCCTCTTCCATCCCCTATGACGCACATTCAGCTTGCACTGACAGCGGCCTGGGTGATCAGCTCACCCCCAGGAATCTCAAGCTGCTGGTCCCTGGCAATTATCTATTGAAGACCTACCCTAAGTTTAGAGTTTACTTAAAATGGCCAGTGTCGGATTATAGATGGGCGACATGGGATATTCGGCAGAGCACCAACATCACTTTGGGGACGTAGGGGAGCACCTTTATTTATGTGGATATACTATAAATCCCCTTTAGCTTGACTTTAAATCTGTAAGACAAAGGCTATACACCTTCTACTCCTTGTTGACTGTCACCTATCTCTTCTGGGGGTGAACAGTGTAGGTCCATAAGCAGAGATGTACTCTCCTATATGCTATGGCCTATTTTATCTTCCTTTGTCCATTTGCCATACAGTAGACATTTTGGATGGCCAATAAGCCTGATTTAGACCATTTTCTGCCAACCCTTAGCTCTAACGACTGATGGCAGATATCTGTCTCCCATGGTTCACTTTTCCATCATGGTCAAGTGTTGTTGTCGAAAAGTCATGCCAAATGACATCTGTGTCCCATGAAATAATGCCCAATCCAGGCTACAGCAGAGATTTGATCAGTGATTTGCTATTTTCACACCATCTAAAATCTTGCAGATGAACCATAAAGGACAAGTTGTTTGTAAAGCAGCCATCTGAAATCCCTAATATATGGCCAGCTTATCTCCTTCTCTTCCTATGTCAGCCCTGGCCTACCCAAATATAAGATAATTGATAAAACCTAGCTCTGCCTTTTATTGACTACATCACCCAATGGGCCATTGACCATTTGTCTCATTTTTACCCCCTATAAAGTACCTAAAATGAGAGAACTTTGTGTAGCTTCATAGCATTCAAGGACACGGGGCCATGCTGAGTTGCAGTCACATCTCTATAGATTCCATATCTGTCTCTTCAACACTTGCTTTGAATGTAGATAAAAGAATATCAGTGTATTCGCACTTTGAAGAAATTGTCCTGCGCCATATGTAAATTAAGCAGAGCAGTTCATTGGGCGGGCTGGACTGTCTCTACTGGCTGCATATTTAACCCCAAAGTTTACCCCTCTTGCACACCCTAATATTGATGGCCCATACTACATCATTCATGCACGGCTCTGAAGTCTCGCACCTGCGCCACTTTGTTGGGTACCCGCAACCAATCTCCTGAGGGGAATGTTTATCTGTGCTTGTGCCAGTACCCAACATCGTGGCATGAAATTTCAGAGAGGTGCATGGATGACATCGTAGGAGTCATCCACACCAGTATCAGCTCTGAAATAAGAACTAGTGATGGTTGGTTTACGGATTAACTGTGCGAAGATACAGATTATGTGAGTTGGATATGCCACATCCACAAATGCCCAACAACACTGATTGCAAGACATCGACCAGTTTGTCTACTTAGGAAGTACAATTATGAATGACAGGGATGCCAAAAATGTTGTCCAGAGTCGTATCAAGAAGGCATGGCTGACTTTCCAACATCTATGACCTCTATGGGCTACCATCTCACTCCCATTACAGATGAAGATGCGACTTCTGAACACTATCATGATCCTAACTGTGTATCTGAAACATGGAAAGCAACCACATGTATCCACCGTCAACTGGATGTTTTCCAACAACAATGATGCCTTTATCGCCTGTTTAAGGTTACTTATCAGGATCAGGTTACCAATAAAAAAAATCTACCGCCGCTCTGGAACACCACTTCACCCCCGAGTCACTGAAGGCCAACTCCCTTTTGCTGGATACATTCTACGCCTCCTTGAGACAAGACTGACAATAATGGCTATCTCATGGAAAGCAAAAAAATGGGAAGTGTCTTCAGAGAAGGCAAAAGATCATTTGGCAACATTTATAGAGGGCTTGCATACTGTCAACCTTTCATGGGATGATGGTGAAACTGTTGCATTTCATCACCAACGATGGCACTCTTTTGTTACCTGATGTGCCGAAAGGCATCGGAGGACCTAAGAAAATCTGCATATCACATTAAATTACAAACTCAGCTCTTCAGCATCAGTATCAATCAATGGCTATTCCCATCTTGACTTTCATGGCAAATCTACTTATTGAGCACACAAAAATTCCATAGCACTGCACATCGCTAGACAATGGGTTCAGTCCACATTGGAAATCACAGTCTAATTTCACCTACTGGTTTGTTTTTGGAGTGTGGGAGGAAACTGAAGTACCTGGAATAAAATCCATGGAGAACATACAAGCTCCGTGCAGATGTTGGCCATGGTTGGATTTGAACCCAGGACCCCAGTGCTGCAATGTGATAGCGCTACCCACAGAGCCACCATGCCTACCCTTATGCCATAAACAGTTTGATAGGTGCAGGTCCCATCATCAGGAAAGGCAAAGAATCACCTGGCGATGCACATTTATAGAGGACTTGCACAGTGGCGACCTTTTATGGGATGAGGCCGAAACTGCTACCTTGGATCTCCAACTTTCTGGCCAAATACACAACTAGTAGAGATGGTCTGGCCCACCCACACCGCACCGCTCAGCTTCATTTACATGCGATCCCGGACATATTCAAAGTGCAAATAGACAGATATGCTTTTAGCCACATTCAAAGCAAAAACAGTGCTGGAGAGACAGTTCCTACATAATTGTAGCCCTGCTATTGCTTTACTTTGTAACAAACTGCTGACAGGTTCCCTTTAAACGTCATTCAGCTCTGCTCTATCTCCTCGCTACACGTGAAGCCAACATAGCTCCAGATGCAGATGTAATCCGTCACTCTTCAATCCCACATTGAAGCCCCTTCTTTCTGGCCCTGGCAGTTATATGGCCTTCATTGTTTGCTTTAAATCACAGCAGGTTGAAGTTTAAGCTCATAAAATATTCTTCTCTTATCGAGATCTAAACAAACAAACAAAAAGCCTTTCAGTCAAGTCATAAAAACACAAAAAACCTCCAGTGTTATGAATGGCTTGTTACAAAATATTAACCACAGGTTTAGAAACTCATTGTAGCTTTCACCCTCTCCCCTTTTAATTCTAATACCATGTGGGGCTGCAGCAATGCAAAAGCCGAGAGCTTAGAGCTTCGTGTAGTTAATCTGCTAATATTCAACAGGAACTCAGTGTAACCCCTTTCCTGTGCGCTTGTGGGTGAGAGAAGGAAGCAGCCTTGTTTATCAGTCGTTACAAACATGCTCATCCACCCCCAGTGATACACCTATCTAATCTATATATATACACACACATATATACACCCTGCTTTGTGCTCTGGGCCTTTTAACTGAAGCAGCAAGACACAAGGACGGCAACCACATGACAACCGCATAGCTACATTTATGGGGAACTGCCGAAAACAGATAGCAGTTCACTTTCTTTCTTTTTTTTTTTACGAAAACAAAGGGAATCATTCTAGGCAATGTAAACAGTCAGCCTGCAAAATGAACTCTGTAACTTGTATATGGCCTGGTGTATATCTCCTATGATGTATGTCCATGAACAGAAGATGACAGACCTTTGATATTCTATCATGTAGTTTTCACTCTCAATTAATATTATTGACATGACATGAAAAGACATTTCATTTCCTATATGAATGCCACATAAAGTAATGAATGCAACGTGGATGGGTCTATATCAATGTGGGTGGGGGAAGGGCACATTTAGGGCAGGTCACAAAGGGCATTTGGCATTAGTTTCCCCTAACATCTGACGATCTAGATCAAGACTTGCTTGTTTTGTAAATTCTATATTCTTCTATCCATGTTTTAGTTGATTTATTTTGAATGTAGCATCCTTTATCGAGTTTATATTTACTCGTATTTAAATATTTATATTTTATCATTTTTACTAATTGGTAAAATTCCTTTTAAGCAGAATTTTTCATTTTCAGTACTTTTCCTGCAGTTTTTTCTGCTGTTGCTGACCCTATAGTTACAGACTGAGGCCTCGTTCAGGTTGTATTTACACAGGCGATTTTCACACACATGTTCTGTCCGACTGGAGGAAGGACAAAACTCTCATGTGGAAAGAATCTATTTTGTAAATGGCTCTATACACAAGTGCAATTTTTCTCTAAAAACAATAGTCCAATGTAGAAAAATTGCAGCGTGTCCTATTTTTGGGCAACTGTTGCTCAAGAATTGCCCATTATTTGCCATGGCAGTGAGTAAAAAAACGCATCACACTTGCATTGCTTGCACTATGGGAACCACGTGCGATTTTTTTTTTTCACGCACGTAAAAATATTATGAAAAACACTTGCATATTGCTGCGAATTGTGCTTTTAACACCAAAACGCAATGTACATGCCTGGAAATTGCTGAAAAATTGTAGGTAAACAAGTGTGATGCCCTTGTCCATGTAAATATAGCCCTACATAGTGGTATTGTGGGCAGTATTTCTACGCTGTAACCAGGAGTGCATGCAAATCTTTTCTCTTTGTAGGTTCCATTCTTGGTTTTGGCTTACAAATATGGATGCAAAATACAGAGAATACTGCCATGTGAATGAGACCCTGAGTCCAGTATTATGGCCACATTTCAAAGTTCATGGGACCCTGCACTTAGATCCCCATAGAACCCAATTGTGATATTAATTTTCTTTAGTAGAAACAATGTAGAGCACAAATTTTGTGCTTCTGTGTCATCCAGAACAATCTGTAGTAAGTGACAGACTAGTATTAGGCTCTGTGGTCAAGATGAAAAATGTACAATTATATTTTATTTTATTTTTTAAATCTAGGTTGTGACCAAAAGTTTAAAAAGTAATTACCAAAAATTCTTTTAAAAATGATTTAGATACCGTAGTGGGTAATTTTCTGATGACATATTCCCTTTAAAGCAATCTATATATTAATTCTTGTTCAATGGAATATATGAAATATCACTGAAGTGTCCGTTACTGAGAAGAGTTGGGGATGGAGTAAACTTACATGGCCAACAATCCTGTATGTAATAATGGCACCTTTTATTGTAAGAAGGGGACAAATGGAAAATGTTGAGCATCCAAACAGGCAGGTAACTGCATCATTCTTATTCTTTCTTACTTAGACAAGAACAAATTCATGAGGTGATAGGGTGAAGGGTCAGCCTTCGAACCTTAAAAACGCCCCGTGCCTTAAACTCTCTGTAGCCCCATTAACGTTAACGTCTGTGCTTTTCAGGCTACTGAAGCAGCAGAACTTAATGTTACTCAAAAATACATTTTTTTTCAGAGTCTCAAGATCTAATTAAAACTTTTTCTCTTCAATAATGAAAAAAAGTTGGGCTGGAGTTCTCTATATACCTCCCCAATATTGACTATTAGGCCTGCTTAAAGGAAAATTTTAAGCTACCCATTTTTGATCCATTCCTGCTTTTAAATTCAAAAACTGCAGCCTACAGACAAAGCATTTGGGTTTGTTTGTTGTGGCAATTTATCTTTTTTTTTTTTTTTTAAACTGATCATGATGGATCCTATTAATGTCTATGGGACTCATAAAAACTCATGGTCCCCATACACATTTGACTAACATTGATAAAAATAGACCATTCCCCCAAAATGATCGCCCGTAGGGTGAATTTAATAATGAACGATCACCTCAGCCAACTGGTGACACATAGTCATCGTCTGGAAAGAAGTCGGACATTTTTTACATTTTTGTCTGATAGTCAGATGAAGGATCTTCCATGCATGAACAATCTTTTAAAGAATGTTCCCAGAAGGCTCTCTCATCCATCGCCTGATGTTATTGAACATGTATGACCAATCTGAACCACTGTGACGGTCAACATGGACTCAAATGTTTATAGCTGCATCCATGAAATGAACGTTCACCAGAGGATCGTTTGTTCAATGGTTGTTCAATTCGCAACCTACTTCTATCTAATGAGTATGTCCAGCTGAAGCGCATCAGTCGGCATTGGACTCTACCAGCTCCATGGAAGTTTTTTCAGTCATTCTAGATCACATCTCATATCTTTCTATCTATTTCTCTCTCGCATCTTTCTAACTCATATCTATCTATCTATCTATCTATCTATCTCATATCTATATATCTGTCTCATGTCTATCTATCTATCTATCTATCTATCTATCTATCTATCTCATATCTATCTATCTATCTATCTCATATCTATATATCTGTCTCATGTCTATCTATCTATCTATCTATCTATCTATCTATCTATCTGTCTCATATCTATCTATCTATCTATCTATCTCATATCTATCTATCTCATATCTATCTATCTATCTATCTATCTCATATCTATCTATCTATCTATCTCATATCTATCTCTCTCATATCTATCTATCTCATATCTATCTATCTATCTATCTATCTATCTCATATCTATATATCTGTCTCATGTCTATCTATCTATCTATCTATCTCATATCTATCTATCTCATATCTATCTATCTATCTATCTATCTATCTATCTAACTCATATCTATCTATCTCATATCTATCTATCTATCTATCTCATATCTATCTATCTATCTATCTCCTATCTATCTATCTATCTATCTATCTATCTATCTCATATCTATCTATCTATCTCATATCTATCTATCTATCTATCTATCTAACTATCTCATATCCATCTATCTATCTATCTATCTATCTATCTATCTATCTATCTATCTATCTGGGCCTTTTTTACATGCAATATGTACTAATGCAATTATTATATAACATTTAATAAGCTATCTGTTTGCACAAATATGCATTTTACTTAAATTACTTAACAAAGAAATTGCTCTACCCGGATATCACTTCCACTTTGATTATTTTTTGTCTTATTATATTTGGAGGGGGAAATATATTTTTTTAAATTTTGTATTACTGTTTTGTATAATTCTTTTCTTGTCTTCTAAAAAGACAATATATCTTTCTTTAAGAAAAACTCCTATTTCCATAAAATGGTCTCTTTCTTGCGAAACGTGTACCTCCGATATAAATTATTAATGAATTGTTTTGGGCTATGACACATCTCATCATAACTAACGGAGTATTTGGCAGTCAAAGAGTTACTGTTGGAATTGTACCATTAAAATGTAGTTTTTTGGTCCAGGTCTCAGGAATCTCACTCATTCAGATCACTGAACCTTGACAGCTACACATGTGGCAAGTTCCTCCTATTTAGACCCAGCCTGTGTTCTTTTTTTTTCTAGGGGAGGGAGGTAGGGGGGGCGAAGCAAGTTCATTCTTGTGCTATTTGCCACATTCAATTTTATTTCAATTAACAGTTAATATGAGTACAGTCTCATGATAAATAATGAATGACCCTGAATAAAATGTGTGATGGTTCTATTAATCCTCGCATTCACCTGCATAAATACCTATGTAATTATGATGCAATCCACTTGTCTTCTCAGCTGCTGACTTGCAAAGTTTAGATATTTTTGTCCTGTGCTTTAATGCAACCTAAACATATAATAGTAGCTTCAAGCCTTTACTACCAAAAATATATATTTTCTTTTTTTTCTTAAGTGTGTATTTGTAATAATTATACCAGCCGCATTCCCTTTTATTACTACGACAAAAGAATACATGAACAATGCAACACATATAATTAATGCAACATTTTATAGAGATACCAGGATTTTACATTGTAGCAAAATATAAATAAATAAAAATATAATATATCTATTTATTTATATTTTGTTGCAACCTAAAACCCTGGTATTTCTATACAATGTAACCAATTATAAAAACAACACAGTCTTTGGTATGTTGTACTCTAATTCACACTGCATAATTGCATCTACATAATGGCGATAAAATATCAATAAGCAGCCCCTACCAGAGAAGAAATTACAGATGTTGCTACATCTGTAGTTCTTGCTACATTTTGTGCTGCATTTGCTACATTTTGATCAGACATGATAGCTACATCTTTTTCATAAAATGATTTACAAGAGCTGGGGGGGGGGGGGGGGGGGGCGTTAATCCTAAATGACATTTTTAAAGTTTTTATTTTGTGTTAATTAATATAAGGAAACAATTTTTTCTTTTTTTTTCCAAATTCTCAAGCATGATTTTAACAGTTGTAACTAAAACAAAACTTAATTGATTCTACTGCAGTGAACTGAAGATCACTGCACACTGACAAAGCATTAGATAGCATTTATGTGCCCCCCTCTTTCCTCATGGATTGTAAGCTCTTGTGAGCAGGGCACTCACTCCTCTTTGAATTGTAAATTAGTTTGTTACCATCTGGTTGCGTTTGTTCTTTTCTAAGGGTACATGCACAGATGTGTAAAAAGTTGCACCCAACATTCTCGGGCGCAACTCAGATGGGACAGCTCACAGACATCCAGTGCATGCACTGTCCAGTACGTGGGATTCTGCACATTGACATGTACTGTTTTCGTACAAGAATCAGACAAAAAAAAGGAAATGCTGCATTTTTTTACTCTGAATATTCAGTCGAGTTAATAAAAAGCCCATGTGAATATACCCATTCAAATAAATGGGTGTTATTTCCATTCAATTTTCGAACTAATGTTTTGATCCAAAAATTGGCCAAAAAACATCTCTGTATCCTAATATTGGGCTCCACAGATTGGAAAGAGAGACATTTTGTGCCCAGTTGGGCTCTTAGGCCTGGGTACAGCCACAACCTATGCACCCACTATAATTACGTTCCTGATAACAGGCATTATTCATGCTGGTTAGCATGTATAGTATGTGTCATGTTGTTGGCTACCATCCATGATACATAAATTGTAAGCTTGTATGGGAAAGGCTTCTTCTCATAATGTGTCCATTTGCACTGGTTTGCAATAGCTCTATTGCCGTTGGTTGTATTGCATTGCATTGCTCTATTGCTATATGCAGTAATTTGTGGGCCTATATGCAGATGTGACCTATAATTTCTTGTTTTACATTATATATTGCTACAGAAAATGTTGGAGCTGTATAAATTGGGAATCATAAGAATTGTAGAGAATGCATAGGATCTGGGAAAGAGAAAGCTCCTTGTCCCTGAGGTGGCTCAGGAGCCTCTGACTGTTTGGAGGGGTATCCTGTGAATGGAACCCCTGACCACTGCTGACGTCACGGGGCCCAATCAGGGATTCTCCAGAGGACCAGAGAGAAAGAAAAAGGGGGGAGGTATAGTGGGGAAGAGAAAGAGCTCTGAATGAAATGCTGGGGAAAGGTGAAAGGTTAACCCTGGAGCTCAGTGGTGACCACGTGATAAAGCAGAGGATGCACAGTGTGCTATAGAGCCTGCAGCTTAACCCCTGCAGCACAAGCCATTATTTCTGCATGTATATTTAATGCACAAGTCTATTGCATCTGTGTGTGCTTTATCACTGGGATAGATAAAGGAAACTGACCCTGATTCTGCGAGAAAGGGCAGCGCTGTGTGCAACTTGTTAGGATGCCTTGCAAAACTCAACCTTATAGCGAACAGAGAAAGCCAAACAATACAATGTAGTATATGTATGTATACACGACACATGCATGCCCAAATAGAGATAGCTAAGTAGTCTGCAAAACTAACTGGTATCGCAGAGTCGGCACCGCCATTGTGCTCTCTTTACAGTGTGGTAACTGCTGGGTCCTATTCATTTCTGTGGGATGCAAACTGATGTATATTGTTTCCATTTTCTATCTGTCCATCTGACATTTTTTGTACATTTTGTGCAACTATGTAAATGGATCCTATTCATTTCCATTGGATTTAAAGTGATGACAAAGTTGTAACAATGAAAAGAATCGCAGTTACTTTGTATGAGTTTGCAGCCATAGAAATCAACGAGTTGCTTTTTGCAATTTCTTAGGACAAATCCAAATCTCAATGCGAGATTCTCAATATTTTTAGGGTTCTATTATTTTATTGACTCTGTTCATGTATTTATTTATTTTTACTGCTAATCCCACAACAAATGCACAAAATGACAGCAGTTTGCCTCAGCTGTTCATCAGGCTTTGCCTCACCCAACCTCTTTTATTTATATGGTACATTTTTAGGCTAGTTTCAGTTGAGCGTATAAAAACACAATTGTAATGCGAATTTGTATTACAAAGCATATATGTATGTCACCAATATTTAATCCGTATTTACCGCCGTATTGTTTATTTTTTTCTATTGGGCAAATACTGATCCGTATATTCCCAATTGAAAAGAATACAAATACGGAGGGAAGTACACAAAAGAAAAGAACAAGCGGCATTTCTGAAAAACATCTGTAAGAATATGGCCATCTAATTAGCCATATGGATTTATATTAGCTTCATACTACGGGCCCCTCAACATGGACCTAACATGGTAGACTGAAAGTAGCCTTAAACAGTAAGTAATATGGAGCTAATGAAAATCTCTGAATGTCTTTATATGGGGGTATTTTTCACGGTTGTGTTTTTAAAAACTTAGCATGTTCTACTTTTGTTCCTATTTTTTATTAGAACCATGCCCACTATAGTCTATGGAAGGGGATTTAAATATGGATGCCTCGTACTGCATTCATGTATCACCAGTATTCGAGTCGTATTTGTTTTTATTGGTATTACTTTCTATTAAGTAGAAAACGAATCCGTATTTACCCGGTAGAAAAAATAATAAAAAAGCAAATATGAAGGCAAATGCTGATGCAATTTCATCTGTAATTCGCCCATCTAACAGATCCATATTAAGGCTTTGTTACAATACACTTGTGTGGAACCAACTTTAAGAGTGGGTTCACATGGATGTATATGTGCGCGTGTTTGCGCACACACAATATACGCGCACAATACGCAGAGAATAGACATTGACTTCAATAGGTTTGTTCTAAACTTCCTTTTTTGCACGCACAAAAAATAGGAGATGCTCCATTTTTGTGCACATTTACATACCAAGGGTCCCCATAGAAGTCTATGGGAGGCGCACAGGTGTGCACTTAATAGGGGCGCAAATGTGGAATATGCTGCACAATTCAGTAAAAAAAAGAAAGAACACATCTGGACCTCATTAGGCTAAACAGCCTTTAAAAATTGGGGCGCAGTAGTGTCCCGGGTGCAAAAAATCCTGCCACATGTGCGCAATGATTACAGGAACATGCGACGATATACACGCAAATCTGCCTCAATGAAGCCTGCGCAATTGCGCAAACGCTCGTGTGAAGGAGCCCTGAGATCAGAAACCAAAATACTTGTATAAAACATCAGTGTGGACGGCGCCAAAGCTGAGCTAGGAGGATCCTGTGGAAATGGGTTCTAACTGAACGCGTACAAAATTATGTGTTTTGGCAGCAATTATGGAAACCATGCAAATGAATGGGAAGCATCAAGAGATCCCGCTTTGTATGTTGTTGTTTGCTTTATTTTTACAGAATACAGTTTGCAGACACCAAAACTAGTGCGAACTCTGGCTGACTCACACAAGGGCCCCCACACAATGCACACGTGTGTGTATATGCATCATGCCTGTGTCTATATATATTTTATATTTATATATATATATATAAAATGGATAGATATGAGATAGATGATAGATAGATAGATAGATAGATAGATAGATAGATAGATAGATAGATAGATAGATAGATAGATAGATATGAGATAGATAGATAGATAGATAGATAGATAGATAGATAGATAGATAGATAGATAGATATGAGATAGATTATAGATAGATAGATAGATAGATAGATAGATAGATAGATAGATAGATAGATAGATATGAGATAGATAGATAGATAGATAGATAGATAGATAAATAGGAGATAGATAGATATGAGATAGATAGATAGATAGATAGATAGATAGATGGATGGAGAGATAGATAGATAGATGGATATGAGATAGATAGATAGATAGATAGATAGATGATAGATAGATAGATAGATAGATAGATAGATATGAGATAGATAGATAGATAAGAGATAGATAGATATGAGATAGATAGATATGAGATAGATAGATAGATAGATAGATAGATAGATAGATAGATAGATAGATAGATAGATATGAGATAGATAGATAGATAGATAGATAGATAGATAGATAGGGGATAGATATGAGATAGATAGATAGATATGAGATAGATAGATAGATAGATAGATAGATAGATAGATAGATAGATAGATAGGAGATAGATAGATAGATATGAGATAGATAGATAGATAAATAGATAGATAGATAGATAGATAGATAGATAGATGTGAGGTAGATAGATATGTGATAGATAGATAGATAGGAGATAGATATGAGAGAGAGAGATAGATAGATATGAGATAGATAGATAGATAGATATGAGATAGATAGATAGATAGATGATAGATAGATAGATAGATAAATAGATAGATGAGATAGATAGATATGAGATAGATAGATAGATGTGAGATAGATAGATAGATAGATAGATATGAGATGGATAGATAGATAGATAGATAGATAGATAGATAGATAGATAGATAGGAGATAGATAGATAGATAGGAGATGGATAGATAGATGTGAGATAGATAAGATGACACATTTTTTGTATTTTTGCCTCCTTATTTCTACTCTTTTCTCCTGGACATATACGGATCAGTGTTCGCCCCGTAGAAAATAAAATATACAAGAGGCAAAAGTAGATCAAATGCCAATGACGTACGGTTGTAATGTCATCTGTAACACATCCGTAATACGGACATGTATTATGGATGTGTTTGTCCGTGTTTCGTACGTCTGTTTTTTTACTTCCATGCATCAGCTGTTTTTTTTTCTCATGTGCAAAAAACACCAGGAGACTTTTTTTTTAGCATTTATTAACAGTGATCTGTGAAATCTGGAGCGCGCATAGATGTCATCATTTTCTTTTTCACACCCATTGATTGAAATCAGACCAGAATAGAACATGTTGTCATTTTTTTACGCAGATCATCCGTCCACGTAAAACAATGTGTGTCTTTATAGCTCTTTTGAGGCCGACTTCAGACGGGCATATCTGTGTGCGCAATATGCAGAGAATAGAACCCACTGAGCTCAGTAGGCTTGTTCACACTTACTATATTTGCGTGCACACGTAGCGCATTCGAAAAAAAGATTAGCATGCTTTACTTTTGTGCATAGAAGTCTATGCATGCACAATACACAAGGAGATATGCAATTTGTTGCGTAATTCCACGGGAAAAAGAACATGTGGAACTCATTAGGCTAAATAGCCATTTAAATCGGCGCGTGGTTGTTTTCTGTGCGCCAAAAAATATACCTTGCACCCGGAACAAGTACAGTAAAATACGCCGATGCTCATGCAAAAAACACTTGTCTATGATGCAAAGATGTTGCTCTGAGTCATGTGCAGTTTTGCATTCACACGTGAAGCTGGTCATAAGGCTTCCTCACACAGGCGTATTTGTGCGCCTATTTATGTACGCAAAATTTACATGTGCAAAACACAGAGAATAGAACCTATTGATTTCTTTCTTTGCGCAAAAAATAGGACCTGCTCTATTTTTGTGCGCATTTGTGCACCAAGGATTCCCACAAGTCTATGCGAGGTGCGCACATACTTGCGCAGATTTGTAATACACTGTGCAACAGACATGTAAATCTAGCGGTTTTCTTCTGCTGCACCAAAATTAGCATGCCTTGCATGCACAAAACGTATGGTGAAATACGCTGATATATACGTAAAAAAGCTTCTTACATAGCACAAATACGTTGTGCTGAGGCGTGCACAAAAACACATATGCCTGTCGGAAGGAGCTGGTAATGGGAAATAGTAAAATGGAACTTGCAGAAATTCCTGTACTTGCTGCAGAAACAACCTCATTCACATAACTGGGACAGCTGCATGTGAACTTACTCTAATATATTCGGCACTTAGGGAGGACCAGGAAGGGTCCCTGCGTGCAATACATAGCACACTTAATTTTTGTGCGCATCTGCTCACCATAGGTCCCCTTAGAAGTCTATTGGAGGTGCGCAAATACACACTCAATACGCGCACAAATCCTCAATACACTGCAAATCCATGACAACAAGAACAAATCTGGACCTCATCAGAAGGGTGTGTCACGCACGTGTGTGAACTGGCCCTGCATGTGCAAAAAGTACAGTGCTATGCGCAAATCAACCTCATCCATAATGCAAATATGTGAGAGTACGTCATGGGATGCCATCATTAGTCCTGAGAAAAGAAGGCATAGATGTAAACCATAGGCACTGTGCACACATGGGCTGCTGGAGATACAGGTTTATGCTGCAAAAAATACTTGCAGGCCAAAATGACTGCGACATCGAAGCAAAAAAATATTTGAATGGAAATTTCATATATTCACCATAATTGCACATCTGGTTACTGCAGTAGAAACATCAGTACCATCAACACAAATAGGACACAACTAAAGTAGTAACCTTTACAGAACACAACTGGTCGCGATGGATCCTATTTATTTCTGTAGGAAGGACAAACTTCCCAAAGTGGAGGAGTTTCCATCATCTTGCAGTTATCACAAGACATAGCAGTATTCAGCATATATAATAACCAGGACTGAGTGTTACCACCAATATTGGAATGCATGGTATACCAGCAAGAGACAGCCGAGGCCTAACTAGAAAATGGCGTACTATACATTACAGGTATTAGAAAGCTCAGGGTTGTAACAAGCTGCGTTTGGTGCCGGTGGGTTTGCAGCACACAACTGTAACTTTCAAATGCACCGAGTCATAATAATTGAATTTTACTCCAATAATAACTTGCGTTCTTACTCGCCTGGTATTTGGGTTCTATGGACATTGATAAGTATGTATTACTAATGTCACTGTCCCTCCTCCTCTAACCCCAACCCATAACACCCCACCCGCCCAACCTCCCTGCCCTGGCTGCAGCTCTTGGCAATGCTACAAACAAGGGGATTATAGAACATATACATGTGTCAGGCTGTAAACAGAAAGGTAGCATCCTCGTGTGCTTAACCCTCTCCGTGCCAGCGCAGCATGAAGGTCTGCTTAATGATCAAAGAGTTATATTTATAAACTTTTCAAACTCTCAAGACTGGATTATAACAAGTGAGATTCATGTAGTGACTGTACACAGCGCTCTCCACAATTCACGGCCTATTATGTAATAGGAAATAACATTGTTTCATAAGTATTGATGACGCAATGCAGTGCAGTTTCACAACATAGATCAGGTTTATGATACATTTTGAGGCTGCTTTCAGGCGAGCACATTTAAGCTCTGTAATTGGTTCCGTAATACGAAGCTAATGGAAATCTATGTATCTATTCACATGGTTGTATTTCTCATGGCCGTTTTTTTAAATGCACCTATTTTTCCAGTATCTGCCTTGGTATTGCTATTCTTTTTCATTGGGTAAATACAGATCAGTATTTGCCCAGTAGAAAATAAAATATGCTAAGGCAAATTGATTCAAATACTGATGACATACGGTTTTAGCGCCATCTGTTACGACTCCATAATAAGGATCCGTGTTACGGACGCGCTGCAATAATCTCATCTAAAATTGGCCTGAGCTGAGGTGAGAGCATTCCCTGTATAGAGGTGCAGAATATGTGGGAGTCATATAACTAATGGTTAATAAATAAATGTTCTTGGCTATAAAGCCACCTTCACACACGCTTGCGGAATTGCTGCAGAAATTCCACAGCAAGTAAATGAGATTCAACAAATCAGATTTTTTTCCTGCTGCGTATATGCAAGAAATTTGAAAAAAGCTGCAGATTATTGATCTGCCCCATGTCTATATGTGTTGCAGAAACTGCGCATAAATGCAGAAGATTTTCACCATAAATGGAGAACATAAAAACTGCACCAAAATTCGCAAATACACTCCGGTTGCATTTTTTGCGGCTTTTCCACTGCGGAAACCCTCTGAATCTGCGTGAAAATCTGCTTTTCTTGATGTTTGAAAATAAAGTTTGCCAGTGTGTCCTGATCGCAGGAACGACCACTACCAGATCATAAAAATACAACACATTCCGCAGCAGAAAATCTGTACATAAAAATGCTAATACATATACAAAATCCACAACAAAAAACAGCAAATTCCGCAAAGCTCATTAACTCTGTCCATCTGCAGAAGCGCAACAGAAATTCTACAGCAGATTATCCGCAGCTCAAGCATCATGTGTGAAGGTAGCCTAAGAGGTATTGCATTCTAGAGCATAGCAAAGAGAAAAATCAAGAATTAACTAAGAGTTGTATTGCAGTGCAGAAATACAATTGAAGTAACATTAGCTTTATTATTACGTTTCACGAAATGCTGGTTCCAAAAGTTTTTGAATTTCCATCTTTGTTTTTCTACATAGCTTTGCTGTATTTATATGCGCATGCTAAGGGTATACTGAAGGCCTAGTACCTCACTGTAAGCATGACAATACCTGACAATACTGTAAACAGAGGTAAGCAGCTTCCATTATAATTGGACAATTACAGTTAAACACATGGGGTATTGTTATGTACCCTGAATGCTATGGGGGGGGGGGGTAATACTTAAAGGCTGCATTAGAGGCCTGGTAATTTACCTGTAGACATGTCCATGCTTTATATAGAGGGTCAGGCCTTTCATCATGCATTTAGACTGGATTCAGATTTTTTTTCTGAATTTCCTATTCAATTTCCACTTTTGAATTAAATGGATTTGAGATCATTGTAGGTTTTTCTAAAATAAGAGACCCCTTAAGAAGTTACCTTTATTTTCATAACAAATTGGAACAGTCTGTGTTACCTTGATACACATTGTATGTTTTCTCTAGATCCTCCACTTATAAATGTAATTCTACAGATTAAGAAGTCTTTGCAGGTCTGCTGGATTACTTAATAGTTGGTGTATTGTTTTTTTTTCTTCCAGTGTGCAGTATTTAAACTTCTAAAGGTGTAGATTGTGAGCATCTACATAGAAATACCCGCATGAGTAATATGTGAGCCCATTTGTTATGGCACAACAGTTATTTCTTGTCTCTTTTTTCTCTTCTATTTGATATTTTTCACTTCTCCTTTTTTATACTACTTTCTGGTATCATCAGTGCAATTTTTACTACATAGATTCAAATGCACACAATATTCTATGCATATCTATCTATATAATCAGAGTTTCACTCCATGCAAACATGCAAGAATGTTAATGGGTTCAAATCTATAAATTATATTCTGTGTACTTTTTGGTGCATGTGCAACTCTATGGTTTAGACCTTTTATATGCATTATGAAACACATAGGGATCTATAGATGTTATCCTAACAAACACATTGCCCTTTGCTATCTAACTACTAACCTGCCACCATGTGTCTTGCAACTAATGCTGGCTGTCATGATATTATATCCTGGAAACTGGAATGTGCAGTCTGTAATGATGTCTCCTCTGCCAAGCAGGATGCCCTGTGTAATGTTAGCTGCCTAAAGAGATGCCTTCTTTAGTCCTAACTGCTTAATAGAGTATAATGTGCCATCTAGGAGACTTCAATAATACATAGTGCAATTCTTGGAGTCTGGTAAATTATGGCTGTGTAATCCCAGGGGCTTGGCATGCTTGTGCGACCTTATTAAACATGCAGATGTCATATGGAATGGTATATATATATATATATATATATATATATATATATATATATATATATATATATATATATATATATATATATATATATATATATATGCAAATTAGATGTTTTATTGACGAGATTAGGTAAGACAGGGCATTTTACTATGAGAAATGAGGAGCACCTATGATCGCAATTATATATATATTTTTTTTTTTCTTTCTTTTTTTTCTTTTTGTAATCATATGTGTTCTTCATAATGTGATTCTCTGCCTTGACTAATCCTGTCAAGAATAAGAACATAGAACAGTACATTTGCTCAATTCATTACATAGCATGCATGCATAATACCCCTTACCCAGTCCTGTCCTATTGCAGGCTGCAATGTATATTGTCCATGTACCTAATAGACAATATACACAATCCCAGCCTATACCACGCTGTCTTTTTGCACTTCAAATTTGCAACCTACGTACTCCCAGGCTTGAAGCCGGCCAGTTTGCCTCTCACACCCGGGTATTCTTTAACTTTGAGCAGATCTGCTGTTAATGAGCCCCTCTCCCACCCCCACCCTCTTAACACATTCTGATCATTTTACCTTATGCTGTACTGCATAAAACAAAACTAATTTCATAGCACTTTATGGTGCTGCACCGAATCCTGCTCCACATGCAAGTTTATTCTAACTTCTGACACTCAGTTTTTGAACTAGAATTATTGGAGCAAAGTTACAAGCGTTGATTATTTTGTAGCAAAATATCGACGAGCCGCTGATTTCAATTCCACATCGTTTAAATCACAATACTACAATGCAAATAAATGTTGCGGGGTTTCAAGCAAGCGTTATACAGAAAAAGCACAAAAAAACTTGAAAAACAGATTTGCTAATCTAGATTAAATTTTGCAAAAAAAAGTCAAACGTGAACCCAGACGAGGATCGCCTTTGTTCCTCTATTGTCTCCAAGCAGCACAACAAATTCTTACCTTCCTTTATATCTCATCCAAGATGCAGGGCTTTCCATCCAGTAATAGTGCTAGATCCAGGCTGGCAGAGCCCAGGACAGGAGCTTATACACTGGATCCCATTTATTAATCGCTGGATCCTGCTCTTTCTTTAGGATTAAGTTGCTGAGCACGTTGTTGCAAGATGGAGACCCCCTCCTTGTGAATCTCTCACGTTTAGGACCTCCAATTCCACCCAGAGAGGGAGAGAGGGAGAGCAGAGAGGCTCTGAACTTTCAAAAGAAGGGGCCTGCTCCTTTCCCTCTAACTTGTGAAATCTACTTATTTCTATGCACTTTTCCCAATCTATTGTTTTGTACATTGTAAAAAGGAAGAAAATGTATGTTTGTCTTTAAGAAATAGCTTCTTATAAGTCTATTTAAAATAATAACCACAGACTTTATCATACTTTGCAAAATAAGAGCCCAGAATTGTGTCAGTAAAACATTTATTTATACTGGAGTGTGCTGGTGGCTGGTTTTTAAGAAAATGAATCCACAAAATAGTTATCATTTCTATATATACGGGTTTATAAGGCAGATAAATGTATTGATATGAGATACATAAGATAAATAAAGTGGATAATGTAAAATATAGAGATTATAAACAAACAGAAGCACAGATAAACATAGTTATAGATAATATAAAACAGGATTAGAAGATAGATAATTACAATATAAAATACGATTTGAAAATAGATATGAGATAAATAGATTAATAGATATGAGATAGATAAATATAAGTTAGATAGATAGATGAAATAGTGTACAGCTATAGTGTTACCCTGTTGTTTGAATTAGATTTGATCTTTTAGCTAGAAACTAAATGGCTTCTTATTTATTACACCCGCAGTGAGTAATGGTCTTTCCAGCTTCCATTTAGATATTGCAGATACAGTTAATACCCCTGTAGCACCTACCATTAACCGTCATATTTAACACGTTGGCTTTCTTTCTTTCCTTTTTTCTTTGTGTTTGGAAAGTTTAAGAACCCTTAACTAAAATAATAGAAACGAGCAGGTGACTGTATCAATGAAGAGGTGTAATTCACTGATAATTCAATGTAATACATCAGCTCTAATATTTATATGTTTTGTTTTTAAGACGCATCAGTCTTGAAATTCCCAATTTCTTCAGCATTTATGAGCCGTAAAAAAACGTCTGAGATCATTTAATAGGAATTAAAAGATTATTCTTCTGCAAACATCATTTATTTATTTAAGTCACAAAAGCAGGCATTGTTTTATCAGCCACATAATTACGGCGTCCTTTAGACCGGCTGATAGCATTACAGATAAGGGAATGTGCCTGTAGCTGTAGATTAGCTCCTTCTTCCTCTCCCCTCCCCCCACTGCTGCTGCACTGCTTGTGGTCACCACCACAGTCTCCCCCATGGCTATAGTACATGGGGGGTATATACTGTCCTCCATACCACAGTGATAACCAAAATCACCTTCCTGGTGAGATGGTTTCCATCAAATCCTGTTGATTTCAATTGTCATCTGGAAAGTTGCAATTCAGGTTCTCCATAAATGCAAAGCAAAACAGAAAAGTCGCCGAATCCTCTTTACCCTCAAGGATTTGCAGTTTGGCTGCATTGAATTCTATATAGGTCAGGAGGGGCAGATAAAGGGGAAGAGGTCGGGGCTTTGTGAGCAGGGGTCATTAGACAGCATGGCAGCACAATGTGTCCCATCCAGCACTGCACACTGCACCGAGCACTGGAGGGGCTACTACATCATTTATTTTTAATTAATTGTAGCACAAAAATAGAAGAGACAAGATTTGCCATAAATGCAGCGATGGATACAACTAATAATCAGATACAACAGCTGACTGGTCACAAGATTTATTCATTCAGCATCTGTCTGATACACACTCATATACTGATAGGGCAGGGCTGGGCAGGCCAGTATACAGGATTTGAATAGCCATGTCTAGTGCCGTATTTACATCTTAAATTTGGATGGGTTATTTTGACAAGCAAATATATCTGCGCAGTAGACACCCAGGCCCAGTGTACGAAGGGCTCCTCTATCCAGCTTTCCGTTGTGATTTTCAGTAGTTCATAGAAAGGTTTGCATATCTTCATTTGGGGCTGCAGAGGGTCAACTAGTTCATGGTGTTCTATAGTTTTCAAGCTCTCTTGGCAACATGCTCTATAGAGACAAATTTGGGAAGGTAAATGAAATAGATAGGAATAGGTGAATAAACAGAGATAGATAGAAGGGTCATCCATAGAGATATGAATAGATAAATATTGAATATAGATAGATAAAATGAGATTTAGATAGATAGATAGATAGATAGATAGATAGATAGATAGATAGATAGATAGATAGATAGATAGATAGATAGATAGATAGATAGGAGATAGATAGATGTGGATAAATAGTTAAGTCTAGATAAATAGGAATAGTTGAATAAACAGATATAGATAGACAAGGCATCGATAGATAGAGACATGAATAGATAAATATTGAATATAGATAAATAAAAGGAGACATAGATAAATAAAAATAGGTATTAAGTATATAGATATAGGTTGATAAATAGATATTAGTAAATAGATAAGTCTAGATAAATAGGAATAAGTGAATAAACATAGATAGATAGATAGATAGATAGATAGATAGATAGATAGATAGATAGATAGATAGATAGATAGATAGAGAAGGCATCGATAGCTAAGGACACGAATAGATAATTATTGAATATACGTCGATATATACTGAATCAATACAGAATATAAAAAATAGATATTGAATCGATGTGTTACCACATGCAGTATAAGCCGTATTTATGTATTATACATGGGTATTACACTATATTATATGTATATACTCTACTTATATAATGAGGATGACAACTGTACAAGGTTTACTAGAAAGGATTTCCATCTGGAGATGAGATTTGGCACGTAGAACAACAAAGCAACAACTCGCTGCTCAACTTTCATCCCCAATAATAACCTTCCTGTGTGATTGTCCTGCTGCTGCTGTCCAGTCTCCACATTAATAATCTTCACCATAAATGTTGCTACCTATTGATCGAAATCCCCCTGTGTAGATGCAAATCCATCTTGAAGTCCCAGCCTTTCATGTATGCAGGAACAGGGGCCCCTGTCAGCCTTTTTTTTCTATTGGGTTCGACCCCCAATGTGCCTGTATCCCCCCCCCCCCCCCCCCCCCCTCAGATAGAGGAGAAGTGTGCTGATGGCCTGGACTGATCTGTCTGTCACAGATTACCCCCCCCCCCCCCCCCCCCTCCATCCTTAAAATGATGGGCAGCTCTTGGGAACAAAAGCTTGGTGCAAAATGCAGCAGAATATGAGAGATAGAAGAGAGGATGAGGATGGAGCAGAACATTCCAGAGGAGCTGAGAGTGGGACCAGCCATCTCCATGTGATCCCAAATAACCCCAAGGCTAATCATTATAGATTGGCTAAACAACATTCTTGACTAGGACTTCCACAAATCAAGCAGCCCGCAGCCTTCATCATCATCATTATTTCCCCTGTTTTCTAATGACTGCTTTTCCCCTATTGAGGAATAGCAGCCTGTACTGATCCTACAGAAAGAGATTCCCCCATACATTCTACCTATATGTGATTCATTATTAATGCACACACTGCAGCCAGACCCCAGAGAATATGATCCCCGCAGACACACGTCTAAATACAGAGGGCAGTATATACACCGAGGACTCTATTAACTCCATACGGTCATTGTTCTTATATGAAATCTCCCGGCTGGTTGGGCCGATGCTGCTATAATCAGCTTCCAACACAAGTCAGGGATAATACTTCTTCATACAGAATGGAGAATGCAACCATAAATGCAGAGAATGAATTGCATAGTAACGCAACCTGATGGAAACATCATATGTATCATGTAAAGTCACAGGTTACATTGTATCAAGTAGAGAAGCTCCTGTGCGAGGTTGCATTTTTTCGACTGAGCAAAGAATAGATACCCAGTATATAGTTCACACTGTAGGACACAAAACATCTAGTTTGTAAAACATACAATACAATATATGATGCACAGTGCTATAATATGGTGTATAATAAATAGAAATGTACTGTATGCACTGTGTATAAAAAACAGTATATAATGAACAGTAATGTATAAAAAGAGGTATAATACTGTAAACAGCATATCATACCTGTAATATTAATAGCATTTAGCAAGTGTAGTAATATAAAGTATATAGCAAAATCTGTGTAGTATTAAACAATATGCAACGTATAGTATATAATGTATACTATGTAGTGTGTAATGTGCAGTATATAGAATTATGTAATGTATAGTGTGTGGTATATGATGTATATTATGCAGTTTATAATATGTAATATAAACTGTATACCATGTAACATACATTATACAGTAATAGCATGAGGTATATAGTATTTACTTTGCAGTGTATAATTTTTATGGTATGATATATACTACATAGTGTATAATGAGTGATATGTAATGTATACTATGTGGGGTATAGTGTGTGGTATATGATGTATATTCGGTAGTGTATAATATAGAATGCAGATCCTGTAATGTATACTACATAGTGCATAGCATGCTGAATATAGTATCTACCTTGTATTGTGTAGTGTTTGTGGTATATTGTATAATGTAGAATATAAAGTATATATTATGAAGTATATAGTGTGTGGTATATGATGTATACTGTGTAGTGTATAATATACAATATGAAATGTATACAATGGGATGTATACTACTTAGTGAATAGCATGTTGTATATGGCATTTACTTTGTAGTATATAGTGTTAATTTTATCATGTATACTACGGTATACCGTAGTGTATAATGTGTATTTTAAATTGTATATTATGTGGTGCATAGGATGTGGTATATGATGTATATTATGTAGTGTATAATATGTAATATAAACTGTATACCATGTAATAAATATTCACAGTAATAGCATGACGTATAGTATTTACTTTGTAGTGTTTATGGTATTATGTATACTATATAGTGTATAATGTGCCATATATAATGTATACTATGTAGTGTATAGTGTGTGGTATATAATGTATATTCTGTATTGTATAATATGTTATATAAAATGTATACCATGTAATGTATACTACTTAGTAAATAGCAGGAAGCATACAGTATTTACTTTGTAGTGTATAATGTTTCATGTATATTATACAGTGTATAATGTGCAATACATAATGTATTTTGTGTAGAATATTATATATACTGTGTAGTGTATAATATGTAATACAAACTGTATACCTTGTAATATATACTATGCAGAAACAGCATGACATATATAACATTTACTTTGATGTGTATAGTTTTTATTGTATCATCATGTACACTATATAGTGCATAATGTGCAATGCAAAGTGTATATTATATAATGTATAGGGAATGGTATATGATGTATACTGTGCAGTGAATACGTGACATTAAATGCATACCATGTAATGAATACAATGTAGTGAACAGTGTGTAGTATATAGTGTGTACTTCCTAGTGTATTTTGTGCATGGTATGTAGTATATGATGTACGGCATTGTGTTTACTGTGCAGGATACGGTGTATGTAGAGTATGTGCTTGCTATATAGTTGTGTAAAGTATTTAATGTGTAGTATTCAGTACACAGTGCTTGGAGTATATCGCATAGCAAAGTATGTCAGTCTATAATACAAAGTTTTCCGGTGTAGCAGAGTTGAGTTCTGCACTACTACTCCTTGGGTATCACACTGTTTTCTCCGCGGTTTTCCATGGGACTGCAGGTAAAGCCCCAATACCGGAGAGTTTATCATTGGGCACAAAAGAAACAGCAACCTCCTGCGCTCTGCTACATCTGTATCCATCGGGCTGGTCCGATGTATACAGTAGATATAATATAGAGTATAATGTGCATCCTGATTTGGAAGTATTCTGTACCGGGGGGCGAGTGGAGGTCTCTGAGCAGCTCCCGGGCGGCGGCAGCTGCACACACCGGTGGGAGGGGGTGGGCTCACTCCAGGCTGCACACACCGGGGGGCACTATAGGCTGCACACACCGGGGGGCACTATAGGCTGCACACACCGGGGGGCACTATAGGCTGCACACACCGGGGGGCACTATAGGCTGCACACACCGGGGGTCTCTACGGGCTGCACACACCGGGGGTCACTACAGGCTGCGGGGGTCACTCCAGACTGCACACACCGGGGGTCACTACGGGCTGCACACACCGGGGGTCACTATAGGCTGCACATACCGGGGGTCTCTACGGGCTGCACACACCGGGGGTCACTATAGGCTGCACATACCGGGGGTCTCTACGGGCTGCACACACCGGGGGTCACTACAGGCTGCGGGGGTCACTCCAGACTGCACACATCGGGGGTCTCTACGGGCTGCACACACCGGGGGTCACTACTGGCTGCACACACCGGGGGTCAGTACGGGCTGCACACACCGGGGGTCACTCCAGACTGCACACACCGGGGGTCACTACGGGCTGCACACACCGGGGGTCACTACTGGCTGCACACATCGGGGCGCAGACAACGGGCTACACGCACCGCGGCGCTGACAACGGGCTGCACGCATCGGGGCGCTGACTATGCGCTGCACGCACCGGGGCGCTGAGAACGGGCTGCACGCACCGGGGCGCTGACTATGCGCTGCACGCACCGGGGCGCTAACAACGGGCTGCACGCACCGGGGCGCTGACTATGCGCTGCACGCACCGGGGCGCTGACTATGCGCTGCACGCACCGGGCGCTGACTCCCGGCTACAGCGTCTTTCATTTTCGCTATTGTGCACATTGTTGAGATCAGCTCCCGGGCCGCCCACCACACCGACCTGCCCAGAGCCCTGGAGACCTCCTGCAGAAGGAAAACCAAGACAGGCCGGCGTCAGGCGTCACCTAATAGTCTAGAATGGAAGAGCAGTGTCGTATAATAATATATAATATTGCTGCGTCCTGTAATAATATATAATAGTGTAGAATGTTCAGTAATAATGTCTATAGTGTTCAGCGTCAGATAATAATTTAAAATGGTGCAGGTTTTGAAATAATAATGTATAATAGTGCAGAACATCATATAATAATGTGCAATGGTGCAGAGTGTTGTATAATAATGGATGATGGGATAGAGTGTGGTATAATGATGCATATAGTACCGTTTTAATGTAATATATAATGGTGCGATGGATGTATGTCGTGAAGTGTCCTATAATAATGCCATGGTACAGTGTGTAACAATAGTGCATAATAGTGTGCAGTGTTTTACAATAGTGCAAAAGGTCATATAATAGTGCACAATGACCTGTAATAACATATAATAGTGCAGTGTCCTATAATGATGTGTGATGGTACAACATGTCCTACAGCACTGTATGATCGTGCACAGCTACTTATAATAAGGTGTAATAGCATAATAATGTATAACAGTCTAGTGACATATATCAATATATAATAGTATATTATTCTATAATGGTATATAATAGTTGCCATTATGAGTTAACAATGTTATTATAATGTACAGCAGAGCATTATAATAGTGCACTGTGTTATCATAACGTGGAATAATGCACATTGTCGTATAATGATGTATAATAGTGCTCAGTGTTGTATACAGCCTAGAAACGGTCAACGTCGTGTAATAGTGAGCTAGTTCAGAAGTGTATTAGCATAATAATGTATATTAGTGTATTTAAGAATCGTGTCTAGTGCTGCACTGGTGCACAGGAGTGTAATAGTGCACAGCACTGTATAACAGTGCATTAGTGAATTCCATTGTATAATAGTTCATAAGTACAGCGTGGTATATTAGTGAATTGGTGGACAGCATGGTATAATAATGCAACTACTATAATTAGTATTAATTAGCATAGTGCATTAGTGTGCTGTGTACTTCTTGCTCTATTGTGCTCCTATAGAGTACACCATACACGGCATATTAACGTACAGTAGTGTATAATAATGTATCAGTGAATAACTTCATATATGATTAGTGAACTCTATATAATACATTAGTATGCGAACTTGTGAAGTTGCATATAATAAAGTATCAACGTATACACGTGTGTATAAGTGCAATATCATATATATCACTATATGTAATAATATAGCACTAACACACTGTTATGTCATTACTAGACCGTATATCTGTATAGTGTAATATACGTATACTTAATATATATCACCTATGTGAGTACAATATCATATATAGCACACTACGTGTAATAATCTAGCACTCGCATATTTACAGAGTATAACATTACTATAACGTACATCTGCATACTTAATGAATATAGCATATATTATAGTGTATAAGTATACTTAATATATGTATATATATCACCTATGTGAGTGCAAGATATGGCAGTATATAAAGTGCTAGATAATTTCGGTGTATACCTCATCGTACTATATGGAAGTGCATGAGAATCGTATGTATGCATGTACTGTATGTGCACGACATATAATTCATTGCTGTATGACACACACACGCACATATATAGTATAGTATAGCATAGTAGAAAAAATGTAATTTATGTTCCACCTTAAAGGACAAAAAAAGAAAAAATGATAAAAAAAAGCCCCGACTATAGGGGCAGGCTGATTGTATGGAGAGATTTATATAGTAAAATGCAGCCTTATTTCCTTTAGAAGGGGAGGTGCAGGATAAGAGTATGCTAATTAGCCGGAGATTTTTTGGGGGAAGGGGTGGAATATCAATTTTTATTGCATCACCTGTCAGGAGTGTCCAATCAGCGGCGGCTGTAGGGGAATTAATGGATGAAGGTGTCTCCGGACTCTCACTATAGTGCAGCAGCAGCAGAGGAGGGAAGAGCACATTCCAGGATTCCGGGGGTCTCATGCACTGGGGGCTGCACCAGGACTCAGGTACTGGGAGCCTCTAACAATGGAGAGCTGCCAGTCCCCTCTATGGCTCTAGGACCTGCCTATCTGTCTCTGCCTTACATGTGACTAGTCCTACAGACTTTTATAGGGCAATAAGCAGGCTTTCTCTTCCTTCAAGCAGGATGCCTTGAGACTGCAAGCATCAGCCCTCTCTGGATCTGTAACCCACACCACCACCACCTCGCCTTCCAATGCAATGGGTGATCTGGAGTCTGGCTTTGAAGTGGTGGATGGAGTCAGGCTAGGATACCTGGTCATCAAAGGCAAGCAGATGTTCGCCCTGTCTCAAGTCTTTACAGATCTCCTGAAGAACATCCCAAGAACCACAGTGCACAAGCGCATGGATCACTTAAAAGTGAAGAAGCACCACTGTGACTTGGAGGAGCTGAGAAAGCTGAAGGCGATCAACTCTATAGCTTTCCATGCAGCCAAATGCACTCTGATCTCCAGAGAGGACGTGGAAGCCCTGTACACCTCCTGCAAGACTGAAAGGGTCCTCAAGACAAAAAGGAGGAGGATAAGCAGGCCCCTGTCAACAAAAGAGCACCCATCCCCCGACCCTTACTGCAGTTTCTGGAAGGAGAACAAAGTTTGGCTGGGGCTGAATGAATCTACCATCAAGCCAATCAAGAGAAAAGCCTTTGCTACTGGAGAACCAGACCTTCTACCGGCTGCTGATCTACCTCACTTTCTAAGTAAATACACTGGTCACAGCTACCCACAAATAGCAAGGTCTCCTTGCAAAACCCCTGGAAACTATGAAACTCCCCACATCCCCGGAGACTGTGTAGCAGCTTTCCACTCCAGCCTGCCCTACTTCAGGGGCGTGCTGTGCAGCAAGCACCCTGCCTACTACTACCAACCAGCCATTGCCCAACCCAAGCTAGACAGCTCAGTGACTTACAGATACAAAAGGAAAAGGTCTTCAGCGGACAAGGACTCCTCATTCCACAGCAACAGCAGCAGCAGCAGCAGCAGGAGGTTCTTCTTCCTACCCAAGCCCTACAGATCCAAAGCAACCCCCTTGTGCCTGGAGAGGATTCACCTGGTCAATGGCTTCTGTGCCCAGCACCTGCAGGAGGGTTACAGCAGCGACTCAGAGTCCAGTTCTGCTGCCAATGACTCGGATTTTGGTTCCAGTTTGTCCAGCAGCAGCAACTCTGTGTCCTCCGATGATGAGGAGGAAGAGGAGGAGGAGGAGGGAAGCCTGTCTGACTCCAGTGATCTGAGCTCTGATGAGGACAGCTCTTCTGAGTCAGACAGCAGCTCTGTGTCCAGCCAGGTCTCAGTGGAAAGCATAAGATTCAGGAGAACTAGTTTTTCCAGCCCTGCACACATGACACAGGCAAACCTCTTGTGTCAGCTCCCCAGGTCCCCTAGCCCTAATTCTGGTAAGACACCTCACTGTGAGATTAAAACTGAAAGCCAGGATTGGAGTCCTGGGATGTATGGTGCCCCCTTTCCTCATCAAACCTCTGGGATCCATCTCCCACTTTCTGCTTTCTCCTGTAATGCTAAAAAAGGTGACATGACAATTAACTGTGTTACAGAGGGGGGCTCTTTTTCAACTAGCCCAAAGAAAAACAATGCATTGCCACCACAACAAAGGATAAACAGGGAGAGCAAGCAATCAACTCTCTCACAATGTGTGCAAAAGAATCCCACAACCCCCAGCTCCTTGCATTGTACATCTGCAACAACCACTGAAAAGGGGGACAGATTGTGCAAAACACCAGTGGATTTGCCCGCAAACTCTGAGCGGAATGACAATAGTGGAGTGAATGCATGCACTGAGGATCTATCCTTTATGCACAATGTCAAAATTAAAATTGAGGACTGTAGTGGTCATGAAGAATACCATAGCCAGCATAAGCTAAACTATGAGTGCAATGTTGCTAAGGATGAGCTTGATAGTGATAGGTGTGAGGAGAAACCTGAGGGAGCTCTAGTACAAGCCAAACAGGACTCTGTGTGCACTGATAATAAACAGCAAACCACTTCTGGAGATACTATGACTCCAAGTGAGGAGAACCCTCCATGCACTTTAGATATACACGACAAGCCTGAGGATGGAGATTACAAATATGGTGCTAAGGTCAGGAAAAATTACAGGACACTGGTGCTAGGAAAAAGACCTATGTTACAGACAACTCCCTGCAAGCCCAATCTGAAATCTGCAAGGAGCCCAAGACCCCCAGGTAAAAGTGAATTTTATGAAGGGACACTGGATGGTTTGACAGTGACCAATAGACGCAAAAGGTTAGCCAACAATGTAGCTTCTACAGTCAAAAGACCTTTTAATTTCATGGCAAATTTCCCCAGTCCACCGTCATTGATTATTGGCAAAGACGGAGATTTAGTCCCTGCCTACTCCTTAAACAGCACAAAGGATTCTTACCCACCCCACAAGGCCCATCCTATTTGGAAATGGCAGTTGGGTGGTTCTCCAGTACCTCTCCCTCCTAGTCACAAATTCAGGACATTTCAATCATAACTATTTTTTTTTGTATGGGGGAAATTGTATTTTTTTTTTAACGAATGGTTGTATCAGCCTGGTTTTATATATTATATTATTATTAATTATTATTAATTTGGATTTATTTGCCCTGACATCTCATGGAGAAGGAAATTGGATACCATTATCCTTTTGCAATATGGAATTTTTCACTTGGTTACATTCCGCAGACTACTCAGTGCTTAAAAGACTTGCATTTTAATCCTGGCCTTGAATGGAAGTTGTAACTTTTTTGTTTTGTATTTTAATTTTAATATTATTATTTTTTATTTTATATATTATTATTTTTTTCTACAAAGCACCCGGTACCTCAGTTCATCTGCAACAAAACGAAACAAATGTTCAAAGCATTTCAGTGTAATAAAAAAAACAGAGTATGAGCCATTTGCATTTTCTGCACTAGATTTGGAAAGTTGAAGTATGACTGTGTCATTTGTTGCACAATATGGGTCACCCATTAATAATGAGACGTGGCAGATTTTACATTAAGGTTTGGGTGAGAGGGTGTTTTTGTGTTTTTTTTTTTACAAGAGCAGTTGCACTTAACTCATTTTTTTATGGACTGGAATGATCTTGGGCCTGGATTGAACTCAGGCCTTGGGAAAATAAGCTGCCTCAACAACTAGTGAAAATAAATATGTCATTGTATTTTTGTTAAATGATGTCTTTTTATGTGCACAATCATACAGTGTGTAGTGAAATCCCAATTCTATCCAAAGGTCTGTGTCACTCACGTAGAATCATATTGTGATATGGCCTGAGAGAAGAGTGACATTTACATTCTCCCAAAATGAAACTTATATGAGGCTTAGAAGGAATCCGACATAGACAATGCAGATGAAGAGAGTCATATTCTGAATGTGACAGGGCGAGTGCTGTGATGATATTGTGATATATTTTTTTTGCATATTCCCTGGTAGAGGCCCCACAGTTATTAACCCCTGTGATAAACTGCATTATTCATTGTAGCTAAAAAAACAAACTTGAATGGTCAATACAAAGCCTGGAGAATTTCTGCAAATGACAATCACAGTCAGTTCTCTACACTTTGCACTTATAAACTGAGTTTAGTAAATATTGTAGAGACCCATTGGTGTATTATTTTCCTTGTGTTATGTTGTGTTGACAGCAGTAAATCAAAAAATAATGGACATTTGCACTGTTGAGAGCATGTTTCACCTTCATTAAAAAAAAGAGAAAAAAAATCAGAAAAACACTGTTTTCTTGAAAGAACACAATTGAATACATTTGATTTTTTAAGAACATCTTTATTTTTGTATGCTGTCGTTTAGTCTTCTGGACGAGGTGTTGCTAAGCATTTCTGAAAATGCAATTGTTTTTTATTTTTATTTTTTTCTAAGGGAGGTAATAAACATTGTGCATTAAAAAAAGTTCATCTAAATCACAAAGCAGTGTTTTTTTTTATACAGCACAATTTTCAACAAATGACGCATTTTACCCAGTTGTCAATTGTACAAGGCCTAAAAATAAAAGAAAATGACGAAAAAAGCAAAGACCTGAAAAAAGTCAATAAATAAAAGATGGTGTTCATGCATTTTCTCATAGAAGTTGTGTCTGGCTTTAGACGTCAGGCTGTTTCAGTGATACACGGTTTTATTGTCTTGATATTACAGAGTGTTGCGCTTCGTGGATCAATATTTCCAGGGTAACTTTTTTTTAACTCTTAAGCCTCCGGTGCAGCGTCCAGCACTTCTCCCCTCTGCTATTGCATTGCAGTTCGGCTGCACACTCGTGTTCTTTTAGGCTCCTTTGTCTGTGAATATTTTCGGCAGGCATTAACGGGTGTCACCTTACACTAACCACGTGTCTTCGACCACAGTGCTCCATATCCTGAAGCTTTAGAATTCATCCAACTGGGTACAAGTTTACTTCCTTTAATGATAATCACTAAATATACCTACAAAAATAATAATAACGATAATCCAAAAGAACTATTAAAAAATACGTTTTACAGAAATTATGTATATATATATATATTTTTTGCTGTGTCTGCATTCAACAAGTTTAGTGCAAATGGTTTTGTGTGGTTGTCCCCAATATTTGTGCAAGCACACATCATTTACAGACGGAGATAAGCAAGCTAAATTTAGTGATCAAGAAAAAAAAAGTGGGAGTGCAATCAGCTGCGCAGTATTTCAAAGTTTACAGATAAGATTAGAGGGAGATAAAGCAGGTGGCATGTTGGATCCAAGTCATTTGTACAGTTTATAATATGGCCCAGCACTAGCTTCATCTCTGAATACTAGGAATTGTAAGCCATCAATCAAGGGCCCTCGTGTGCAGCTAACACTTCTGCTATATACTGTCTTTATCAAGCAAGCTTAGGTAGGCCCCAAATATCAACAATAGTTTTGCAATAAAAGAAAAACAAATCAATATAAATATATATATATATATATATATATATATATATATATATATATATATATATATATATATATATATTAGTATCTATATTGCATTAAATTAGCTTCAGCTTCGTAAGCTGTCAGGGCTGATGAAACATGTAATGATGCTATCACAGGAGGCTGCATGGACTAAGGACTGACTACTTATACCGCTATTAATTTAGAAGTACATTCAGAGGCCAAAAAAACGTGATAATTTTCCATATATATTGAAAAAAAATGTAAGAAATTTGTGTATGGACAAAGCATAATTACTAGGGGACAATTCTAACTATGAATGCATGTCTGTACGTCCTCTGCCAACAGTCAAACTGCTTGTCCCAGTGTTCCCAAAGCATCGAGTCGCTGCTAGGGCAAGCAGGCTGGGACCTGTAGTTTCACAATGTCTGTCCAGCCACAGGTGGGATTTTGTGAGTGCAGACTGTGACTGTAAGAGGATATTCATACAGGCAGTGATATTCCTGAAAGCAACTCCTAGGAAGGTCTGCAAAAAATATAGCATAATGTTCCTAAATGCATATTATATAGCAGGATTTAATGTTATGCGATCTGATTTTGGACTTGCACTGCTAATAATGAGACGTCTTCAAAATCTGCTAGGTTTCTGCATCCCACATATAATTAATTTCCGTAAACTAGGCCTCTCTTTCTCCTTTTCATGATCAAGCGGCCTCACAAGCACCAGCTTTAAAAGGCCTGAGTTGTTTTGCATGGAACTTCACAATAGGGGTTGGGGGGACTGACAGGCTGTGTGTCCGCTGCAGGGCACACATCCCTTCCCCTACTCCATCTCCCCTTCCCCACCAGTCACACAAAAGGAAAACAATGCAATCCTGGCCTGGAATGTTGCCTGTTCAATCCCATATATCCTATGATAAGGTCTAATATCCTGTCCTCCGCATACCACTTTATTATTTAGATTTTGCAGCACTGGCTGTGATCTGCGAAAAGTATGACAAGCTGCATACAAAATGGTTGATTCAATGCAAATGTTGCTATATTGTTAGTTTTGTACCTGCTGATTCCCAACACCTCAGAATAGTACTATAAAATCCATATCACAGAAAAATGATAATTTGATTGTGCAAATATGTACAAAATACACAATTTGTAGGTATTTGTCCATTCCTGAATATAGAGATGATTATGTGGGTGTCAATGAATATCCCCCAGATAATGTACAGGATGTATCTAGTTGTATAGAGTAAAAATAAGGCACCAGCCCATCAAATCCAACCTAATATTCTCATAATGTGCTCCGGTATATAGATGATTTGCACAGAGATCACTGACTGTATTTATAAGAGAACGTTCACACAGAAGCATCTATTTGCTCTACATTTTCGCTTTTGCACTTTTTGCATAAAGGATTTGCTCTGATTGCACAGCTGATACATAACATTAGGATAGAGCATTGGGTTTCAAGCCATTTTTGGATCTGGTTCTGTGTTCACAAGGCACATCCTGTTTGAACTGATACAACGTGATGTAAATCAGTGTATATTTGAATCAGGTTGCATTCCATTGAAATGAATGTGATCCCTCTAAGGATCTTTTATTGCATTTTTGTATTTTGCATATCCAAAAAACAGAAAAAAAAAATCTAAGTTTAGTTGATAGCAGCCTTTACACATGATATTCAGGATTAAAAGCCATCTTATGATGAAAAGCAGAAAAATAAAAAAAATATATAAGTGAAAACCAGAACAGTCTGGATTACATTTGGTGGTAATGCTTGAGCTGGACAGACAGTTCACCAAAAGTTTGTTTATGTACACTCAGAGTGAGGTTGTAAAGTGTGTGAAATTAGGCGCTGGTGCCTTTAAAGGGACCTAATTTCCAGTAAATAGGGATGCCTTTCTAAATAGCTTTATTATGTTGTTCCTTGTTAATTGTTGAGAAAATCCCCATTGTTGGGCGTGAATGAGTTTATAGGCCAACGTAGACTCTGCTGTAATCAAAGGCCATTAAATGACCACTCTGTAAATGCTTAAAAAAATGAGATTACATATGTGTGAACTAGTGACCCCTGCCTGACTTTTTATGAGGAGGATTCACCCTTCTGGAAATTAAAATGCTCCCCCCCACCGGTGTCAAAACACAGAAGCTCCATTATGGCTGAACCACAAGAAAGTCGTGGATTTGGCCCAATAACAAAATATAAGAAGAGCATATGGATTTGCTCAAATGAATCAGGTTGCAAAATAAGTCATGCTATCGGTACATCTACAAAAATCTATATGATTTAATGGTTTTATTTATAAAACACACATGCATGTGAAGATATATACATATATACAAAATAATACATAATATTAAATATATACAATATCATCATTTATACACATATTTAAATATTTATAGAAATGATGATGATAAATATACATTATTAATATTATATATTATTTTAGATATATTAAATAAAAAATATATGACAAGTGTCCTGATGAAGCTCAGTAAAACAGACAGGCCCAGCGCTGGACAGGGCCTCATTACAGTGGATGTTAATCACTTAATTGGGATATGGACAAGACCAATGGTGAATGAAAAGGTTGGGTGATTGCGCGCTGTGGATGAATCCTGCAACAAAGCCTGTCTGTCAAGATCATCTCAGATATTACCTTCATCAGTCCAAAGCATCCACTGTAATAAAAAATGCAAGCACATCATTAAAAGCCAAACACCCCCAGTCAGTGGTATGTGTACATACAAGGGAGCTAGTAAAATATATTTATAATAATAAAAAAATCACTGCGGGGACTTGGCAACTTTGTGTAATTATGAACATAATAAAGTACTGAAAACGACATTATCACTCCCACTAAATCATAACAAAGGAGAGAGTCTTAATTAGAATGGAGGAATTTACCCATAGTCAGCAGGTATTGCCAGACCACTCCAGGCTGGGCCTACCGAAGACTGCAGGCCTTGGGAAAAAATGTATATATATCTATATGGGAATGTATATCTATATGGGGGGAAAAAAAATATATATAATAAATTAATTATATGGAGCAGAACACACAAGTTTGCGGAAAAAAAAACTGTATCACATACTCCATTAACTGTTGTAAACTTGTCACCGAAAGGACCAAAAATAATAAAACTTAGCTTTAATGACAAGTTTCATTAAAGTTGAAAAAGGATTTCATTGCTACGGTGACAATTAACTGTTGTAAATGTTTATTTTCCTTTAATTAGAGAAATGATAGCTAAACTTTAATTTTTATTTCTATTATTTATTTTCCACATGGGTGGAATTTTTTTGCGTTCTGCACCAAAATCCTCAGAGCTCACACTGCTGATTTTGATGTGAAATCAAAAAGCCATAATTCTGCCAGCAACTCATCAAAATCCGCAATGAGACTTGCAGATTTTAGGTGCAGAATTTGCAGCGGAGGATTAAGGTGCAGAATTTGCAGTGAGGCCCTTTCAGACATGCGAAAGATTTCTGCAAGACACACCTAAAGACGCAGCGTAATCTGCTGCTACATAACTCACATGTACACTTGCAGATTTTAGTGCAGAGTTTTTATGTCTTTAGGGCTTAAACATAGAAACGCGTTTAAGTTCCGTTATGCGGCCATGAAAATCACGGCCACATAACAGGAGTTCGAACAGTCGGAGAAAAAGAAAAAAACCCTGTTCTTGCGCGGCTACCTTCCGTAGCAGTGAGCGTAGTTGCGCATACGGCTGGCTGAAACCGCCCTCAGGTGCAAGAAATATTGCACACGTGTGAAAGGTCCGTTAAGCAGCTTACTTACTGTTTTCAGTAGTGAACATTGAATGGAGCATGTGATGCAACTTTTTGCCCACCTCTGTATATTTCAGGACTGGTGCCTCGCTATATTTCATCATGACATAATATATTGTATTCACGGAGCATAATCAGTCCTAAAACCCCACTGAAAAGCTTGATTAGTTGGTTCAAGGTACAAGCTTTCAAGAATTCGTGTTAACTATTAACAGTCTATTGTGCGCCCTTCCTTCCCCCACTTCTTTATGGAGACATGCATCCAAATTCCAATTCTGTTCAATTATTTGTGTTTCAACCAATAAAAATGTAAAGATATCATATAGGTTAGGCCGAGATTGTAAAGAGGATAAACCCTTCTGAGCACAATGGATCAATACTGCTAATTCAATTATTAACCCCCTGTAGACTCAAACAGGCTGCTATGCTCTGCCTGGCCAAGGAGGGGTTAACTCCCTGGTTTGCACTTGCAGGCCATGCATGGACTCTTGTGGGCCTGACTTCCCTTAAAACAGGATGTTTCCATCAGACAGAATGTGATTTTCCCCTAAGATTTCCCGCTTGGTTTATTTGGGGAAGGCCTCATCCCTCACCTTACTTGGGGTCACCCATAATTGTTTTCTAATATCCACTGATTTCCTTCGCCGTTTTCAAACATTGTAGGGGAGATTTCCCAGCAAGAGATGCTTTAAAAATAAACCATTTTCCTTCGGCTGTTAACAAAACAAATCCGCACACAATGCTGGAGGTATCAAATAAAGCAAGGGTGTTGTGTTATGGGATGGCTTTTATTTTTTAGGGTATATGAGCATCAGTTGCTCCGGATACGGTATATTATGTCGCTACAGTCGAGCAAACAATATAATAATAACAGTAACAATAGTAATAGCAGCAGTAATCATATAAATACATAAAATAGATATTATGTCAACCCACCTACAGACCTAGAACACATCTATATACTTGTTTATTAGTGACGCATTTCGCTAACATGTTACATAAATCCCAGGTTTTTCAGCATGCAGCGCGATATCCAGAGACGAGCGGGAGGATTCTTACCTGACACTCATCCAATTATGTTTTTATTACATTTATAATTGTCATTTTCTTCCCATTATTTGTATTCCTCTTATACCGGTTATAGTTTGTAGTTACATTATATTCCGCAGACGGCCAGTGGACTATTGAGTTTCCAGATTCGCATATTATGATACGAGCATATTGTAGATACGGATCTGTAATACGTATGTCATCAGTGTTTCATCACTATCGCATCAGTATTTGGCTCTGCATAGTTTACTTTCTACTGGAGAGATACTGATCCGTATTTACCTGGTAGAAAAGAATACCAATACAGAGGCAAATACGCCAAAAAGGTCATGGAGCGTTTTTTAAAAATGTCCATTAAAAATACTGCCATGTGACTAGAATCCTAAATTTATATTAGCTCTGTATATAAAAACCACTGGTCTGAAAGCATCCTGTATATAGAAATACGTCTGCAATACAGCTTCATGCTGCAGACATGTTCCGGGTGACGTTACATCCGTATGTCATCGGTATCTGCCTCCGTATATCTTATTTTGTACTGAGCAAATACTAATCTGTATTTACCCAATAGAGAAGAATTTAAATATGAAGGCAGATACACAAAAAATAGATCATGCTGTGTTTTTTGAAAAATGGCCATGTGACTAGAACCGTAATTTATATTAGCTCCATGTGACGGTTCCCAAAACACGGAGCAAATATGTAGCTGAAATACGCGTGTCTGAAAGCGGCTTAAATCCATCCTTTACACATAGAACACTTTTGTATACTTGTATTAGTGACGCATTTTGCGAACATGGTAATCTCCAACATGTTAAATAAATCTGACCTTTTTCAACATGAACAGAGATATCCGGATGATGAGCAAAAGGATTATTACATAGGCCGGTCTTAGATGAGCATATTGAGACGCGTCCGTAATATGGATCCGTATTCCAGATACATCACAACCACATTGTATCAGTATTTCCCTCCGTATTTAGTTTTTGTCTGATGCACAAAAACTGTTCAATATTTACCCAATAGGAAAGAATAGTAAATATGCAAAAAAGGTCCTGTTGCGTTTTTAAGGCTGCACTCAGACGAGCGATTTTTTTTTTAGTGCATGCATAGGCGCGATTTAAATACGGCTCTAATAGACACAATGCTTTTTTTTTTTTAAATGGCCTTGTGAATAGATACATAGAATTCTATCACCTCCAGTTTAGCCGCTTTCACATGAGTGTATTCTAGCTCTGCGTTTGGGCCGTGTTGTGCGGACTGTAATATGCAGCTAATGTGAATCAATGTATCTATTCATAGGATCCTATATTTCTAAGACACTTTAAAAAAAACCCTCAGCCTGACCTATTCTTCCTGTGTTTGCCTCCTTATTGCTATTATTTTCTATGGCCCCTTTTAGACATGCGTATATTAGCTTTGTATTTGGTCCGTGTTTTGCAGACTGTATTATGCAGCTGATATAAATTCATGTATTTATTCGCAGGCCTGAACTTTTCACTGCCTTTTTTTTTAAAGCCTCATGATCTATTTTTTTGTGTATTTGTACTCTTTTCTATTGTGAAAATATGGACCAGTATTTGCCCAGTAGAAAATAAAATATACGGAGGCCAATACTGATGAGATAGTGATGACATATGGTGGTAAGGCCATCTGGAACACGTCTGTAATACGGATCCGCATTATGGATGTGTTTTCATACGCACATCTGAAACTGGTTATACGATCCCCAAAACATGGACCAAATATGGAGCTAAAATCCGCTCATGTACAAGCAGCCTAAAGCCGCCCTCTGTACACAGAGCATGTTTATGTACTTAAATATTACATGGTAATCTTCAATATGTTAAATCGCAGGTTGTTCAATATGAATGGAGAAGAGGCGGATTATTACCTGTCACGGATCTGATTATTTTTTATTCCATTCGCCATTGTTATTTATTCCTGTTCCTATTATTTGTATTGTATTGTATATTGTATCTGTAAATAGCGCTGGTAATGGTTTATAACGACATAATATTCCGCAGACAATCAGTGAGCAAACAAGTCTCCGGATTTATTTTCTTGAGCTCTATAATATTTGTAATACCAATAATAGTGATGGCACTTTATTATTTCCATCCCATCGGGCACACAAAGGCTTCAGCCACCTTGTCCTCTATGGAGACGCAGGAGACGGATCAGCCTACAGTATATAATAATCACGTATATCACATCATCAGTATAATATCTCCTTTCTCTCCTCTTCCTCTACATTCTACATAGATCATTTGCTGTAATTGTCGGTATTGGATATTGGTTAGACTAGACACAGCGTAATAACAAAGCAGGAATCGAGGATCAGGGAGCAGCGAGGGTGATTTTCCCCAGTGCACAAGCAGGAATGTGTTATTCCTGCTGCAAAACCTGAAAATCGCTGCTATAAACTCTGCGGCATTACAGAATGCGCTGGACTTGTGCAAATCTGGCGCAGACGGGAGTCTAACCATGAATGTGGGTGCAATTTACACAGCGTTGCGCATCATCCAAGGCTTTTAGGCGCGATGTGAAGGGACGAGGCTGGAGCTACAACACGCAAAAAGATCAAGTTCAATAAAAAGCGACATTTTTGTAGTGGACATAATTTGCCGTCGCAGACAGCGCCGATAATTGCGGCCGCACCTCATGGAGATGCAACAGGAGCAGTTGTGGATTTTAGGATTTCGCTGCAGAGACTTTTTCTGCTTGCATAAATGACACAAAGCGAGGATGCATCCGGCCGCAGGGGTCCGCAGCTCTTGGAGTTTGTGCTACTTTCTATTTATTTATTTTTATTGGTGTAATTGTAAATATTGACTTCCTCAAAAGAGTAAATATTACTGAATTGTATCAGCGGCCGCGTTCGTATGACACAATAAAAAGCACATTTTCTTTTTACAAGGCATCTGGGAAATGTAGAGGGGACATGAGGCGGCGCACAGCGTCCCTGCACATACACATAATATTATAGGTTGATGTAGTAGATTATAGTATAATGCACACTATTAGATATATCAAATATTACATTTATGGAGCTATTGTATGGTCAGAATAATTGTCACCATGTTTATCTAGAAAACTCTGCATTTTTCGATAGAAGGATGGGGTGTGAGATAATGTATCGGTGTGGGGAGTGATTATTCTCAGTAAGAGAAACCAAGTAATCTTGAAGGTATGGGGTATGATATTGGGGTGGGATATAACGTACCAGTGTGGGGTGTTAGATAATATATTGACGTGGACTGTGATATAATGTATTGGCGTCCACTGTGGTATAATGTATCAAGATGGGGTGTTATATATCGACGTGGGCTGTAATATAACATATCGGTGTGGACTGTGATATAACATATAAGCGTGGATTGTGATATAAAGAGGTATAATGTATCGGGATGGGATGTGATATAACATATTAGCATGGGGTGTGATATAATGAATCAGTGTGGGCTGTGATATAATGAATCTGGTTGGGGGGTTTGTGATATAGTGTATCGACGTGGACTGTGATACAACATATGGGCGTGGGCTATGTTATAATGTATCAGCATGAGCTGTGATATAATATATCAGTGTGGACTGATAAGACTTACCATTATATTTGGAGAGATAAACTGCAGATTGATAACATTCAACCACAGATAAAAAGATTAACTCACATTGTGCCAAGATGGCTTGATAGTAATTATTGTCATATTTTATTTTATCACATACACAACCTCCGATGTTTCAGATGTAGCAGAGTTGAGTGTGTAATTTCGCACAATATAACTAGATTATTGCAATGTGCAGATTTCAGTTGGACTGCAAGTAAACTAGCTTCCTATAATAATGCCCAAATAATACAGATTCAGCTCTGCTACATCTGCGTGTGTGCCTATATGTAGTTTGGATACTTTAGGGTACCTTCACACAGTACATTTGAGCTGCAGAAAATTTACTGCAGTGGGCAGAACGGGTTTTGGGGGGATTTACTGGGGTTTTTGTTGCAGATTATGTATAGGCAGTTGTGTTCACGTGTGGATTTTCCGCTGTGGAATGTTTTGCACTTCTGTAATATGGTAGTTCCTGTGCTGAGGGCACACGGGCAAACCTAATTTTCAAATATCAACAAGGGCAGCGGAAACGCTTCAAAATCTTCAAAAAAGTGTATTTGCAGATTTTGGTGCGGGTTTTATGTTCTCCATTGATCTCTATGGCGTAAATCCACTGCATTTCCATGCGGTTTCCGCAACATAAGTAGACCTGCTGCGGATTCATAACCTGCAGTATTTTTCAAATTTATTGCCTATCTGGATGGGAAAAATGTCACTACATGTAAAGATTTGTAAAATCTCCGTCACTTGGCTTGTACTATAAACACGGAGGAAATTCTGCTGCTCTTACGGCCTGCGTGAAGGTAGTCTTAGGGAGCTTTCTGGAATTTGCTGTGGAGTTTGTATATGCTCCTGTGTTTTTATGTGCAGATTCTCTGCTGCGGACTGTATTGTGTGATACGGTAGTGGGAGTCCCTGCACTGAGGTCATACTAGCAAACTCTATTAACAAACAGCCACAAAGATGCATTTTCAATCGAATTTAATGTGGAAAATGTGCCGAATATTCTATTTTTGGACTATGGTGCGTTTTTTATGTTACCCATTGATCTCTTTGGCTACCTTCACACATGATGTTTGAGCAGCAGATAATCTGTTGTTGAATTTCTGCTGAGTTAGCAAGCTTTGTGGAATTTGCTGTGGGGTTTTTGTGCAAAATTTGTATATATAGTTGCGTTTTCATGTGCGAATTTTCTGTGGCGGAATGTGTCGCGCTTTTGTGATCTGGTAGTGGCCGTTCCTGTACTGAGGGCACACTGGCAAACTCTATTAACAAACATCCACAAATGCTGATTTTCCAGTGAATTCAGAGTGTTTCTGCTTGCAAAAGATGCAATACGACTCTGTTTGCGGATCATGGTGCAGTTTTTATGTTTCCTATTGATATTTATGGCGAAACTCCACTGCAGATATGTGCAGTTTTCACAAATAAATAGACGGAAATGTAAACTGCAGCGGATTTTAAATTTGATGCAGATTCGATGCAGAAGTTTGAAGATTTGTAAAATCTCCTTCACTTGCATTGTACTGTATACGCTGCAGACGTTCTGCAACATTCACTACCTGCGTGAAGGTGGCTTTATGTTTCACAGTCTTGCAGCACAGGGTTATTTTGTTTCTTTTCCTGTGAGGGTGTGTAAGTACATGGAGGGGGCAGGGGACATCCACTTCACCCATAGGCTGCACTACTAAAGCTTGGACTCTTTTGTGCTAATCTGCTGTGGTGAGGCTGAGCTGCTGTCCCCCTGCACCTCCTGCTTCATAACCCCAGGGGTTCCCCAATCCCTGGGCCCATGTGAGCAGGGGTGAGACTTTATGCTGAGCTATACACCTCCAAACGTGGGGCGATGTGCGAATGGTTATTGTGAGCCTTCTCATCAGGCTTTGTGCATTGCATATTGCAGGCTGCCCACCCTTCATGACGCTTAGGAACAACACGGGTTACGTAGTGGGGGGAAATAGTGCGTAAATATTCTACACACACGTGTAAGTACATGGTACACACAGCTCATGTACAAAGTGACATGCAAATATGTCTGCTGGTTACCAATAATTAGCTTTCTTTCTTTCCTTCATATATCTCATATCTATCTATCTATCTAATATCTATCTATCTATCTATCTATCCATCTCATATCTATCTATCTATCTCATATCTATCTATCTCATATCTATCGATCTATCTATCTCTCTCATATCTATCTATCTCATATCTATCGATCTATCTATCTATCTCATATCTATCTATCTATCTATCTCCTATCTATCTATCTATCTCATATCTATCTATCTATCCCATATCTATCTCCTATCTATCTATCTATCTATCTATCTATCTATCTATCTTCTATCTATCTATCTATCTATCTATCTATCTATCTATCTATCTATCTCATATCTATCTCCTATCTATCTATCTCCTATCTATCTATTTATCTATCTATCTATCTATCTCCTATCTATCTATCTATCTATCTATCTCATATCTATCTATCTATCTCATATCTATCTCCTATCTATCTATCTCCTATCTATCTATTTATCTATCTATCTATCTATCTCCTATCTATCTATCTATCTATCTATCTCATATCTATCTATCTATCTCATATCTATCTCCTATCTATCTATCTCCTATCTATCTATTTATCTATCTATCTATCTATCTATCTATCTATCTCTCTCATATCTATCTATCTATCTATCTATCTATCTATCTATCTATCTATCTATCTATCTATCTATCTATCTCTTTCCCCATTTGCCTTTTTTAGAGTTGGAATTGTTTAAACAGAATCCCCTCCATTTGTAATATAAGCTCACCAGTAATTTACATTTGCAGATAAGGTCCTTTTGTGTTTGCCCCAAGCATTTGGGAAACCTCAGCAAATAGATCCCAACATGATGTTTATTTTCCTCCGTGGGGTGTCCTCAGGTCTGTATGCTTGAGATTCTTGTGGGCCTCCCTGAGAGATGGGGGTATATGGAGCCGGCATCCTAAATCATGTATACAAATAATAGAACATGTCAGTAAATGATTTGACTCTACAACATTTTCTATATATTTTTTGCATTATTGTTTCCATTGCCTGCTTTTGTTTGCGCCCCTGCACCAGTTTTTAATGGACTGCACCTTTATAACCTTGTGCTCTGTTTTATTGTAGGTCCCTGCTGCTAGAAAGCCCTGGTGATTAAAACCTGCACACAACACCAAGTAGTTCTCCAACCTAAAAGACTGAACAATGACACTTTCACTATTGTGGGCTCTCAGAGGTCAATAAATCAGGGGGAAATATATCTATGTAATAAATATGTTTTTATGTCACTAATTACTTAAATGGCTGAAAACAGAAGATCCGGTCTTCAAACAACTGCAGTGAGCCCCCAAATCTGGAGAAGAACATGAATTGCATTGGCCCTCCAAATCCCTTGTAAGAATGTCCAATTAAATGTGCAGACACAGCTGGGAGAGACACAAACCGCTGGAGCCCCCTGTCACCCCATCCCTGCCAGAACTGCAGATTCATGTCCCCAGCGCCAAATACAGTCGCTTGAAGGACTCAAATTGTCTTGGGAAGTGTCCCCCAATCCTGACGCCCCCGAGCCCGGCACAAGAATCTGGCAGCTCTGTGCAGGAGGTTTATGTAGCTGTTACATATTCGTCTTTGGAGATATCACTATTATTACGTCTTTCTGTGCAGACTTTCCGCTGTGGAATGTTTAGCCTTTTTGCGGTCTGGTAGCGGTAGTTCCCTTACAGACGACACAAACATTAAACATGGATTTCCATGCAGATTCAGAGCGTTTCTGCAGCGGAAAAGCTTCAAAACCACAACAATTCTCTATTTGCAGATTTTGGTGCGGTCTTTATGTTCCCCATTGATCTCTATGGAGAATATCCACTACAGATCCGCACATAAACAGACCTGCTGTGGATTTGTAAAGCAATGGTTTTTGAATTTCATGCTTTTTTGCATCAGAAAAATTCTGCAACATGTGACGATTTGTAAAATCTCATTCGCTTGACTTGTATCGTAAATGCTGCGATTCTGCTAGCGGAAATTCTGCAGCGTTTACTGCCTGCGTGAAGGTGGTTTTACTATATATTTTTTTCCTTTTGTGTATGTGGAAGGACTGTACAACCAATGACTATCGCCATTAGTACTCCGATCTATACTCAATGGACCTCAAAATGAAGTAACCCCAGTGGGGACATTGACTGATATGACTGATGACAATCACATACAACGCCCTGCTATATGCATGGGCTTTATAAAGGAATACAATAAGTAAGTAAGGCCTCCTGCAGACGGGCGGAAAGTCAGTGGCGGGATTTCCCGGAGAATTTCTGCCCGTGCCCGCTGCCATAGGGTTACATTACATAATGCAATCCTATGCACACAGCCGAGATTTGTCCGCGTAAAGGTATGCGCGGAATACAAAACGTGGCATGTTCTATTTCTGTGCGGGTCTCGCAGAGGTCCGCACAGAAACGTCAATAGTGACGCGCCGGCTCCGCTCTACGCATGCACCGGCTCGGCAGCAGCCGTCACATAGAAGAGCGGAGGAGACGCGGGAGCAAATGAGCCGCACTGGAATTCTCGCAGCGGGATCTGACCCGGCCGTCTGCAGGCCGTCTTAGTTAATTAAATAACTACATAAATAAGAAATTCAGTTTCTTATACACATAGAAATCAGTGAAGTAGCAGACAGCAAAGGTTCTTCAGTTTCCTCTTTATTTTGGGTTCATTCCCAGTTATGCCTTTAACAAATTTCATGCATAAACTGCATCGAAGTACAAACTGTAACGGCGGCGGGCACGAGGCGCCATCATCAGCTGCTCTGCTTCTTTATTAAATCTTAACTTTTAGGTCAACAGATTGAGAAACTGATGGAAATGGATCCAGTCAGTTGTCAGTTTGTCCTCAGTTGTATCCTGTTTGGGCCGCAGCTACATTATGTTTACAATATGTCTTTAAAGTGATACAAACAAATTCTTGGTAGCAGTTTGTCCCGCAGAAGGATCCTGCTTATTTACACTATTTAATGCTAATCTGGGCCCGTCCTTGGATCAGCTGATGATTAAAACACATACCGCAAAAAGAACACCCTGAGGGCTTATTCACACGACCGTATGTAAGCGGCTAATTTAGCTGCGTCAAAAAATTGTGACCATCTGAAGCATTGGATTCCAATTCATTCATTCAGATGAACGGTTTTTGGGTGCGTAAAAAAAATCCAACGCTCGGAAATGGATCCAGCTGCCTCTATTTAAAGGGGTTGTCCCGCGCCGAAACGGGTTTTTTTTTTTTTTCAACCCCCCCCCCGTTCGGCGCGAGACAACCCCGATGCAGGGAGGTAAAGAAAGCTCACCGGAGCGCTTACCTTAATCCCCGCGCTCCGGTGACTTCTCTACTCACCGCTGAAGATGGCCTCTTCCTCCGTGGACCGCAGCTCTTCTGTGCGGTCCACTGCCGATTCCAGCCTCCTGATTGGCTGGAATCGGCACGTGACGGGGCGGAGCTACACGGAGCTACACGGAGCCCCATAGAAGACTGCAGAAGACCCGGACTGCGCAAGCGCGGCTAATTTGGCCATCGGAGGGCGAAAATTAGTCGGCACCATGGAGACGAGGACGCCAGCAACGGAACAGGTAAGTATAAAACTTTTTATAACTTCTGCATGGCTCATAATTAATGCACAATGTACATTACAAAGTGCATTATTATGGCCATGCAGAAGTGTACAGACCCACTTGCTGCCTCGGGACAACCCCTTTAAGCATTAATAGCCATTCTGAGGATTTCTGCTGACTGAGGGATTTCCATGCAACATTTTGCCCACACACGTCAGCCGCCTGTGTGAATGGCTGATAATACGCAAATTAAAATCAGGACTATTGTTCTTTCATGCAAGTTTTCATGGCGTACAGCCGAGCGTAAAAACGCATACGATTGTGTGAAAGAGGCCCAACTAAAAAAGCCCAATTTAAGGGCTCTTTCCCACGAGCGTAGGCGTTTTTACATGCGCACGCCGGTGCCGTAAAAACGTGTGAACGGGCACACAAATCTAAGGTTTGTGCACCCATTCAGACGGCACAGGCCCGGCGCATATACACCGAGGCTGCAATGCCATTGCCTCTCCTTCCCTCCCCCACGCCGGTTCACCTTCTCTCTCCTTCCCTCCAGCTGTTTACAATTGGAGTGGGTGGAACGGGGGTGCAGCCAAGCACCCACGCCTCCCCACCCCTTGTCTGCAGCCAGCAATGGGAGGGGGTTCTTAGCTCCACCCATGCCCCTCCCCCCTCATTGCAAACAGCTGAAGGGGAGGAAAGAGGAGGAGAGAAGGGGGAGGGAGTTTAGCTGTCACACTGCTAAACTCCCTCCCACCTCCCTTCTCCGGCCGCTGTCATTGGCTTCCATAAGAGCCGATGCAGCAGTCAACATATTCCGAGCACAGAGATAGTTCCAGGGCTTTCTTTGCTGCCCAGCGTAAAAGCGCCCGATGCTATATTTGCCGGGTGGGTCTTTTATGCTGCAGGAATGCAATGCATCAGATCGTAGCATATATCGGCCGGCTGATATACGCTCATGTGAATAAGCCCTTAGGGTATTTTTTTTGTTGTGTTCACTACAGGATGCAAGTTTTTGCTTTGGGGGGAGGGGGAAGGGGGTTAACCAAATAAACTTAGTACTGGCCTTGGCACTTTTGTACCAGTTTTTCACTGATGCAGTTTGTGATGTGCAGACTTGGCACACACAGGCCCACCAATTTCTATGTGACTCATACTGATGCAGAAATACATTAAAGGGCTTCTGTCATTGAAAAAAAATTCTTTACTCACCTATCCCCCCCCCCCCCCCCAGGTCAGTCTACTTACCGCATCTTCTTTTTACTCATCTTCTCCTGTCTTCTGTAGTCCCGGGTGGGATGGGGGGGGAAGTCACCTCACCTATCTTCTCCTGTCTTCTGTAGTCCCGGGTGGGATGGGGGGGAAGTCACCTCACCTATCTTCTCCTGGCTTCTGCTCTCCGGTGGGGTCACCTCACCTCCAGCTGGCTGATTCTTCTGCTTCCTGTGACTTTACATATATTCACAGGCAGTCTCCTTCCTGCCCGGCAATGTATGTTACGTCACAGTTCACAGCCTAGCAGGGAGTGCTGAGCTATTGTAGAGACTGCTCATGCCTGCTGTCTCTGCAATAGATCAGCATTCCTTCCTAGCCAGTGAATGCTATGTCACAGGGCGTGACCTTCACTGAAGAATGCGAGGAATGCAGGCTTCAGAACAAGCCGGCAGGCTGGAGGTGAGGTGGGGGGACTGGAGAAGCTCAGCAATAAGAAGATGCCGTAAGGAGTTGGCCTGGGGAGGCATAGGTGAGGATAGAATTTTTTTTTAAATTACAAAACCCCATTAAGGTACCTTTACACAGTCCGACCACTGGATGCATAAGCAGCAGCCTTCCCAGTAACTATCATTCCTATGCTTTTACACAATAGTCTGTCAGATAATGGAGGTGGAGCGGCTGGAGTTCCCTTCCGGCCGCCCGCTTCCATTCACTGGAACAAGGCCGTCCTTCAAAGATCGAGCGACTCCTGTTCACCCGGAGCGAGGAGCAGATCAGCAGTCGTTCCGTTTCAGTGAGCCAACACAGAATAACTAGTGGCAAGTGACTGACTCTCATTTGTGTGATTATTTGGGCAACTATCAGCCTGTGTCACGGTGCCTGCAGGGTAAATTCACGCGGGCGTTTTTCTTTAGTCTTGAAAAATTGGACCAATTTTTCACAGGATTTTCATGTGTTTCTGCGTTCCTATCAGCGCAATTTTCATATGTTTTGCAACCAATGTGTACATGCTTAAAAAAACACATGATGGCCCAAATTATGTAATTAAAGGTTTTGCACACCTTTTAAAATGTTTACTATAATTACATGCGATAAAAACGGATCGCAATCACATCAAGCGAGTCAATCCGTATTCTCAATCATACCCGTACGGATGCGGCAATATTTTTTTCTTGCTCAGACTGTTCGCCCAATTAAAAAAAAATCTCTCGTGTGAATAGAACCATTTACAATATATGCTTTATGTTCGATTTCAATACGATTGTGTAAATATGCCCCCCCGGTCAGCAATTGGATGGAAGATGGAGACATTCGTGTAAAGGGGGGGATTCAGATGGGATGAAGAGTCCAAGGGAAAAAAAGAAAGAAAAATCGCAGCATGTTCTATTTTGCTGCGATTTTCAGATGAGAATCACAAATTCAACTCTATGGGTGCAAAGAAAGAAACTGATTGCACTCATTTGATGTGATTGTGTTCTGCTTTTGCCGCATGTAACAACGCTAATCATAAAAAAGCGCGCTGTACCTTTAACAACATTATGTGGACGATCATGTTTTTTTTATGCGTGTAAAAACCAGATGTGAATTGCATGAAAATTAGGTCTAATTTTTCTGGACAGAAAAAAAAATGCCCGAGTGACTTCACGCCGTATTAGGCGCCATACGGGGCGGTTCGGCTGCAATAAAAACGGCACCAAGAAATGCATTTGCAAAACTGCGTTTTTTTGTCACATTTTACTACAAACATAGTAAAAACACACATGGTTTCCCCAATGCACTTTTTGGTGCAGTTTTCATTACAACCGAACTGCCCCATTTATATGGAGCCTTAGGCCGAATGCACACGGGCGGATTTCAATCGCGGAATCCGGAACGGTCGCTCGCCTCCGGATTCCAAAGCAAATACCAGCCCACAGCATGCTGTGCAAAAGTGATTCTTCATGCACACGAGCAAAAACCAATTGCGGTTTCCGCTAGTGGATGAAAAATCGCAGCATGCTCCATTTTCCTGCGGCGTCCACACGGATGGCTTCCATTGAAGTCAGTGGAAGCCGTCCGAACTGCGGCCCGTCCGCAAATGACATTGCAATTCCACGGGAAAAGCAGGAGTTTAAGGAAAACAAAACTGTACTACGCATGTCCGACGGCGATCCGTGCAGACCCTCCGCAGTACAGATGAATATCGAGAAAAGCAGGTACGCACGGACGCCGCTGCTGCCAAGGCAGGATTCTGCTGCGGGATTCCCCATGCGGAATCTAGCTCTGCCGTGTGCAGGCGGCCGCAGTCTGTATTAGTTTATAGCGGGCGTTATCTCTTTCACTATTATTTGGCGCAGTCAGTTTGCATTATTTGCAAAAACAAAGGCAAAAGCAAGTCAGCGGTCGGACTCTTCTAAGTACTGCAGAAAGTCAGATCATACAAGCTGAAACACAGATACTAGATTGGGCAGGAGCTTCATCACTAAGTTAGGCCGCTTTCACATGGGGACCTACATAAATCACGTGCGTAGAAATCTCACAGCTACTAGCACCAATGGTTTCAGATGTTTTTTCTGCATCTAACGCTTTATTCACACGAGCGCATATCAGCCGCCGTTTTCACGATATACGCTACCATCTGATGCATGGGATTGCAATGCATCAAATTCAGACGTAATCCCATATATTGGCCAGCCAAGCGCTTTTACGCCAGGCAGAAAAGATAGTCCTGGTACTAACTTTCCCGGTTGAAATACGGCTGCTGCCATAGACTCCTATGGGAGCCAATGACAGTGGCCAGAGAAGGGAGGAGGGACACAGTTTAGCAGCGTGACTGCTAAACTCCCTCCCTCTTCTCTTCTCCTTTCCGCCCCTTGACGGCTGTTTGCAATGGGAGGGAAAGGGGAGACAGTTTAGCAGAGCTAAACTCCCCCCCCACCTAATGGCATTGCAGGCTCGGCGTATATGCGACCAGGCCCGGGCCATCTGAATGTTTGTGCGCCTGTTTACACGGTTTTTACGATGCAGGCGGGCACACGTAACAACACCACCGCCCATGTAAAAGAGCCCTAAGATTCCTTCATCTGAACAATCCCATAAGAAACCATTGGTTGTAATAGCTTAGAGTTTTTTACGCACGGGATTTTAGCGCACGTAGGTCCCTGTGTGACTGAGGCCTAAGTGCAACAAAAGGAAATAAGTGAATGAAAACATACAAAGTAATTACAAATATGATGTCATTTAACCTTATACAGATGTGGCAGATTGTGAAAGCACAAAAAGTTATCTTATCTTCAGCCATTAAAAAGCTATTGTTCTCGTATCTTAACACAACAAATCCCTTTGTACATTAGGAGTCAAGAAAGACCCATCTGTACGTAGTTGGATCTGTTTCATATCCTCGGGCCTCAACTTACTTTTGACTCCAAGATTCAAAGCTAAATATGAAAAATTGTATCTAACAAACTATGAAAATGCCGTACAGAAGAGGTAATAATTAGGGACCTTTCTCACAGGACGGAATGGGCCGCACGACGCACCGCAGGCCGCAGTAACTTCCGCAGACTGTCTTCAGATTTTGATATAGAATTGAAAATAGCTCAAACCTGCCTGCAATCCTGCCTCCAAATCCGCAGTCAGGCTTGTGGAATTCCGTTGATCTGGCTGCGTCCTGCGGTGTAATTCCGTACCCTGTGAAAGGTCTCTTTGTAATGCCTGCAGTCTTACAGCACTGTGCAAAAGTTTAAGGCAGGTGTGGAAAAAATGCTACAAAGTAAAGGCCCTTTTACATGGGCCGACAGTCTGTTCAGCGACTGCACAAGTGCTGACGTCGCCGCTAAGTTCGCCGGCGCTCATGAAGAGCTTTCAAACTGAAAGTCCTGCCAGAGCCTCGCTGGCTTCTCGTCCGCTTCTCGCCCCCCGCTCAGCACTTTCTATGTGAAGCGCTGAACTTGGAGCTTTCACACAGCACGAGAAGCCAGCAAGTGCTAACGAGGTTTTTAAGCTGACTAAAAAAACAGCTTAATCAACCGCAAACGACAAGTGAGCGACATTTTCGCTTCACACTGAACAATTATCGCTCACCTTCGCTCGTTTGAACTCATTTTGAGCAATAATCGTTGCGTGTAAAAGGGCCTCAAGAATACTTTCAAAAATCATTTATTTCTGTTGATTACAAACCTACAAAGTGACTGAACAAAAGCGAAATGTAAATCCCATCAATATTTGGTGTGACTGGCCTTTACCTTTAAAACAGCATCATTTCTTCTGGTTACACTTGCACACAGTTTTTGAAGAAATTCGTCAGGAAATTGTTCCAGATGTCCTGGAGAAGTTGTCTCCGTCCAATCCTTCATGTAATCCCAGACAGACAGGATGATGCTGAGATCAGGACTCTGCGGGGGCCACATCATGACTTCCAGGACTCCCTGTTCTTCTTTAGGCTGAAGATAGTTCTTAATGACATTGGATGAATGTTTGGGGTGGTTGTCCTGCTGCAGAAGAAATCTGGAGTCAATCAGATGCCTTCTATTTTTGAAAAAAATCTAACTTTGCAGCATTTTTTGCACATCTGCCTAAAACCTTTACCCAGTACTGTATATATCATTCTAGCTGTTTCCTCAGGATCTCAGGTTATCTCTTATCTCCTGCCTCCCCAACCATTTAATAATAATGCTAATTACCAGCTACAGCAGTTTAAACTGTTTCTTCTTATACTGCAATCCGGAGCCATTGGAGGTGAGTTATTTAATAGCACATTATGGTAATAATTAGTAACTCTGAAATCCGATTATTTCCTGGAATGGCCTGTAGGATGGGACCTACAAGTTCAGCAGGATTTCTTCTAGATTTTTGGTGCAGGAAAATATTATTAGATAAGAATTTTCACCGGTCATCTCATGTTTTGCTTCAACTTTAATTACAATCGAAGCATTGTATAATTATGGACGCTCTGAAATATGCTATTATTCTATTCAGTGCTTCTCTAACCAGCTGGTCTCAGGCGAGCGTATTGTAACACGTCGATAATACGGATCCATAGAACGGATATGTTACCGTTATATTACAACTCTATGTCATCGGTATTTCCATCAGTATTTGCCTCGATATATTTCATTTTCTACCAGACAGATACTGATCAGTATTAATCCAATAGAAGTAGCACTATGAAGGAAAATATACAAAAATACGTCGTTACTTTTAAAAAACGATGTGAAAAATACGGCCATGTGAATACCCCAACAGATTCAAATTAGCTCCTTATGGTCACACGTGATTTTTTTCTTAATCAGATGTATAGTCCTGGGGAAACACAAATTGTAGCATATCCTATTTTGTAGCAATTTTCCACCAAAAATTGCCCATACAAGTCAATGGATGCAAATAAAAAATGGATTGCACTTGTTTGATGTGATTGCAATCTGTTTTTTATCACATGTAACCATAGTAACCATAACAAAGTGTGTAGAACCTTCAGTTACATCATTCGTTTTATTATACATTTCTATCTATGTGTGTAAGGCCTCTTTCACAGGGGCGTATTTTTCATCAGTATTTTGTGAGCCAAAACCAGAAGTGCAGAAAGCAGAATGGAAAGATTTGCATTTCTTCCGTATTTTGGGCCCACTCCTAATTTTGGCTCCCAAAATACTGATGAAAAATACGCCCGTGTGAATAAGGCCTAAAACTAATGGAAATCACACAGAAGAATCAAAGAAACACCAAAAAATGTTGTGAAAATACCTCAAAAAATCAGTCTGAAAACCTTGTGAACATGCATTTACTTTGCAAAAGTTGAAGATGTTTTTAAAGTTATTTTTTAGTTTTTCTCTTATACTAGTGTTGGCCAGCAGTAAAAAGGTAGCAAATATAATAAATAAATTGTAAAAACCTCAACTTCTTTTTGCAATGTAAGTCTGAAGAGCATTTTATGATATTTTTATTTTTACTATATTTGACCAGTATAAGAAATAAAAAAAATCACATAAATTGTTTAATATGCTTTCATTTTTATTTTATGTAACTAATAAAAATATAGTAATAAAATAAAAAATCCTTCCTGTAATGACTATGGCAATCCAGAAGCATATGCAGTATTTGTGCATCACATCAATTAATGAACAGATTAATTCTGGTAATTTAGAGTGCCAAGATTTGCTCATCTAGGGTCCTCATAATCTATGTTTATTTTATAAATAATCTCCTAAATGACTAATATTCATCTCCCAGCAGAACTGTTTTGGTAGAGGTTGTACATGCAAAGGCCCTCTGGATGCCCAGGGCAGTGGACACAGGCAGAAAACATTGGGATCTACCAGAAAGAATCTCTCTGTAAAGATGAGGGCTGAGCTTCCCCCAGATAATGGCCAGATTCCATCTGAATGATCAGAGGCCAGCCCATTGTCCCACAATATGAGAGGAAGGCCACTGACGTACAGGGAACAATGCCCCTCTGAATCAGAGTGTGATTGACAGCAGGGGGCTGCATGACCCCAGGGAATAGCACTGATTAGTGTGACTACACCAGGAAAACTGCTTCTGCCCCCCTAATCCCAGCTCTGCTATACAGGGGTGTAAGAGGAAATACAGAGAGAATATGAAGGATCGAGCTCTTATACAGAGTATCACTAATAATGGGGTATATTGCCTTTATGTCAGACTTTACTACAACCCATAGATAGGAATGAGGCCATTTAAATGTAATGCATACAACACATATATGTTGTATATAACAAGCAAATACACACAACATCCTCAAAGGGTACAGCTACAAAACCGGTTGTCTCCTCTGCAATAATCTGCAGTGGATTTTGCAGACCTCAGTTATGTACTATGGGATTGTAATATCTATCTATCTATCTATCTATCTATCTATCTCATCTATCTATCTATCTATCTATCTATCTATCTATCTCATATCTATCTATCTCATATCTATCTATCTTTCCTTTATGAACACTAATTGCTGTCTAGTTCTGTGGCTCAGATCTCAGCACAAGGCAGTTTGAGATCAGCATTTATTCTTCTTTTTCTGTATTCCTCGTAGTACGAACTGATCACCGAGGAGCCAAAATTAAAAATGCCCAGTCTGAAAATCTGCGTAATTAGCGCACTATGAGGAGGTTTATATAGAGGCATTATCAGATGGAGCTGGATCTGACAACTGCCCATCCCTGAGCAGACAGCTCTGCTGCATCCTCTGTCCCTCTCCCTGTCACAGCCCTGAAGAGAGATCTGGAGGCAGAAGATGGGGCAACAGGACAGAACAGGGCTGATATAAAGGAATAAGCTGCTGCATCAATGAGAATCTGGGATTAGTCCATCTCTGCAGCATCATTACCAGGGAAATCCGAGGACTGAGCATTCATTAGTACCAAACCATATTGGGGATTTAAGAAATCTATTATTAGTTTCCTCTTCTATTTTTCAGGTATCTTACCCCTTTTATGCAATGTAGAAATAATATAGCTGATGAAGTGTCAATGACTGTTTATCGGGGTACATATACAATATTATATACTAATACAATATGAACATGTTAAGTACATGCAATATATAGCAATTGCATCGACACAGTAACAAATACTGAGCAATATTAACAAAATTACACAATGCAACATATACTAATGCAATGTAATAGTAGACCACAATGCAACATACATTGATATAAAGTACATATAATGTAGCAATAGTATACAATTCAAAATACACAATGTAACAATATGACACACTGCAAGAAACTGTGATATAACAGCAACACTGACACAATTTGGAAACACTGCACAATGCAAAATATAGAGATGCAATACAGCAACATAACACAAAGCAAATTATACTGATCCAATTTAAATATAGTATATAATGCAACATTCACTGACACCATGTAATAACAGTAAGCAACAAAATGCAACATATACTAATACAATGCAATACTATAACACAATGCAACATGCAGTGTTATATAAAGTAAATCACTGCAACATACAATGTAGCAATAATATACAATTCAAAATACACAGTTCAATGTAACAGTATGACACACTGCAAAACACACTGATACAATAGAAATATTACACCATGTAACACACTGACATAATGTAGTAAAGCAGATACAATGCAGTAGCCGAACACAAAGCAAAACATATTTATATAATTTAAATCTAGTACATACAGTGATGTAATGTAACAATAAGCTACAATGCAAAATATACTAATACAATGTGAAAACATATATTAACAATATTACAGAATGCAACATACACTAGTGCAATGTTCCAATTGAACACAGTGCAACATACAGTGTGATATAGAGTAATAATAGGTCATACAATGTAGCAATGGTATACAATTTTAAATACACAATTCAGTGTAACAATATGATAGACTGCAAGACACTGATATAATATAACAGTATTGCACCATGTAACACACTGACACAATGTGACAATATTGCACAACACAAACTATAAAGATACAATGTACCAGTATAACACAAAGCAAAATATACTGATGCCATTTAAAAAATAGCATATAATGCAAGACACACTAATATAATGGAACAATACGTCACAATGCAGCAAAATGCATAATACCATAAATGAAACTTGACACAAATAAAGAAAATATAAAATCTGGTATATAAAATGAATTCACTATTGCCCATAAACAGTGTGGTAAGAAGAAAATGGTCAGGAGAAGAACGATTTGCAAATAATTGAATTATGATAAAAAATTATGATAGATAGAAAACGTCATATAAATATCTCCTGTGGATGACAATGAAATACAAAGTTTATTTCCTTCTCCTCCCCATAAATAAATGATGCTATCAGCGCATTCCAGCGTGTACAGTTAATTAAACAGACTCGGGTTTAGTTTGATTGAGAATAATTAGCATATAAAGAATTTGACTATTTTTTATTCCTAATGAAACAATGAGCAATTAAGGAAGACCGAGGAACGAGAAATACAAATATTAACATATTCCAGCAGTCTCTTGGGAGCTTCTGACATGCTGGGCTGCATCCTACGCTGAGTGAGAGGTGAGGGGGCTGTAAGACACCTGCTCCTTATGGTCAGAAGTGTCATAGACTGGCCTTATGTACAGAGCAGGCAATTACCATTCACGCCTACCTGTGTGCAAATCACATGTTTCTAGGATAATAAGACATTTATTATAATTATTATCATCACTGTAGTTATTAGATATCATTTAGCTAAACTATCCACAATGGACTCTCAAAGAATAAACCTTAAATGCCTATTCCACCGAAAGATCATAAGACATAATTTTATACTTGGATATTACTTCTAATTGATAGATAAAAAAACACAATATAGAAAACTTTATCTATCTGTCTAATACCTATATCATATCTATCTATCTCATATAGATCTATCTAAAATCTGTCTACATTTATATCTATCTAATATCTATCTATCTGAAGACATAATTACACATGGACATTACTTCTAATTGATGGATAAAAACACAAAACATTTTTTTTTATCTATCTCATATCTATCTCATATCTATCTATTTATCTATATCATATCTATCTATCTATCTATCTATCTAATATCTATCTCATATCTATTTATCTAATATCTATCTCATATCTATCTCATATATATCTATCTAATATATATATATCATATCTACATCTATCTACGATATCTCATATCTATTTATCTATCTTATATCTATCTATCTCATATATATCTGTCTAATATCTATCTCATATCTCTATCTGAAGACATAATTACACATGGACATTACTTCTAATTGATGGATAAAAACACAATATAAAAAACTTTATCTATCTATTTATATCATATCTATCTATCTATCTATCTATCTATCTATCTATCTATCTATCTATCTATCTATCTATCTATCTATCTATCTATCTATCCTGTTATTTTGAACTGCACTGAATGCTCATTCTTTTCTCTTTATATACAGGGGCCTTCCTTCTTTCTTTAAATTCTTCCCTGAAATGCTCTACTTGCCCATAATCTCCCAACTATTGATCAGTTTGTTCTTGCAGACCAGATCAAACTATAACGAATAATAGCATCTACTTATTATACCTTGTTGCTGGCACTGCTAATGAAGGATGAACCTACAGTACTACAGTAGAGCTTTATATATATATATATATATATATATATATATATATATATATATATATATATATATATATATATATATATGTATATATATGTGTATATATATGTGTATATATATATATATATATATGTATATATATATATATATATATATATATATATATATATATATATATATATATATATATATATATATATATATATATATATATATATAAAGCTCTACTGTATATATATATATATATATATATACACACACACACACACACACACAACTCCTGGTGGACATGTGATTGGTTGACATGTGATTTTCCTGCACAAAACTTTCCTCGTCTTGCTTTTTCTGTACGGCTTCTCTTCAGTGACGAGGAGTATAAGTAACACATTGCTGCAGTAATATCATTTGGTGGAGTTGGGTGAGTTTTACGAGAGACCTGAAACTAAGGCGATTCTACAATATTTTGGCTCTACTTATTGTATCTCAAGTACGTGATATGCTAGATAGAGGAAAAATTGTACATAGAAATAGAAAGCTTGATATCAGATAGATAGACGCATAATGATGCCATAGTGTATATGCAGTTTCTACAGGTCAGTGACCGCTGTGACACAATGTGATATCAATATCTGAGCCCACTGTCCCCCTCTCTGCTGTCTGATGCCGCACAGGCTCGATTATTGGGGAGCGGTGTCTGTGCGGCGCGGAGACTTCTGCTGTATCACGTGACGCTACTGCCCTCTGTTGGAGAATACCGGCACTGTAGCCAGCCAACCCTTCGCCGAGCATTTAAAGGGACAGATTTTCTAAAGGTGGAACGGAAGAGTTCAGCCGCGCAGAGAAGGTTATTGATTTCTCTCCTTGCAGTACGGATATCACTGAAAACTTGTACCGAGCAGTAATAACTGATCCTCTGCAAACACATGAAGTCCATCACTACCGACCTGAGTCAGTAAACTGTTATATAGTGCTAAATACTCGAAGTAGCAAAACCTGGCGGGACTTTATTCACAGTTCCTGCAATTCTGGAGTAGTCATGGCAGAAGATCAGAACTTTTGTATCTTTATGCTACGGAAAAAAACAACTTTTGAACCTCAGATGATGGACATGGACATAGAAGTTCTATCACCCCAAGCTTCTAAATGCTCTATCTGATTGTAGAAAGGCAGATCTTTTTGTATATATTCCTATATGGTTAATTGCATTTTTCAAAAAATATTTTCCCCATTTATTGTATGACCTGAAAATAGCCCAAACTTCTAGGAAATAGTCAAACAAAAACAATAGTAATAATAGTAGTAGTAGTAATAATAATAATAATAGTATAAGAACAAGAAAATAGAAACGTAAGAAATAAATATACTAAATGTCCATTTTCTTCTGACATCTTTCAGATGAGCATATTTCAAATCTATATTTAATCCCTGGTTGTAGTACAGAGCTAATGAAAATGTAGGAATCTATTAGCATGAAAGTATAAAATGTGCAAGTATTTGAAAAATGGAACATAAACAGGTTTTAATGTGTTTTACGGATGTGATACAGTCACTGAAGTCTATGAAGAGTGATAAAAATATGGATGGATCAGTACCGCATTAACTTTGCTTCTGTATTCCATCCGTATTTGCCCAGTAGAAAATGAAATCAAATGCAGATGAAATATTGCTGATGTACTGGTGCAGTTTCTTCTGTAGGGCCGCTTTCAGACAAGTGTATATTTAATCTGGTTTTGATCTGCATTTTGCAGACCGTAATACGGAGCTAATGAAAGTTTTTCAATCTATTTACATGGGCCTAATCTTTAAAGCTGTTTTAAAATCAGGGCATGCGCTAATTTAATCTGTTTTTGATGAAAAGGACACATGTTACAGTCTGTGTAAAGTGATTAAAATATAGGAGCATCCACATTGTATCCATAGTCCATCCGTATTGGCCTGTCAGAAAATAAAAGTAAAAAAAACTAATAAAGAAAAAATACTGATGATGTACTAATTCAATCACATCCGTAAGGCCGCTTTCAGATCATCGTATATTAGGTGACTGTTTAAGGGACCTTAATATGTGAATAGTGTAAATCTATAAGGTTAATCACATGGACACATTTTTTATGGCCATTTTTAAAAAACACAGGATGACCTATTTTTTTGCATTTCTGCCTCAGTATTGCTATTATTTCCTATTGGGTATAAATACAGGTCAGTTTATGTCCAGTAGAAAATAAGATATATATGAAGGCAAATGGTAATCAGATAGTGAAGTACTGATGACATACGGCTGTAATATCGCCTGAAACGCGATCATAATACAGAAACGTATTACAAACCTGCTTCATACTCTTGCTTGAAACTGGCCTAGCCTGCTTTCAGCCAAGCGTGTCTTTAATCTCTCTTTGGTTCCCCTGTAGATTTTTATTAAATCCGTATTACGGATTTAATAAAAAAATCGATTAATCTAGTTAGATGGGTACATTTTTCAGGCCTTTTTTTTAATGCAGTTTGCACTACTTTTGTCCAATTTTTGATTAAAAATATGCCCATTATAGTCTATGCAAAATTATTGACATACAGATACATTTGTATGTCTTCAGTATTTTGCCCTGTAGAAAAGACAACAAATCCAAGCAAATATGGAGGCAAATACAGACCAAATACTGATGACGTACTGCTGCAATTTCATCTGTAAGGCCGCCTTCACAGGCTGCCAATGCTGCAGAATTTCTGCTTGTGGAATTGCTGCAAAATTTCTGCAGTGTTTACAGTACAAGCCAAGTGAATGAGAGATCACAAATATTCACATGTAGCAAGAATAGATCACAGATCCACAGTATGCCTGTTTTTGCAGAAACTGTGTGGAAATGCAGCAGATTTTGCCATAGAGATCAATAGAGAGCATAAACACTGCAACAAAATCCGTAAATATGTTTTATTGCAGATTTTGAAGTGTTTCCACTGAATTAGTGCACTGAGTCTGTTTGGAAATCTGTGTTTATTGATGTTTAAATAATAATGTTTGCTAGTGTGCCCTCAGTGCAGTGACTACCACGACAGTATAAAGAAAACGCAACACATTCCACAATGGAAAATCTGCACATAAAAATGCAAGTAAATATAGAAAAACCACATTGAAAACTGCTGCAAATTTTGCAAGTCTCCCCCCCCTCGCCCATTTGCAGATACGCAACAGAAATTCTGCAGCAGAATTTTTGCAGCTCAGACGTTGTGTGTGAAGGTAGACTAACGCCCGTATTATGGATCCACATCATATAAGTTTACAAATATGTCATATTAAACAGGCCCCACGCCGACGGATTTTATACATTTACAAAATTAGTTTCTGATATTTTATTTTCATCACAGCGCACTTGTTTTTACCAATTATAGGATTATATTTTATGAACTTTACTGGCCTTTATAAAATTATCATCATTATTACTATTAATGTCAAAATAAATTTCCACTTAAAAAAAAAAAACAAAAATATTTTTTGCTTGTGAAATACAATCCATATAAAACTATTTAATCAATATGCATTGGAAAAGGTCTATACAGAAGAGGAAAAGATCTGGTCCCATGATGTATCATCGTTGTGTCTTTTGCACAGGTTACATTTTGTACGATTAGTATTGTTTAATTGCTCAGATATAATTGGTGGCTACAATGAAACAGAATCTTTTGTCGGTAATTAATAGGAGCCGCGGGGTATCACACTGTTAATATAGAGACAGGAGCAGGAAAAGCAGTAATAAAAATGCAGAGAAGATGTTGACATTCCGCTTACTATCTGACATGGAGAAAGCAATTTATGTCAGGAAAACTCCCGGGCTTTCCAGAAATTAAATATTTATTTAGAGGGGAGCTTTTGTGGGGATGGTGGAATAAATAGCGCCTTGTTCAGACCAGGCTGAAGGTGATATTCCCTGTAGGCTCAGTTTATGGGTTCACTGAGCATGTGATCAAGGCAAGAACGGTCATAACCCAGTCAGCCCTTTGCAATGGGAGACAAGTCTGTGCACTCCAGATTGGACACCTGGTTGTCAGCCTGGAACAATACAGACTATATAGGGGACACATATAGTAAAAGAAGAGAGAATAGCCTCTATGTAAAGGGAATGTGGCAGCAGAAAATGACTTATTATAGAAATAACATTTTTGTGTTAAACATTTTTTTAAGAATGTTTGGTTATTATTTTAATTTTCAGTAACAATCTATGTAAAAAATAAATAAATAAAAATAAATAAATCGAAAAATCCCTCATTTTTCACACTGATCACAGAGCCTAGTAATAGTCTGACACTTCACATTCTGTAAACTTCTCATCAGTCATCTCATTATCATCACAGGCAGGATTACACTGCGAGGTGACTCCTATATGTAGATAACATGGGATTCACCATTGACAATAGGTAATGTCACAGATCACCTCCTCCCCTCCCTGCACACTGGCCACCAAGTCTAATAACAGTTGGATACTTCCTGTTCTGCAGAAAAACAACTCATTAGTCATCTCATTATCACCACAGACAGGATTACACTGAGAGGTGACACCTACATATAGATAGCACAGGATCCACCATTCACACAAAGGGATTAGCTATGACTATCTGCTCCCCTCCCTGCAAATCACAGAGCATGTCTAGAACAGTCTCCCATACAATTCAATCGGCCCCCTACTGTCTATTGTGTGAATGGCTCAGGAAGCTGCTGTAAAGCATCTCTCTAAATGCTGTTAAATACAGCTCAGGAAAGATGGCCGCTCCCCATAGTCATGTACAGACAACAGTATAAACATTCTGCAATCAGAAAGTGAAAACAGAAATATGTAATGCGTTTCTCTATGTGGTTTTAATTAATAAAACATTTTTTGTGATATAGTTCCCTTAACCTGACCATAGGCATAATGATGGTGAGTGTACCGTAGGCCCCGTGAGAAGAGGAGTTCTTCTATAGTCACATCGTTGTCTATGAAGCCCACAACTGGAGAGTCTAATAAATCACACAATATAATTATACAATACAATTGTTACTGTATATTTAATATTTTTATTATGTACCATGTTTCCCCAAAAATAAGCCCTACCCCTATTTTTGGGGAGGGGGACAGGGCTTGAAATATAAGCCCTCCCTTGAAAATAAGCCCTTGCTACACTAGGTTAAAAAAGGGAGGAATATTCACCTAGTCTCTGGAGTTTGTGTCCCTCGTGCTGGTCTCCAGTGCTGCAGTCCTCAGTGCTGAGAGGATTCTCTTCTGATGATGGGACTTTGAATACCCCGCCTATAGTAAGAGAGCGCTGTGATTGAATCGAGCGCCAGCCAATGACTTCACTGAATGGCTGTGATTGGTTCATCGAGTGCCGGCTCTGATTGGCTGGCACTCGATCTAATCGTAGTGCTTACCGGAGGCGGGGTATTCAAAGACCCGTAACGAAAAGAGAATCCTGTCAGCGCTGAGAACTGCAGCCTGGCGCAGCGCAGAGAGCAGCGCGAGAGACACAGACACCGATGGCTAGGTGAATATTGCTTTTTTACCTTATTGCTTATACTCACCTAGCCATCGGCGTCTGTGTCCCTCGCATTGGTCCCCGCGCTGCTCCAGGCTGCAGTTCTTAGTGCTGACAGGATTCTTTTCTCCTGCTAACTGGGCTTTGAATACCCCGCCTCTGGTAAGTGCTGTGACTGGATCGAGCGCCAGGTGGACTGTTCTAACCAGACTGTTAGGAGGTGTTGGGACCAGTGGATGTGTGAGGGCACACAAGGTGACTGGGCTCAGGACCCCCCTACAGACCACTAGTAGAGAGGAGCGTCTGACCAGACTGTTAGGAGGTGTTGGGGCCAGTGGATGTGTGAGGGCACACAAGGTGACCGGGCTCAGGACCCCCCTACAGACCACTAGTAGAGAGGAGCGTCTGACCAGACTGTTAGGAGGTGTTGGGGCCAGTGGATATGTGAGGGCACACAAGGTGACCAGGCTCAGGACGCCTCCTACAGACTACCAGTATAGAGGAGCATCTGACCAGAATGTTAGGAGGTGTTGGGAGCAGTGGATGAGGGCACACAAAGTGACCGGGCTCAGGACTCCCCTACAGACCACCAGTAGAGAGGAGCGTCTGACCAGACTGTTATGATGTGTTGGGACCAGTGGATGGAGGCACACAAGGTGACCGGGCTCAGGACGCCCCCTACAGGCTACCAGTAGAGAGGAGCAGCTGACCTGACAGTTAGGAGGTGTTGGGACCAGTGGATGGAGACACAGAAGGTGACCAGGCTCAGGACCCCCTACAGACGACCAGTAGCGAGGAGCGTCTGACCAAACTGTTAGAAGGTTTGGGACCAGTGAATAAGGGTACAGAAGGTAACCGGGCTCAGGACCCCCCGACAGATCACCAGTGGAGAGGAGCGTCTGACCAGACTGTTGAGAGGTGTTGGGACCAGTAAATGGGGGCACACAAGGTGACCGGGCTCAGGACGCCTTGACAGACCACCAGTAGAGAGGATCATCTGATCGTATGTCAAGCACCAGCAGCTCCAACTGTTTCATTGTCTGTGATCTACAAACAGGTGGTGCCATCGTTACACCCCTGTGTCTGCTAGGACCCTTTCCTGATGCTTGGCTGTAGATCATTTGGTCTCATGGCCCCCATTATGAGTACAGCCATTGACACCCACCGTCGGCTCTATTTACAGTGGTGTTGGGAACGACAAAACTGAACTGCCACAAAGTGGAACTGGGTTGTCTTCCGCGACGAGCTCAGGATTAGCTTGGGCGCTGACGACGACCATGTTCTTGTCTGGAGATCTACTGGGTGAGCGCTTCAGTCCTGCCAACTTTGACAGCCTATGAGTTTACACAGTAGAGGCTGAGTTGTAGCAAATGGGGAGCGATATGCTGCAGATTTTTCTCCTCTGCAAAAAAGAAGGCTGAGAGGAGACTTAATAGCTGCCTACAAATATCTGAAGGGCTGTCACAGTGCAGAGGGATCAGCCCTATTCTCATCTGCACAAGGGAAGACTAGAAGCAATGGGATGAAACTGAAAGGGAGGAGACACAGATTAGATATTAGACAGTGAGGGGGATCAATGAGTGGAACAGGTAACCACAGGAGGCGGGGAGTTCTCCTTCAATGGAAGTGTTCAAACAAAGGCTGGAGAAATATCTGGCTAGGATGATTTAGTGAATCCTGCACTGAGCAGGGGGTTGGATCTGATGACCCTGGAGGTCCCTTCCAACTTTACCATTCTATGATTGTAGGATACCAGGCGAAACATGTATGCCTCCATGTCCACCTGTATCAAATCTTGTATCCAAGCTAGAGGCGGTACAACAGGGTACTAGATCGTCCATATCTGCCTGTATCACATTGTGTATCCAAGCTAGCTGCGGTACAACAGGGCACTAGAGCCTCCATGCCCACCGTTATGACATGTTGCATCCAAACTAGAGGTGGCACAACAGGGTACTAGAGTCTCTATGCCCACCAGTATCATATCTTGTATCCAAGCTAGAGGTGGTACAGCAGGATACTAGAGCCTCCATGCCCTCCCATATCACATCTTCTATCCAAGCTAGAGGCAGTACAACAGGGTACTTGAACCTCCATGCTTGCATCTATCACATCTTGTATCCAAGTTACAGGAGGTACAACAGGGTACTAGAGCCTCCATGCCCGCCCGTATCACATCTTGTATCCAAGCTAGAGGCGGTACAACAGGGTACTAGAGCCTCCATGCCCCCTGTATCACATCTTGTATCCAAGCTAGAGGTGGTACAACAGGGTACTAGAGCCTCCATGCCCGCCCGTATCACATCTTGTATCCAAGCTAGAGGCGGTACAACAGGGTACTAGAGCCTCCATGCTCACCCGTATCACATCTTGTATGCAAGTTAGAGGTGGTAAAACAGGGTACTAGAGCCTCCATGCCCCTGTATCACATCTTGTATTCAAGCTTGAGGCGATGTAACAGGGTACTGGATCCTCTATGTCCCCTGTATCACATATGGAATCCAAGCTAGAGACGGTACAACAGGGTACTAGATCGTCCATACCAGCCCGTATCACATCTTGTATCCAAGCTAGGGGCAGTACAACAGGGCACTAGAGCCTCTATGCCCACCCGTATGACATCTTGCATCCAAGCTAGAGGCTGTACAACGGGGTACTAGAGCCTCCATGCCCACCTGTATCACATCATGTATCCAAGCTAGAGGTGGTACAACAGGGTACTAGAGCCTCCATGTCCACCCGTATCACATCTTGTATCCAAGCTAGAGGCGGTACGACAGGGTACTAGAGCCTCTCTACAAGGGTTCGGTTCTCCACAATAAATTATGGTTTTGCTCTGATATTGTAATCACTTATATCAGAGTTACAATCACAGAGAGAAAGTTTCATCCAATGACAGCTTCCAGGGGAGGGATGTTACTGACAATGAAGGTACATATATATATACACTCCATCTAGGGCAGGGATTGGTTTGACAATAAGTGTACAATATACACAAAAACAGTAAACTGTAGCTCTTTCCAAAAAAGTTGACAAATCATACGATGATAGCGATAAGGTACCATATATATTTTTAACATTTTTTAAAGTTTTTTTCATAGATATGAGGATTATTGTTTAAAATAAATTTTAAATGAATGTTCAATAAAGTTACCCAATGTAGTAATAACAACTAATTGTAGGGATGTCAGCCTGCAGCCTCTGAGTGCACAGGAGCGTCTCTGTAAAAATAGCCCCTCCCTCTGTTGGTAAGGAAACTTCCCTGGGTCCTAGTTCCTACAGAAGCTCTGTACCTAATGACAGAGTGGAGTGCAGAGAAGCTGGAAGGGAGACCCCTAGTGGCAGCCACTTCAAGAGTGATTTACAGTGGTAAAGTAAGAAAAGTTTTAATGCAAGTATATTACAGAAATGATGAGACTGACACAAGCCGGTAGAAGCTGTCGGATGAGTTACTGCCTTTTTAACGGTACAGCTGCTTGAGGATACAGAATTTGTTGTTCTGCATTTCGAGAGCAGTAGTTGATGATTTCTTCTGTAGTTGTATTTATATGGTACGTTTAGCTGGATGACTTGTATTTTTTAATTGTACCATTTATAGGGTTCATACAAAGTACTGGAAAACCTTTAGGGACGTTTCACACAGTTGGAATAATTCCACAACAAGCAGCTGAATTTGCCACATTGAAAATTCCCCCCCAAGTCCTGGAAGACGCAACGCGGATCTTGATGTGGAATTGGTCGCATTCTTCCATTTTTAATTCTGCATCAAACTGCGCACATCAGCTGCCTGGAGTTTTCTGCAGAGTTTTCTGCATGGCTTCAAATTCCGTGGCCGTGCTGCGAAAATATTCCACCCGTGTGAAAGGCCCCTTTGTATTTTTGGGCGAAATGAGGAAAATAAGACAACAATTCAGCAATTATATTTGGGTTTTGTTTTACGGCGCTGTGCAGTATATAAGGATCATGGGAACTGTATTACACTGATGTAACATTTCTAAAGTTTTTATTATGTTTTGTATTTTTGCACAATAAAATGATTAAAACAAACATTTTTTTGTGTTGCTGTATTTCGAGAACAATAACAATACCTGCAGCGGGCACCACAAAAAATAAGTAAGTCCTATTAAAAATTCAATAGGACTTTTTTTTTGTGGTTTTATTGGTATTAGGCCTACACAGATGGCAGATCAGGGGGACTTTTTTAGGTGCTAGATGGTCATGGAAACCTATGATGTTATCAAGTGTCAGTAGGAGGGAGCCACCTGCTTCTCTCACCACTTAGATGCTGAGGTCACTGTTGACCGCAGCATCTGAGGAGCTGAACAGCCTTGGTCAGAGTTTTACTATACATCTGAGCTCCGCAGCAGATGGTTCAGGCACAGCCCTATGCCCGCACCATCCCCACACCATATATTTACTTCTCTTTGCTTTAACTATATAGTGCTGGCATAATAAACATGTGAATGGCAAGAAGGGGTTACAAAACAGTCTGTCATCTTAGGGCTTAGTCACACGGGCACATCCGGGCGCCGATGTGCCCGTCTTCCTGTAGGATAACACGGCTGCACTTCAGGTGCGGAGAAAGAACATATGACCGGCTCCATTGCCGGTCATGTGTTCTTTCTTCCAGCGCTGCGGAGAGTCGTCCGTACCTCAGTGCGTCCGTCTTCTTCATGCAGGAAGATGGGCAGATCGGCGCCAGGATGCGCCCGTGTGACTAAGCCCTTAGGGTGCTGTGGCTTCTCCGCTGGAGTGTGGATGGATTGGTTGGCTGGGAGGTATGTGTTCCTGCCAGCCAATCAGCACTTGTCTGTACACATTTATTCCGGCTCCTCCTAACAGAAGACACCTGTTATACTTATAGCATGAAGGTGTTTCTGCTCAAGTCGGCGGATCCTATCCTGTGCCTCAGTTCAGATAAGTCTGTAAGGTTTTCATACAATCTGGGGTGTTGTTACATTTAAATGTGTCATAATCTGTGCGCAATGGTATGTCCCATTGCTTCATATAAATTGCATTGACTCTATTTGTACTATATGTATTTTCCTCATCACCTCCCCCAAATAGTTTTCTCCCTGCCTCATCTTAGTGTTGCTGGACACAGTTTGTTTTTGTAAGAGGGCAATAAAGCCCCCCCCCATCGTGTTTATTAGCCATCTAAAGGTGGGTCAGCTGGTTGACTAGTGATATGTAACAAGCCACTCCCAGCTGAAGTCCTGGAGCCAGAACTTTAAAGTCAGTTCTACCCTCCATGCCTCACCAGATGTGTCCAGCACTAAGTGTCCAGCAACAAGTGTTTGATGCTGTTGAATGATGCAGTTATACAGCACAGTTGGACAGAGCAGGAGACAGGTAACATGCACAACTGTCCAATGCCTGGAGGGTAATGCTCTCCTCTTTGCATTAATCTCCTTCACTATCCTCTTTTCAAGCCTTAAAGAGGTTGTCCCGCGGCAGCAAGTGGGGGTATACACTTCTGTATGGCCATAATAATGCACTTTGTAATGTACATTGTGCATTAATTATGAGCCATACAGAAGTTATAAAAAGTTTTATACTTACCTGCTCCGTTGCTAGCGTCCTCGTTCCCATGGAGCCGACTAATTTTCGCCCTCCGATGGCCAAATTAGCCGCGCTTGCGCAGTCCGGGTCTTCTGCTCTCTTCAATGGAGCCGCTCGTGCAGAATGCCGGCTCCGTGTAGCTCCGCCCCGTCACGTGCCGATTCCAGCCAATCAGGAGGCTGGAATCGGCAATGGACCGCACAGAAGAGCTGCGGTCCACGGAGGGAGCAGACCCCGGCGGCCATCTTCAGCTGGTAAGTATGAAGACGCCGGACCGCCGGGATTCAGGTAAGCGCTGAGCGGTTTGTTTTTTTAACCCCTGCATCGGGGTTGTCTCGCGCCGAACGGGGGGGGGTTAAAAAAAAACAAAAACCCGTTTCGGCGCGGGACAACCCCTTGAACACTTTCCTTCAATGCCCAGCCCCAACACACTCCATCCACATCAGCCCCTCCCTCCTCTCCTCACCTATGTATGGCTCCCATGCACTGTTCAACTTCCTAAGACGCCTTCAACCCCCTAATACTGCAAAGAAACACCTCAGACACCCACACAAATCCCCTAGCCATGTGCTCACCCTTGCTACTCTGCTACTCCTAGCTGCAGGGGACATCTCCCCCAACCCAGGCCCACCCCGTATTGCTCTCTACCAAAATGCCCCCCCTGCCCCATTCAGATGCGCCCTATGGAACTCCCAATCTGCGTGTAACAGACTCCCAACTATCCATGACCTTTTCACCACTAAACACTTAAACTTGCTCGCCCTCACGGAAACCTGGATACAGCAGTCCGATTCTACCTCCCCCGCTGCATTGTCCTATGAGGGCCTGCAGTTCTCCCACACCCCCAGATCGGATGACAGACGCGGCGGAGGAGTAGGCATCATCCTCTCCCCAAACTGTACCTTCCAGGTACACTCCTTCGAAGTCCACAGCCTGCGACTCTTCCGCCCACTGCCTCTGCGTGTCGCAGTTATTTACCGCCCCCCAGGTCCTACCCGCCTGTTCCTAGACCACTTTGCTGCCTGGCTCCCCCACTTCCTATCCTGTGAAATCCCAACCCTCATCCTTGGTGATTTCAACATTCCTACTAACGACTCGAGCTCCTCACCTGCCTCCCGGCTCTTAACACTTACCTCCTCCCTTGGCCTATCGCTAATCTCTGACTCCCCCACTCATAGAGATGGTAACACTCTCGATTTAGTTTTCCTCCGTTCCTGCTCTGCCTCTCACTTTACTAACTCCCCACTTCCACTCTCAGATCACAACCTTCTCTCTTTCTCCATCAGGCACCCTAGCATCTCTCCTAACCCTCCTATCTATCGCACCTCTAGGAACCTCCAGTCTGTCCGCACTAAACAGTTTGCTTAGAAACTATTCAGTCCTCCCTATCGCCTATCTCTCGCCTCCCCTGCCCTAACCTGGCAGCCGAATATTACCACACCACCCTCAGCCGTGCCCTGGATGAAGTGGCACCGCCCGTGACGCAAGCCGTCAAACGCAGAGCACGGCAACCCTGGCTCACGTCCCAAACGCGCTTCATCCGGCGGTGCTCTAGGTGCGCCGAGCGGCTGTGGAGAAAGTCAAAGCTGCCGGCAGACTTCCTCCACTTCAAATTCATGCTTAAAACGTATAACCTCGCCCTTCGCCATGCCAAACAAGTTTATTTCACCTCCCTTGTCTCCTCACTATCCCACAACCCCAAACAACTCTTTGAGACCTTTCACTCCCTCCTCAGCCCCAAGGAACAGGCCCCTGCGACAGACCTGACTGCTGGAGATCTAGCTGCCTATTTCAAAGAAAAAATCAACCACATTCGAAAAGAAATCTCTGAAAGCTGCATGGTTAGCCCTGATCCCAGTTTCATCAGCACTGCACCCAGCACCTACTCACTATCTACGCTAGAACCAACGACAGAGGAAGAAGTCTCCAGGCTCCTTTTCGCTGCCCGCCCCACCACCTGCGCTAGCTACCCTCTCCCCTCTCACCTCCTCCGCTCCCTTTCCCCAGCTCTCATTACTCACCTTACCACAATCTGCAATCTCTCCCTAACCTCTGGCACTTTTCCCTCCTCATTCAAACACTCCATTATATCCCCTCTGCTTAAAAAACCAACCCTGGACCCGACTAATGCTGCCAACTACCGACCCGTCTCAAACCTCCCCTTTATCTCCAAATTACTGGAACGCCTGGTCTACTCCCGCCTTACTCGCTTTCTCTCTGACAACTCACTCCTCGACCCCCTCCAGTCTGGTTTCCGTTCTCTACACTCGACCGAAATTGCCCTTACAAAAGTAACAAATGACCTGATGATTGCAAAGTCGAGAGGTGATTACTCCCTCCTAATCCTCCTTGACCTGTCTGCTGCATTTGACACTGTCGACCATAATCTCCTTCTCACTATGCTCCACTCTATTGGTCTAAAGGATACTGCTCTCTCCTGGTTCTCTTCCTACCTCTCTGACCGCTCTTTCAGTGTCTCCTTTGCTGGTTCTATCTCTGCTCCACTTCCTCTCGCTGTCGGGTACCCCAGGGCTCAGTCCTTGGTCCCCTTCTCTTCTCTATCTATACTGCCCAAATTGGACAAATACAGTACTCACCAATTCGGCCTCTAATACCATCTCTACGCTGACGACACCCAACTATACACCTCCTCTCGTGTGATCTCTGGACCATTCCTCCAAAATATCACCGACTGTCTGTCCGCTGTCTCTAACACTATGTCCTCCCTTTTTCACAAACTAAACCTCTCTAAAACTGACCTCCTTGTCTTTCCACCTTCTAACCGACCTCCCCTCAACATCTCCATTCCAGTGTCTGGCACCATCATAACCCCCCGACGGCATGCCCGATGCCTTGGGGTCACACTGGACTCTGACCTCTCCTTTGCCCCCCATATCCAATCTCTGGCCCAAACATGCCACATGCACCTCAGAAATATTGCTAAAATACGTCCGTTCCTAACCACGGACACGCTAAAGACGCTCGTGGTCGCCCTCATCCACTCCCGGCTTGACTACTGCAACTCTCTACTCATCGGCCTCCCCCGCACTAGACTCGCTCCACTCCAATCCATACTAAATGCAGCAGCTAGACTCATTTTTCTATCCAGTCGTTATTCAGACGCCTCTGCATTATGCCAGTCGCTGCATTGGCTGCCCATCCACTGCAGAACTAAATGTAAACTCCTCTACCTCACCCACAAAGCTCTGCATGGCGCAGCACCACCATACATCGCCTCCCTCCTGTCAGTACACCATCCAGCCCGCTCACTCCGATCGGCTAACACACTCAGACTAAACACCCCTGTAATACGAACCTCTCATGCTCGCCTACAGGACTTCACTAGAGCAGCACCCATCCTCTGGAATGCTCTACCCCAAGGCATCCGGACAATTCCCGATGCACGAAATTTCAGACGTGCCTTAAAAACGCACCTCTTCAGGGAAGCATACCAAATCCCCTGACCTAGTCCCTCGCCCCTCCCTATGGTGCCCCACCCTGTTTGCCTTCTGATAAATGAACTGTACATAAAATTTCCTATTGCCTGTGTTCCCCACCCCCTGCACCTCCTGTACCACCCTCAACCCATTTGTGTCTAACCCAATGTATCTCACATTGTAATTGTTGCAATTGTTGTATTGTTTTGCATTTATCCATGCCTGAAAGCGCTGCGGAATAAGTTGGCGCTATACAAATAAAGATTATTATTATTATTTATCTCCTGACTATTCGCTATCTATGTACAGTTGTATCATCTGCTTCATAATGTTCTTGTGTATCATCAAACTTTGCATATATTTACACTCTATTGCTATCTTTCCAACTAGGGAGAGTCAGGGTTGCCCTCATCAGGGCGAGTGCTCCACTTTTAGGTAGCGTCTCCTCTCATTAGTAGTTAGGTTTCTTCTTTTCTCCCCCTTGTGGTTTTGTTATATACATATTGCGTTATGCATGTTAATATATTGTGTGTATCTGTCCTTTCAAAGAACATATTACCTACAATCAGGAGGAGGTGTTTTATGCCCATCTTGGATGTAACAGGTTCAATCTTATGTGCCAGTAAGAAAAATCACAGAAAAAGGCCATTACTTACTGAGTGAGGAGTCCATATAGATGCATCCTCCTCTCACCATGCAGGTAGCTGACTACCAGATGGAGGAGCGAATATCACCTGTGCAGGACACCGATATAACACCCACTCACACTGCCTCCTGATAATGAGGGGGGTGGCTGCTTGGTGTATACTCCCACACATAGTGGATACGGGGTGCCAGACCATTCTGATATATGTAGTTCACCATGCAGACTAGCAACCTATTAATGAATCCATGATAATTCGGCTAGTCAGCTACCTGCATGGTGAGAGGAGGATGCATCTATATGGACTCCTCAGTCAGTAAGTAACGGACATTTTCTGTGATTGTTTTTAATTCTTGATTTCCCCTTCTGTGACGCATTTATATTAGTGTAGGGACCCACTACAACGCAAGGAACCGTGAAGTGGTTAGTGGGCTCATGTATCTTGGCCAACATCCAACCAATGCCTTGCATTTATTATCTATCATTCACATGCAGTGTGGCATTAAGACTCTAGGGGGAGCCCAGGGTGGCAGTACCAATGTGGTTCACTGATGGATATGCAGGGCAACCCGCCGAATTATCATGGCGTCATTAATAGGTTGCTGGTCTGTACGGTGAACTACATATATCAGAATGGTCTGGCACCCTGTATCCACTATGTGTGGGAGTTTACACCAAGCATCCACCCCCCTCATTATCAGGAGGCAGTGTGAGTGGCTGTCTTATCGGTGTCCTGCACAGGTGTTATTGGCTCCTCCATCTGGTAGTCAGCTACCTGCATGGTGAGAGGAGGATGCATCTATATGCACTCCTCAGTCAGTAAGTAACGGACATTTTTTCTGTGATTGCTTTTAATTTTCTATGTGCCAGTAAGGGGCTTGCTGTCACTTTAAAAGCAATAGGCATTTGCCTGCCTATTAAACTGATTATATGGACTGAGCTAATGAATTGCATAGCTCACAATGATGGAAAATGGTGAAATGATGAGACACATAGGGAAGGTGCTACATGTTTGCAGAGTGAGGGGCCCATAAGCCATTCTTGCACAAGGGTCCTCAAATGTCTATGCCCACCACTGATTTAGACTGGTTTGATATGAGCACATATATCCGTTATACAGAGGAGTATCTGCGGGTCTACTGGCCTAAACTCAAAACATCACATTCCAATAACGTTCTGAGTTCGGGTCAGTAGAGCTGCGATTGGGCTGAGACACTCGCTCTATTACACATGCATAAATGTGGCCATAATATGCTCATGTGGAACCAGCCTTATGGCCTATGGAAACTTAAATGTGTTGCCCAGTTGTAAACTATTGCTGGCCTATCCTCAAGATCAATAGTCATCAAGTCATCAATAGTAAATTGGCAGGAGGTTATTGCCCAGAACCCTCACCACTCCCCCTTCCCTTGACGGCTGATTGTGGCAATAGAAGTTCCCATAGAAGCCTATAGGAGCTGCTGGCAAGGGGAGGGGCTTTAGCAGCGCTTGCCATGCTAAATCCCCCCCCTTCCTCCCCAGCCTATGGGAGCTGCCAGCAGGGAGGGGGACTTAAGCAACACGAGCCGCTGCTAAACTCCCTCCCCCTTCCCTTTTCTGTCAGTTCTCATAGGCTCCCATAGGAGTCTATGGGAACGGCCGATGTATTCTGGCAAAAAGATGGGACCCGTATGTAAAAGCGTCCGCCCGGAATCCGTGGCGTATCTGCCATCTGAATGAATGCATTGGAATTCAGATGGTCGCAATTTTTGACTGACATTTTTACGCGGCTGAATAGCTGTGTAACAACGCTCGTGTGAATACAGTTTGCTGCAGATCTCCAGAGTCAGCGAGCTTCGCGGTACTTACTGCGGGTTTTGTTGCAGATTTATACATAGTTGTGTATTTGTATGCAGATTTTCTGCTGCAGAATGTGCTGTGTTATGCGATATGGTAGCAGTAGTTCCTGCACTGAGGATACACTTGGAGCACACTGGGGGCACACTGAGGATACACTTGGAGCACACTGGGGGCACACTGAGGGTACACTAGGGGCACACCAGGGGCACACTGGGGTCACACTGAGGGTACACCAGGGGCACACTGGGGGCACACTGGGGGCACACTAGGGGCACAATGAGGGTACACCAGGGGCACACTGAGGGTACACCAGGGGCACACTGGGGGCACACTGAGGGTACACCAGGGGCACAATGAGGGTACACCAGGGGCACAATGAGGGTACACTAGGGGCACACCAGGGGCACACTAAGGGTACACCAGGGGCACACTGGGGGTACATTGAGGGTACACCAGGGGCACACTGAGGGTACACTAGGGGCACACCAGGGGTCCACTGGCAAACTTTATTTTTAAACATCAACAAATACAGATTTCCAAGCAGATGCAGAGCGTTTCCGCAGTGGAGTCACTTCAGAATGTATATTTACGGGTTTTATGTTTTCCATTGATCTCTATGGCAAACATCTGCTACATTTCTGCACAGTTTCCGCATCGTAAGTAGACAATGTTGCAGATTCGTAATCCGTAACACTTTTCAAATTTCTTTTGCTATGTGTGAAGAAGATTTGTAAAATGTCATTAATTTGGCTCGAACTAGAAACCATTCCACTAGCGGAAATTCTGCAGTGTTTACTGCCTGTGTGAAGGCCGACTGCCTTCAGTTTTTGATGCAGAATTGATGGTAGAATTAAGGCATTTTCAATGCTGTACCAAAATCTGCATGGAGGCTTCAGATTTTAATTCAAAATTTACCACATCTTGGGTTACATAATTCGGGCTATTTGTACCTGTGTGAAAGCCCCCTACCCCCCCTCCTCCCTGCTGGATGCACTTCTGGCTTAGGCTCAAAATACTGAATGACAGAACTACCAAAAAGCTGGAAAACCTAAAAACTACGAAAAAATATACAAACTTGTATGCTCAGCCATTAAATGACAGCTGAGCACTGCCTTTGATTGGTCACAGTGCTCAGCCAATCAGAGGCAGTGCTTTCTAGATGTGGGGATTTTTCAATCCCCAGCCTCCAGAATACATTAGAAGACTGCCGGGGATGGGGAGAAGAGCCGGACAGCGCTTCTAGGTGAGTTAAGTTTTTAAACTTTTTTCCTACAGCAAGGGCTGATTTTTGGGGAAGGGCTTATATTTCAAGCCCCCCCCTGCCTTCGTAAAAATCATCGCTGCAGGTGTTGCCTTTGTCCCATTGCTTTCAATGGGACATCAGCAGTGCCAGCCCCATTGAAAGCAATGAGATAGCATCGCACTCCTCTGCCACAGCTATGACAGGGAATTCTTTCATCCCCGCTGCAGTCCCCTCATCACAGTGTTGTCACAGTGTTCAGTGATGAGGGGACTCCCCGTGGGGATTAACTGAGCCCTTCAGGAGTCCCCTTATCCAGTCACCTCTGTAACATCACATGATGTCTTTACGCGTAGTACGGACCAGACCGGCGCACATTATAGGCACGCATGTCCTATCTTTTGCGGGTGCGAGTATTTTATACCTCTAAAAAACGGACATGTGAGCACTTCATAGGAAACCAATGGTTCTAATAGCCACTTTAGCGTGAGCAAAAACACTTAAAAAAAAGCGAATTTCATGGTGTTTTTACAAGCTAGGTTAAATGACTGAAACAACGTACAAAGGAAGCCTAAGCCGGCGAAGTTCCCAAAGATGAGTTGCATTCCATTTTCTCGTCCCATGTCGCACCACGGACAGCGATTCTCATCACACGCCATCAGTTCTGGTTGCACCCTGTGTAAAAAACTCAATTTCCAGGATTACATTATTTTGTTTGATCAAGTCAGGCATGATATTAAAATGAGGTCACCTGAGCCGAGCCCGTCCGTCATGTCACTGTCATCCATAGAATTGGCTTCTACCTTCAGCTAATTGCATGTGGGTCTCTGGAGTTGGGGCCGGTCTGCCACTAACATAGACCCCACTGTCTGCATGCAGCAGGTGTGCTCACATCTCATCCCCTTCAAAGACACCTGTGTATAGCAAAGTCTCTTGAGTTACAAAGGGCCGCCTTAAGGGAGCAAGAGGTCGCCAGCTCCGTGCCCCTACAAACACAGACAAAAGGTGCAAGCTATTTAGGTAATTGCACATATGGATGCCTTTATTGCCGGCTTATTGGCATTGGGACCTATTTTTAGCTGGAGCTCCTAATTAGTTTATTCTCACAAACAAGGAGCATTTACCTCGTTATATATCTATAGGTGTGTGGAAAGCTTTATAAATGTCCAACATTGTTGTAGGCTGGGATCACAAGGGCATAAATGGTCCTACACAGAAGAAAAGCTGATAGCGACTAAATTAGTGCGTTTTAGTAAGAAAATTAGAAGCAATTTGGCCCATTGGTCATTCAAAGTCCTGATTTTTCATGTTCACTTTTTTTTAAGTCAGTTTTGCTGGCGACCACATTGTCAGACTTTGTGACAAATGTCTCACGCTGATGATAAATTATTCGCATCTTTAACAGATCTAGAAATGTGGAGTCCCGTTTTTGCCTCCTAGCTGCAACGAGATTGGGGCACATTTTGTGACTATTAAAAAAGTTACATTTCTTAAATCTATATATATAAAATTGAATGTATGTCTGTCTGCGTGTCTGTTTGTCCTTTATGCGCTACTACACCATTCATCCGATCGCCATAAAACATTGGGAAGTTGTTGAGTACACTCCTGGGAAGATGATAGGCATAGTACAAATATCCTACGATAAATGGCGTGCGCGCGAGCGTCATCGAAAGTTACACCCCCCCCCACGTAGATCGAATAAGTAAGCCACCTGCTATTGTGATGTCATCACTGATGTCATCAACATCGGACGCCCTTGAACATGCCCCAACATGTTCTATAAAGCTGCATTGTGATGTCATTAAGGCTGTATTATGACACGTACAGCTTGGAACCACTAGAGCACGCCAGCCAATTACCATTGGAGTTGGAAGTGGGTAAACAAGTACTAGGATATCTTCCTAAGAAGCCACAGCAGCCGGATAAATTGTATGTTCCACCCAACGGCTATTTTATTCAGCCCGCAAGGGGGAAGCAGTGGCCTACAAAATCTCATTCAGGTAGGTAGGTTCAGTTCTTGGAGGTTGGGGAATGCTTATGGGCAAGGCCTTATGTCTCATCCCAACTTAATTCTCTCACTTCCCAATGTCATAGAAACTTGAAATTTGCACGAGCATTGATTATGTCATAAATAGGAAAAGTTAATGGGTCCCAACTCGATTATTCAATTCAAAGCGCCAAAGAATTAGCATTCAAATTTTACGTACGGAATCTAATTCTCTCATTTCCTGATGTCATAGATAGATAGATAGATAGATAGATAGATAGACTGTATGCAATAACCCTGATAGATAGATAGATAGATAGATAGATAGATAGACTGTATGCAATGACACGTACAGCTTGGAACCATAAATACTAGAGCACGCCAGCCATTTACAGTCAGTCTCCATTGGAGTTGGAAGTGGGCAAACATGTACTAGGCTATCTTCCCAAGAAGCCACAGCAGCCGGATAAATTGGATGTTCCACACAACGGCTATTTTATTCAGCCTGCAAGGGGGAAGCAGCGGCCTACAAAACCTCAGTGGTCGCTGCTGCCGTCATCTAGATATATAAAAACGAATGTATGTATGTATGTCTGTCTTCGCAGCAACGCGCGACGGGTACGCTAGTATATATATAAACCCGAATGCTCAGTAACTCCAAATCCTTTTCTAAACACTCTGGAAAAGTTGTGAGAGACGAACAACAGCAAAAAGTCCCAACATTTCTAAGTTAAACCCAACTTGTTCAAAAATGTGTGAGTTTTTGATGACAGAAATCCACCACACAACCTGGTTAAACTCCCTCCATGTCTACACAGCAGTCATACGCGGCCTAGAAGTCAGTAGGAAAATATTAACCCCTTAAGGCTTCCTTCACACAACCGTATATCGGCCACGTTTTCACGGCCAGCCACTGTATGCTGCCCATCTGATGCATTGGTTTACAATGCATCAGTTCAGATGGGCGTTTTGGCGCTGCGTAAAAGCGGCAGGCCTAGATGGCACATACGGTGCGCATTTCAATCAGATGCTTTTACGTCGTCCAGGAAAGATAGTTCAGGAACTATCTTTCCATGCCAGAATATGGAGGCAGCTTCCATAGACTCCTATGGGAGGCTATAATAGCTGCCAGAGAAGGGAGGTGGAAGGGAGTTCAGCAGCGTGTTTGCTAAACTCCCACCCCTTCCCTCCTCCTCTCTGCCCCTTGCCAGCTGCTTGCAATGGGAGAGGGCGGGAGCTAGTTGCCAAGCTCCTGCCCTCTTCGATTGCTGGCAGCTGGCAAGGGGTGGAGAGGGGGCAGAACCTTAGCACAGTAGCTCCTGCCCCCTCCCCTTGCCAAAAGCCAACAAGGGGGTGGAGAGGGGGAGGCAGTTTACCAAAGCTAAACAGTCTCCTCCGGTCTGACGGTATCCCAGGCTCAGCGTATAAAAAGTTTTAAAAAAGATTTTTTTTAAATTTATAGTTTTTAAAATATTTATAGTATGTTAAAATATTTCACTAAAATAAAGTACACGAATGGATTCCTCATTGTGCTTCGGACATTTTGATATTTCAATTGTATCATTTTGGATTACAGGGTGCATATGGCGATGGGTTTGGTTGGTGTCGGCGGTCGGTCATTTTTTTTAATGTATATATTTTTATTTTATTCTTCAATTTTTTTTTTTCAAACCAATTTTTATTCAGTTTTCAATAAGGTTTCAAGATACATACAGTACAAACAATAATTTACTCTTTACTTGTAACACAAAAAGAAAGCACTAAGGATCTCTCTCAAGGTACTTTTTTGTAAATCTCCCAGGAGTTCAAGGATAGGTAAACGGATCTAAGCATATTTTGTAGAAAATAACACTATGAGCTATAGGTTCATTGGAGAATAACTATCTCCAGGGGGAGTTCTGGGGGAAGGTTGCTCCATCTATTTATTACAACCCCTTGGCGGGTGCAGAGGGGAGGCTCCTTTAGGCCTCAATATGGTCTTTGGAGTCATATGGAGCACCTTGAGAGGAAGTCCAACAATATTACCTGTCCTTATGGTAAATGTAACAGTAAAAGAACCAAAACCTGAATTGTAAGGGTTGGGGAGGGGAGAAGGGGAGGTGTGAAGGGGTGATAGGGGTAATAGGGGGTGTAGAGAAAGGAATAGGAAATGCTCAAGCTTTACGGGTCACCTCTCTCACTCCCACCTCGAGGCCCCCTTGTTTCGTTTGTGTCCGGGGGGTCTATTCTTCAATTTTTAAAAAGTTTTTGATGTCCCCCATGACATTATAATTAGAGATGAGCGAACATACTCGTAATGAGTACTTACGCATCCGAGTACCGCCATTTTCGAGTACTTCAGTACTCGCGCGTAAAGATTCGGGGGGCGCCGGGGGGCGGGGAGAGGCACGGCGGTGCGGGGGGGAGCAGCGGGGAACAGGGGGGAGCCCTCTCTCTCTCCCTCTCCCCCCACTCCCCGCTGCAACCCCCCGCGCCGCCACGGCGCCCCCCGAATCTTTTCGCCCGAGTACGGAAGTACTCGAAAATCGCGGTATTCGGGCGAAAAAGGGGCGGGGCCGAGCACGTTCGCTCATCTCTAATCATAATAAGACTTCTGGGGGTCATATACATTGTAATTTTTTAAAAATTTCATACTTTTCCAGTTACAGGGAAAAACATCCCCCGGTACTGACAATAGTCACTGACAGAGCTGATCTGCGTCTGCTAGGACCCTGCAGCTCTGCTGTAACAAAGGGACCCAGCGATCACGTAATTCTTCTATTTTCACTCTTTAGTACATAGTGCTACTACAAACAGCTTCTCTCTTCTCCTCTGGGTCCTCTACTGTGTCTAACAGCCAAAGACCAAACCCGTTCCTGCTTGATTACAGGAGCAGAGGCTTTAATCCTGTGCTGTATTTTTGCTACCAGCTGGGATTTAAGCCCAGTACCAAATGCCGTATATTTACCATGCTTGGTCATTATGGGGTTAAACACACTACGTATGAACAGTTTGACTTTTTTGACTTGGGCACTTTTGGGTCAGTGGCCTTTTTTTGCAGTCACAACTGCTGGTTTCCATTTTTCCTGGCATTTTTAGATTGGCTTCTTTAAAGGACATAAAAAACTCCCCCAAAAATATAGGAAAGCGACACAATAGAAAGTTTGTAAAAAAAACCACTGGCGTTTTGACATGCGTTTATAAATCGTGTGTGTGAAGGAAGCCTTTAGTGTAGAATCACACATGGCGTAAAAATCTGCCACAAACGGAGCCTCATCAGAATCCACATGCCTTACATACTGATTTTGATGTGGATCTTAATATGAATTTCCCACAAAAATGGTGAAAAGTGCTGCAGATTATGACCTCTGCATTGGCTCCTGCAAGGGTGGGGTATTGTCAGGCAGGCGGTGTAAAGTCTTACAGGCACTGGATTGGAGCCTAGGTGTAGTAGTCGAGCCGGACAGGAAGACGGGTCGTTAGCAAGTGGTCACGGTTGCAGTACAGATGAGGCAGGAAGTGTAGTCAAGTGGAAGCTTAGTCGGTAGCAGGAGGGCTCTAATTCGGTTGCAGTTGAGCTTGATTACAGGCTGGGAGCTCAATAATCACGCACCGAAGGAGTGGCAGGACTAGGCTTATAGCGGGGTCAGGACCAGGAACTAGGTAACTGGAAAATACAGAACAAGGCAGAGAGAGCTGTACAAGATAGCCTAGCAGAGAGAGCTGTACAAGATAGCCTAGCAGAGAGAGCTGTCGACTGAAATGCTAGAGGTCATGGGTTCGAGCCAAGACAGGCGGATGTGGATTCGCCTTGCTACAAACTGGTTTGACTAGCAGACAGGGGAGGATGGAAGAGCCAGGAGCAGGAACTGAGCTCCCGCCTCCTCCCCGCCCCTCTGCACTATTTGCAATTGGAAAAGGCAGAACGGAGGCAGGGCTAATTCTCTGAACTCCTGGCTCTTCCATCCTCCCCCCCCTGCGCATGAGGATGACGTATAGCGGCTCAGCGTGAAAACAAAGCCGATATACGTTCGTGGGAATGCAGCCGTAGAAGAAGAAGCATTACGAATCCGCTTATGTCCAGAGCATCAAGCATGATTGGGAATAGTTCTGCACCACTTCCCCGGTGACAGACTGCCTTTAGAGAATTTGCTGTTGGTACCAGAAACCAGAGGACACCATCAAAGGGCTTGTGGAGTCCACGCCTTGACTGCTTTGGTGGCATGTGGGTCCTACACAGTATTATGTGGGTGGTTCTAATCTTATGACTGTAGTATATAGGGCAAGACCTGCCACAATTCCTTCCATTTGCCAGTCATTAAACTGTGGCTTGTAATTCATACAGAAGAAGCTGAGGTTTGCTTGAGATTGTAGCGTGCAGCTCAGACGGAGTACAACAAGTTTGTGTTTTCTATAATTCCATATCGGGAAGAGGAAAGATTATAAATTCTGTTTTATAGGCAGTATAATAATTCTATTGAATTGTGCCCAATTTGTCAAGCTTTGACATAGGTCGAAACGTCGTGGTTATGGGAGAATAAAAAGCAGGAATATTTTGCACCTTGTACGGGCTGCACTTATCACACAGGGGAGAGTGGTGTGTGGAGTTCCAGAACTCCTGCTCTTCATTGGGGAAGCAGCACCGATCCAAATATTGTCGCTCTTCCAAGTACCACCGCTCTTCTCCTCTGGCTGAATGCCCACCAGTGTCTTCATATGGGTAGGTTTTCATATGGGTAAGAATATATCTATTTATGTGGTTCCCCCCTTGGCCTGTAAGAGGCTCTCGGAGGCTCCTTGTGTGTAGTGGCCTCTCCTTCTGCTTGTAGAGCTTGTTGACCACTAGACGCCTCTACGACACAGAGAAGAAATTTCACCCCGTTACCAGAGTCTAAGAGGGGCACATAATTGGGATGTGAGTAGCTGGATGGTCGCATCGATGAATTGTTCCCCACTGGGCCGCTCCGTCCAGACTGTTAGTAGGTGTTGGGACCAGTGGATGTGTGAGGGCACACAAGGTGACCAGGCTCTGGACACCCCTGACAGACCACCAGTAGAGAGGAGCGTCTGACCAGACTGTTAGGAGATGTTGGACCAGTGGATGGGGGCACACAAGGTGACCAGGCTCAGGACCCCCGACAGACCACCAGTAGAGAGCAGCATTTGACCAGACTGTTAGGGGTGTTGGGACCAGTGGATGTGTGAGGGCACACAAGGGGACCGGCCTCTGAACGCCCCCTACAGACCACCAGTAGAGAGGATCGTCTGACCAGACTCTACCAGACACCTCCTGGTAGAGAGGATCGTTTGATCAACAAACATGAGCAGCTCCAACTGTTTTGTTGTCCACTATCCAGAGACAGGTAGTGCCATCGCTACAGGCCCCTGTGTTTGTTGGAACTATTTCCAGGCACTTGGCTGAAGGACATTTGGTCTTACGGCACCCATTACATATACTGCCTTTGACACCCACCCATCTTTGCCTCCATTTGCAGTGATGTCTTGAGCAACGAAACTGGACTGCCATGGAGTGCAACCGGGTTGTCTTGAGTGACAAAGCCAGGTTTAGTTCCGATGCTGACGATAGTCGTGTTCATGTCTGGAGACCTCGGGGTGAGCGCCTCCATCCTACCTTTGCTGTGTAGCGGCACACTGCCCCCTGCTGGTATGATGGTTTGGGGGACATTGCGTACAACAGTCGGTCCCGCCTAGTAGTGGTACAAGAAACGATGACAGCTCAGCCATATGTTCAGGACATCCCGCAGCCACATGTGTTCCTCTCATGGCAGCTTCCAGCAGGATAATGCTCGGCCGCACACACAAGGGGGTCACAGGAAATTAAAAATCAAAACAGTAAAAAATTAACATAAATGTATTTACATGTCTGTAAAAGTCTGAAATATTAACACATCATATCATTTACCATAGTGAGCATCGTAGGCAAGGAAAACAATATGTGGAATCGCAGAATGACACTAAAAAAATTAAGTAAACAGATTGCATGTACCCAGTAATGGTACCAATAAGAACTGAACCTCACCCTGCTAAAGAAACACGTTCTCCCACCGCTCCATCAGCAGAAAAAGAAAAAAGGGATGCGGGGCGGACTATGCCAACAAAAAGTGCATATTTTTTAACTTTTATATATTTAAGTCTTAAAACTTAAAAACTACATAACTTGTTGCAGCCGTCATCGTACCGACGGAATAAAGGAATCTACACGTTTTATGTACCACGAATGGAGTAAGAAGCTTCAAGTAATGGCATAATTCCGATTTTTTTTTTTTCTATTTTATCCCAGTTAGAAATTTTTTATAGTTGTTCAGTGCATTAAATTGTACCAGTGAAAAATATGACTCGTCCCGCAAAAATATATAAATTACAACTATCTGGCCCTTAATGGGACTGTCCCAGTCTAAAGCACATTAACCCAATGACCCAATGTACCTGTTATAGCACTGCAACAATTTCATCCTGCTTCCCAATCTTGCACCCTGATGGAGATCCGACACTTGGTCACATGACCCCCTTCTAGGGCACTTTTGCTGGTTCCACTGATGTAGCGTACATGCAGGGCATAGTACTTCTGGCCTGAGCAATGTATCCTACATCAGAAGTGACGTAGTGTTCATTGCTTTACCGGAAGCTTAGAAGCTGCAGCAAGGTTGTTATGAATGCGCATGCACCATCTGGAACAGCAGCCGGCACGCTCTCCACTGGTTCTTGAACCAATCTAATGCCACGCGTGTGCTGTTCTCCGCAGGTTGTATGTGCATATTAGAAGTGCTGGCATATAAGTTCGCACTACTGCCAGTGGGTAATGATGCTGCATGACCATCCGCTCATCAAGGGCCATAACAAAGCGTCAGGATTCAGGAACAATCGACATGGACAAAGAGACTTGGAAGCAAAATAATGAAGAGAGCATTGCTTCAGGGGATTGCTAATACTGACCAGGACTCTACTGGGACAATTAAAGAAACAGTGGGAAAACCCTTTTTAGGGGTGAGCATTAAAACTTGATTTAAACAATAGGTCATTTTGTGATAACACACTCCCTTTAACCGAGCCTTTAATTGGCCTTTTTAGTTTTTGATACATTTATTTTTCTAGTATGGTCATCTTCATAGCTGTGTGCTGCAGGTCACTCCGGTATCGCCTGCTCTTCCATTTGAATGGTAATTTCCTCTCATCATCTCCAAAAGCCTCGGCAGATCCCGCCAGAGAGGACGCCACCATCTTTCCAGCGTGTTTAAATAACAAAGCCGAAATCTCACAAGAAAAATGAAAGAATCCGATCTATCTTTTCCCGAGTTCAACAGTTCTTGGAGCTCCTTCTATTCATGTCTCTCGTACAAGGACTTTTGTCTTATAATAACGATCCTACAGCGGAAATCCCTGCCTTTTAAAAAGCGCATTTGACTTTCGGAGCGTACAAAAGGAGGCGCTATCAAGTGTCCTTTTCTACATGTTCCTATTTGAAGGCGCCACCTCTGGAGTTCTGGCTCAGTGAACGGCAGATTAGAGCCTTGGAATTCTTTCATCTTTGCCTATCAAAACACCGGGCTTCTACAATACCTTGTAACCGAGAGAATCGCACACGTGATGAGACGTTCCATTGTGAGAGCGGCTTACCCAAGAATAGGAAATCGCGTCTCGTATATTTGCCTTTTGTAGAGGTTGAGTTATTGCTTGGCGCTAACATATAGCCTCCAGAGTAATGAATAATGATTACAGAATGATTATTAACCGCAGTGACCGTCTTATGGCTTTCCCATGAAGTGATTATTTTAATAACTTGCCCCCCCCCACTCCGTATAGCTTGATCTTAAAGTGTGTGCAAAATGATGAAAAATAAGAAAGAGCAGCTCTTGAGAAAATAAAAACAGAACAAGAAATGTACAGTAATAAAACATGTGGCTTCCATTGTAAATGTAAATATAGAAATACAGAGTCACATTATTATGACCACCAGCTAATGTCCGGAGTAACCACCATGTGGCACTCAGGCAACAGCTAGATGGGCCAGTAGTGACTCAACAAACTGCTGGTAAGTGGTCTTATGCCGAATACAGTGTATCCCATAGTTAGTGGAGGGTTGGGGGAGCATCCAAAGAGTGAACACAATGATTGAGATGGTCTCACAGAGACTCAGTTCGGTTCAAGTCTGGGAAATTAGGGGATCTGGGAAATACTAAATGTTACGGTACTAGTGGAGTGCCTACATATGCACGGTGCGGGGCTCCCTGATCTTCACCCACACCACTGTCCCTTCCTGGAGATAGCCCTGATGGTGGACACGTCCAGGCCTCCAACTCTGATCCTACGCTTCCTAGAGGGGACAGGCAGGGACCGCAGTACCTATGCAAGAGAATAATACCCACTAGCACCAACAAGAAAGGCAGATGACAAGAACCAACACGAACAATACAAACAGGACAGAGGCAGATGGTAAAGCCTGGCTGATAACAGTGAGGTCTAGCGGACAAGCTGACAGAAGCAGGATACAAAACGAGGCAGACTGGAAAACCCTGGCTGATAACAGCGAGGGCTAGCGGACAAGCTGACAGAAGCAGGATACCAAACAAGGCAGACAAGCTAGCAGACTGAGGGAATGGCACAAGGTACCAGGGCCAGATTACCAGCAGGTCAGAGTAGCTGGACTATTCAGCAGACACTGAACACGGAACCAATAATCGGCAACTCCCAGGCAGCAAGAGCTGGATCTTATAGGGAGGCGGGAGAAGCCGATAGGTAGATAGACCTGTCAATCACCACCACACTACTCAGACACATAGCATGGTAATTAACCTGACTGAAGGGCACAGGAGCTGTTAACCCTGGCTCGTCTGGACAGAACAAGGTGTGCTGGCAAAATTAACTATGAGTTGACAGGCGTAACACTAGGGAGTCTTGGTCGCGCTCTTCCAACCACTGTTGGACATTTCTAGCTGTGTTGCATGTTATATTGCCTTGCTGGACGATCCCATCTGTCCCAGGGAAGACAGACAGCATGTATGGGTGTACGTAATCTGCAAGGATGGATTCATAACCAGACCGATTCAGAGCGTCTTCCACATGGATGAGCGGCCCAGAAGATGCCACAAAAAATTCCCCAGACCATAACGCTGCCACCACCGGCTTATGCTCTTCCAGCAATGGTTGCAGGGTGTTTGTTCTCTGATGTTTGTTGCCTGACATGTCAACACCCATCCGTTCAATGAAGCCGAAAATGGGACTCATCGGAGAAGGCAACCCCTTGCTAATCAGTGGTGGTCCAATTCAGATATGACTTGTGAATTGAAGCCTTTTCTTCCAATGTACCTTTGTTAGCATAGATGCGTGACCGTCTGCTTCGGAGCCCCATACGCAGTCCGATTCACTGAATTGTTGTTTTAGACACACGTCATCTTCATGGCGAGCTGCTTCACTGTAACGTGTTAGTTAGGTGACTTCACCTTTCAATGGCATGTGGTGCCCGTAGTTTCCGTGTTGGTTATTTCCAATGGTGCCATGAGATACTTTCAGCACAGCAGCACGCAAACCATTCGCAGACTGCGCTGTTTGTGAAATAATGGCACCCCTGGCCGGAAAGCCAATAATCATCACTTTTTGTAACTCAGTAAAATCACCTCTTTTACCTATGATAGCAAGTAGTGATATGTGAGCAGACGGCCGATCGCACACCTCATATACCCACCAAACCAAGACATGACACGTCCCTTCCTTCATGGGCCAAGCACTGCTGACATTGAGTAAGAGCAGTAAGAGCTGCTTGTGATAATGTGACTCGTGTGTGTATATTATAAGTAAGTTATTACACTATCAGAGCAAAAGGGTCATTTATTGTGGAGAACTGGCCCTTGTAGAGAAGCTCTAGTATCCTGTTGTATCACCTCTAGCTTGGATACAAGATGTGATATGGGCAGGCATGGAGGCTCTAGTACCCTGTTGTACCGCTTCTAGCTTGGATACAAGATGTGATTCGGGTGGGCATGGAGGCTCTAGTATCCTGTTGTACCACCTGTAGCTTGGATACAGGATGTGATACAGGCGGACATGGAGGCTCTAGTATCCTGTTGTACCACCTGTAGCTTGGATACAGGCGGGCATGGAGGCTCTAGTACCCTGTTGTACCGCCTCTAACTTGGATACAAGATGTGATATGGGTGGGCATGGAGGCATGCAGGTTCTGTAACTGAGCCTTAGGCCATAGAAACTCATAGGCTGTTGAAGTTGGTGTCCCAGATGGTCCCATACATGTTCTATTGGTGATAAATCTTGTGACCGGGTAGCCAGAGAAATGTGACAGTGTTGTGGGGGCTTCCAGGGACCCCATTGTGTGTGCGGCCGAGCATTATCCTGCTGGAAGCCACCATAAGAGGAACACATGTGGCTGCAGGATGTCCTGAACATATGGCTGAGCTGTCATTGTCCCTCGTCCCACTATCGCTCTACAGCAAAGGTAGACACGAACACAGCTGTTAATAATCTAAAATGACGTTATGTAAGCAGCACACAGGAATCTTCTTAGTAGAAAATCACATCTTCTGATGTGTCTTTATTAGATCCACAAGTAAAAACAACGTTTCGACAAGGACCTGTTGCGTGCACTCCTCCAGCTTCCCTATCCCCATCTGGTTATATGGCAATGCTGCTGACCACTTCGGATTTTGGGTATTGATTGACGAACACAGCTGTTGTCAGTACACAAACTAAACCTGGATTTATCATTGAAGACAACAGGTTTCCACTGCTCAGCAGTCTAGTTTTGTTGTTTATGACACCACTGCAAAAGGAGGTGATGATGGATGTCCTATTGGTACACTCAATGGGCCATGAAGCCAAATGTCCTTCAGCCAAGCACCTGGAAATGGGTCTGATAGGCACAGGGGTGTAACAATGGTGCCACCTGTCTCTGGATGGCAGACAACAAAACAGTAGGTCCTCTCTACTGGTGGTCTGTAGGGGAGTCATGAGCCCGGTCACCTTGTGTACCCTCACACATCCACTGGTCCAAACATCTCCTAAAAGTCTGGTTACAACGGCCCAGGTGGCAGGAAATCCAGCAATATGACCATCCAGCTTAACTGGGTGAAATCTCTTGGATTGCGTCATAGTTGTGTCTAGTGGTCAACAAGCTCTACACAAGCAGAAGAAGAGGTCACTACACACAAGGGGCCTCCGAGAGCCTCTTATAGGCCAAGGGGGGAACCACTTTTAAGGACTCAGATGGCAAGATTGTTCAGCTAATCATGCCACAACTTTAATAATTTGCATATCTGAGATGTAACTGCAAACCGGGTTTTGCAGCAAAATGACAACTATAGGGGCTGGATTGTTTTTGACAAAGAGTGCAAAAGAGTGAATTCCCCCATTTAACTGGTGTAATAAAGAGAAAATTGACTTACTATCTGCAAAAATATTAATTGGGAGGGAGGCTACATTTTTTGGTAGAGGAGATGTTTTTGGTGGCCATTTTGAAATCTGCCATATTCAATTCAGCTAAGGTTTATCAAATGAGCAATGTTGATTCAGAAGAATACTAAAAACCCCATGAGGAAGAAACCAATTGTCTTCATCTTAGGAAAAACAAATTCCGTCCCGATTCCAATCCGCTACAACTGCTATCCGAAGTACACGGATAGCTGTCGGTGATGAGCCAGAAGCAATACAGGAAGAGGAAGGTCCGGCACATTCATGAAAAAATAATCTCTTCTTGAATAGGAAGACATGGATGTGCTACACTATAGTATGGCGCACGGACCCCTAGGGGCCCCGGAACATGGTTTTCAATCTTGTGCTATGGCCCCTGTAAGAGACAGAGCGTAAAACCCAATTGCAAAGCTGAAGAGTAACATGTGAGAAGCAGAAGAAGGCCATTTCCAGTATGCTTTCCTTACTTCAGTCATAGTAGCGGTCCTACAGGACTTAGAGAGACGCAGAAAGCGGACTTCTGCTTCTCACATGCTACTTTTTGTCTTTGCAATTGGGTTTTACTCTCTCTTATAGGGGCCACATAACTGAAATCCATGTTCTGGGGCCCCCAGGGTACCATGCAGCATACCATCATGTAGCACATCCACGGCTTTCTATTTAATTGCTGTTATTAGCCGTTTAGTCGTTCTCGACCCTCCGCGACCCTAAAGGTGAGCTCCCTCCATGTTTTTCGGTTTTGCGCTGCTTCTTTCAGTAGTGTGATATTGTAGTGGCCCGGAAGGTCCTCCAGAATAGTCACAAACCTTTGTCCTTTCACACCTATCTATGTGCTCCTAGGAGACATAGAAGGTGATGTACGTTGGAGAAACCCTGTTTTCCCTTTTTATTCTCAAAGCTAAAGCAAACTGCTTGGCAATAGCTGGCTACTTATTGGCTGCTTGTCATGCTACCATTGATTGGTAGAGGGGGATGGTGTGAGCTTCCAGAGCGGGAAAATACCAGGGGGAGACAATATGTTAGGGGGAGGTGTAGACAGAAAGTGCAGGAGCTAGATAGGAAGAGAAGACAGTTGGTGGAGAGAGTTGGGAGGAGGTAGTTGTCGGAGGAGGATGTGCAGGGGGAGTTCTGCAGTGAGAGCAGAGATATTGTGTCTTTGATTGAGGAAGCCAGGATTCACCAGGTTCTTCATCAGCAGCAGTGTGGAGGAGAAAGTTTGGGACCTGTTTCACTAAAACAGTGAGTTACACAAACCAGGTGAAGTCAAAGCCAGGGAAAGTAAAGAGGCCCATCTTAAAGTCCATTTCTTTAACTGCGTTATAATCTTCCAGTAAGCCCAAAAGATAACTAGGACTGTGGGAATTGTACTGAGTGACCTCTAGATTCAGAGAGAGAGAAGATTAAAGGTTAAATTGTGCCATATAGAATTCAACTGTGCATCAACGTTTGTTTTGTTTCAAAGTAATATCTCTGCTACTTACTGCAAGGCTGCCATTGTTATTGTTGCATAACAAAACAGGCTGAAGTAAAACTGTGCACTTCCAGTTTACTAAATCAAAGCTACCAGGACTCATGTCAGTTATTTTGCCATTAACTATTGGAGTCCCAGAATGAAGTGCTGGTGTCACGTGACAAACCACCTTTAGAAACTATACATTACAAAACCTTTTTGCCACTGTGCGGCGACTGAGCCAGGCACCTTTCCGCCATTGCCAGGAGAGATTGCCAAGCCACCGGTGATAACCATCTTTCTTCCCCATGGTCTCCCCCACTTTGGCGCTCCCAGCTCGGACACTGCAATATCCATGCCAGTATCAGCTTTAACAGTATCAGCCATCTTGTCCTTTGGTGGCCAGATCGCCACTCATCTGTCCAAGCATTATAGATTTTTCTAGCAATTCTGCCCGCATTACATGGCCAAAATACGTGAGTCTAAGTCTGGTTATCTTGTCCTCCAGTGATATATCTTATACGTTTCAGGACTTCTCTGTTACTCTCGTCATCCAGGGCACATGTAGCAGCTTTCACCAGCACCACAGCTTCAACACATCAATCCTTCTTCTATCAGCTTCCCTCTCAGCCAAGCTTTCACATCCATACATGGCTCTGTGGAAAATGGTGGTTTGCACTATCCTGTGTTTAGTTGTTATACTGATATCCCTACTTTTCCAGATTTCATCCATGTTTAGCATCGCGCTTTGCCCCAGTGTTATCCTACGTTTTATCTCTGGCATAGATTCCCAGCCGGGTCAATTTTTGAGCCAAGGAAGATGAAGTCTCGCACGCATTCTGTGACCTCATTGTTGATTTTGATTTGAATTTGACCATTTTTTGCAGTTGTCATAATTTTAGTCTTCTACAGGTAGAGGCCCATATTTTCACTTACAGTTTTAATTTTCTATATCAGCTGCTTCAGACCGGCTTCTGTTTCTGCAAGTAGAGTTGTGTCATCCGCATAACGGAGATTGTTGATGTTTCTTTCACCTATTTCCACCCCGATTTCCAATTCATCTCGGTCTATTTTCCACATGATCACTTTGGCATACAGGTTAAACTGGAAGGGTGAGAGGATTCAGCCCTGTCAGGCACCTTTGCCTGTGTCCCTATATGTGTTCTCCAAGTTGGTTCTTGATTGATATAAAGTGATTTTATCAGCCTGACTAGATGTGCCGATATGCCCGGCTCTTGTAGGTCCTGCCATAGCTTGTCATGGGCGACGCAGTCAAAGACCTTGATGTCGTCGATGAAGCACATGTAGATATTATTTTGGTATTCTCAAGCTTTTTCCATGGTCTATCACAGGTTTGCAAAATGGTCGCGAGCACTGGCGTAACTATAGGGGATGCAGTTGCACCGTGCCCAGGTGCCTTAGGGACCCATAAGGCCTCTCTTCTCCATATAGGGAGTATATAGGGATTACTATGAATAAAACATTATAGTTGGAGGCTCTGTTACAGGTTTTGCATGGGGGCCCAGGAGCTTCAAATTACTCCTTTGCATTAAGAGGTTAAGAGAAGTTGGGGGCAACAAGATAAACATTTGCACCTGGGCCCATGAGCCTTTAGCTACGTCCCTGGTCGCGGGTGCCATGTCCTTGCCGGAATTCTGCCTGCTCATCAGGGAGTGCCGCTTCAACTACTGATCTCAGTCTTTCCTGTATAATTTTGAGAAGGATCTTGCTTGCATGTGGAATGAGGGCCGTTGTACGATAGTTGGAGCAACTCTGGGAGTCGCCTTTCTTTTGTAGAGGAATGAAGACAGATCTTTACCAGTCCTGTGGCCATTGTGTGGATGCCCATACTGCCTGGCACAGCACTGTGATGGTTTTCACTGGTACTGGCAGCAATAGCCCTGCCGGGATGTTATCTATGCCGGGTGCTTTATTGTTGGCTGGTTGTTTCATTGCTATAACCACTTCTGACTCCATAATGTTGGGCTCCAAGTCCACCGGCTCCACCTTATGCAATGCTCCAGGTATGTGGCTGCAGGCATATAGTTCCTCTGATGATTCCCTCCACCTATCCCTATCTGTTGGTCATTCAGTTCCTCCCTATTTTTGTCTTTGATTGTGTTGTTGCTGCCATGAAAGGTTTTCAGGCCATCTTGACCTGTGAGAATAGGCCTCGCATATGGCCTTTCATGACTTCTGCTTTATGTTGTCTGCAACTCCCATTCCGGTCCATTTCCTTATCTTTCCTTTCCGCTCGCTGAAAATTGGCATTTAGTTGTCGAACTTCGTCTTTGTTGCCGGCGGTCTTTGCAGCTATTCTGAGGGTTTGCTCGGACAACCCATAGCGTCGCCTTTTAAGTACACTATTGTTATCTCTATATAGGACAGCAGTAGTGAGTACAGCGCTGCATCCATCTGACTACCCTGTGTAGAGTGCGATATAGTGTAAATAGGAGGGGAGGCGGAAGAGAGAAACCTCAACACCATGAATATTGTTAGGAAGAATTGGAGAAAAATGACACTAATGTTGATAATAACAATAATAATGATAAAATATAAATCCTTGGACTATGAACCAATTTTTGAGTTTTCAGTTTTGTGTTTTTCATTCTCACCTTTCAATAGACACAACATTTTTAATCAAAAAAAGCGCAATTCTGGCATTCTGCTTTTTAAATTTTTTTAAAGAATTCGCTATGTGGGTTAAATACCTAAATAGTTTGGGCATTTATGGATGTGGCTAGACTGATTATGTTTATTTTTTATTGTTTAGATTGTATTGTGGGAAAAATGGGAAAATTGATTTTTCAGCCCTTATCTCTTCTTTCCTGTACATTGTTATCCGCTAATTTATGACCAAAGTAAAGATAAACTTTAAAGGAGAGGAGGGAGCAGGCGGAAACTAGGCCATCCGTCCAGCCTCACTGATCTCCTGTTGAGACTTAGGCTTCGTTCACACGAGTGCGGTTTTTTTTGTGCGCCTATGTGCATGAAAAAAATTCGCACCTCGCTGGTGTAGAGAACGTGCAAACGGGCAAAGTTTGCTCATCAAACTTAGCCCATTCACTGGTGCAGCTGCTCCACGAAGGTCCCCTCATCACTGACCACTGTGACAGCACTGCGGGGACTAGAGCAGGGACGAAGGAATCCCCCGCCACAGCTGTCACTGTTGTGGCAGGGGATCGTGAAGCTCTCCCATTGAAATCAATGAATGGCTGAGATTGGCTGTTGTGAAGGGGAGTATATATATATTTTTTATTTTTAACATAATCTAGGGATGATTTTCAGGGAAGGGATTATATTTCAAGCCCTCTCCCAAAAATCACTGCAGTGGTTGCCTGCATCCCATTGCTTTCAATGGGCCTGCCGGTAGCAGTATTGGCCCCATCGAAAGTAATGGGATAACATTGTGATCCTCTGCCAGAGCTGCCACAGGGGATACTTTACTCCCCGCAGTAAGTGCCATCATCACTGAACACTGGGATAGTGCTGTCACAGTGTTCAGTGACAAGGGAACTCTCCGCAGGAAATATTTACGCGCAGCACGGACCTTCCTGGCGCGCGGCTGTCCTATCTTTTGCAGGTACGTGAATTTGCACACCTGTAAAACATGGACATGGGAAGACACCATAGGGAACCAATGGTTCTGATATACGCGTGGTTTTGTGCGCACACAAATACACGCTCGTGCGAACGAGGCCTTAGATTGCAGTTTCTAAATGCAGTGATATGTAAAAGCTGTAGACGACAAATAGTGCAACATTTTTAATAAAACCCATGTGCAAAAAATTGCTTCATACTCACCAGTCATTTTTGTGCACGCAAAAAGAGGCAGCATGCTCTATTTTTGTGCACATTTTCGCACCAAAGGACCCCTAAATAGCCTTCAAAATCACGATGCGGTGTATCCCGCACCCATGTGGAATGGCCCTGCAAGTGCAAGAAGTACAGTAAAATGCACCAAGTTCATGGCGCAAATGTACTGAACCTGCGCGAGTGTTTTTGTGCAAATGTTTGTAAAATGGGGCCCTTAGTCTGAGAAAGGGCCCACTCACACGGGCGTATGCAGTTTTGGCCCGTGAAATACACACTGTCATCCCTGCTTGTTTACATGCATTTTTCATGTGTATGCGTGTATTTGCGCCCGTGTGGCATCCGTATTCACAGCGTCTTTCATGTGCGCAGAAAAAAGAAAAAAACTGAAGAAAGCCTAATTGATGTCACTTTTTTTTATTGTCTCCTGGCAACCTGGATAAAAGCTACAGTCTATACAAATGTAACGGCAGTTTTTTAAAAACTCTCATAGACTTTCATGGGTGATTTCGGTCTGTAATGCGGATGACAGGATTTATTTTTTGCTTGCGTAAAATCCGCATGTGTGAATAAACCACTTTAGTACAATGGGTCCGAAAATACACCCATGTGAACGCGCCTTTAAAAAAATCGCTGTTTATCATATTTTTGTGCATTTCTTCTTCGAGAATCGCCAATTATTTTCTATTGGAGCTTTAAGAAAGCATCCCAATCGCAGATCATGCGATTTTCACGCGAATGGGATGCATTTTTACACGGTTTACTATGGGGAACACATGAAAAGAAAGAACCAGGAGGTGAATGCGCGATGGAAAACAAGCTTTTTGCACACGTGTGAAAATTGAAAATAGCATGAAAATCACATGGAGATCGGTCAGTTATTCCGTTACCAAGGCGAACGGATTTAACTCCGTATTAGTATTTGTTCCGTATTTACCTCTGTGTATTTTACTTTTTATAGGGCAAATACAGAGGTGTATTCGCTAAATAGAAAAGAATAAAATATGGAGGCAAATACTGAAGGAATAGGTCATGTAGAGTTTTTAAAAACCCCCCATGAAAAATATCGCCATGTGAATGGATACATAGATTTATAGTAACACTGTATTACAGTCTGCAAAACACGGACCAAATATGGAGCAAAATCTGCTTATCTCGAAGAGACCTTAGAGGGGTTTTCTGGGCACAAAATGGAAATTCAGAAAATGCTGAAATCTAGGAAGTGCAGCTAATTACCTCTGGACCCTTGAATCCGGGCAGCCGCTGTATTTACATGCAGCACTTCCACAGTTAAAACAACAACAAACTATTATCTACAACTTCCAGCATGCATAGAGCTTGTCTCCCGGTGTAGCTCCGCCCACAGCTGACGGGTCCTACTACTTACCAGCACCAACCTCCTTCTCACTCAGAGTGCCAGGTAAATCCTGCTGAAGCCAACAGACTCTGAACTGCACATGAGCAAGACAGGGCAATGCTTCCGCTCCTGTCCTCCCATCATGCACTGCTCACAGGATGTTGGAGGCTACAGACAGGGGAGGAAGTAGAAAATGGCAACAAGATTTCAGAGGAAGTGGAGATATTTTTCAGGCAGTGGGTCATGTGACATAAACAATGAAGAAAGTAGCTAAAACGGATACAGTGAACCTATTAAAGAATGACTTATTGTGGTGATGTACACTAGATTTTACAATAAGACGGCTCATTCGAATTTAGATGGGCAAAAAAATTGGTCAAACCGCTAAAAATCACGTGAATGGACAATTTTCCATGAACTCCATTAGCATTAAAATTGCCCATTCACATGATCTGAGGTGGCGTGTTGCCGAAAAAATGCACCGCTGAGAGAGAGAGATTTTTATTTTGTCTAGCCAGCACAAAACCTTCACTCCATACAGTACATGCATACAATGGGATGTTATCATAACTCTGCTAATGTCTCTTCCTCCCCCATTCCTATTGTTTAGCAGTTTAAACTAAACAATGGGAAGGTTTAGCTAATCTCCCTTCCCCCCCCTCCCTTTTTACCAGCTACCATAGGAGTCTATGGAAACACCAGCGCTGGGCACCAAAGATAGGTCAAGTCCTATCTTTACCCGCAGTCGCTGATGTCCTATCTTTACCCACAGCAGGGAGTTTCAGTCGCTGATGTCCTATCTTTACCCACAGCAGGGAGTTTCAGTCGCTGATGTCCTATCTTTACCCACAGCAGGGAGTTTTAGTCGCTGATGTCCTATCTTTTTAGGTGCAATTTTTTTGTGCGCCTAAAACTCCTTTGTCTGAATATTTCTATAGGAAACCATTGGTTCTAATAGTTGCTTTTTTTGCGCATGTAAGTTAGCTGGGCAAATCCCCTCGTGTGAACAAGCCTTTAGTCTGAGCCTGGAATACCCCTTTAAGTGGAAAAAAATATGCCATCCAAAAGTGTCCATAGTCTTTAAACTTGTGCAACAGCAAAATCCGAGTACAGACCGACCCGAGTCATGAAGAGTAATAATCACGCAATGATAAAATAATTGTATAAACTGTGGGACCCCAAAAAGTATTCAATCCAATGTATAACTTTATTTACACCATCTAGTAGGCAGCACTACTGCCAGCGGGTAGAAGCGCCTGCCGCCGGCCAGGATGAGGATCGTGCGCTCTCTTGTTTTCCGGCGGCTGCTCTGTGTGTTTCTACACGGCGGGTGTGAGAGATCACAGGGAAGATCTGACATTATCATATAAGGTAATAATTGCTCTGCCCATTGACTGTTCAGGGCTCATGTACTAACAGCTACACCCGCTTTGTAGACATGCGTTTTTTGTTCTTGTGTCTTTGAGGTCTATATTGATTTTTCCTCTCGGCTTGAAGAGTACATATGTTGAGATTTTAGCAGAACATGCCGAGCACAAAGGGATTGCTGAGACTTGTTATAAATTTCATGGGTTAATCACTTAATCTGCTTAGAACAGAAGAGAGATTTATTTATTGGAAGTCAAGATGGGAGCGCTTCAAGGGGGTAAGTGTCTGGAAGGCGATAAGAATCACTAGTAATGTCTTGTGTTTAGATGGAACACCCAATGCACAAAGATTCAGCATCAAAATATTTTGGTTGTCGACGGAATTCATTAAGAATAAAGATATTTGCAGACAGGATTAAAATAAACAATTTACCAAAAGTTCATTTGGCCCCTTTTGGAACTTTATCTAAATACAAGGTGAGGCAGAAGTATGGACACATCAGTTTAACTCGTGTAATAATGAAAAAAAAAAATCGACTTCCAATGTGTGAAAGTATTAATTGGGAGGCAGGCTGTGGTTTTTGGTGGAGGAGACATTTTTGGCAGCCATTTTGAACTCCACCATATTGAATTCAACTTTTCACCCCACCATTCCGTGCACATCTCCAGAACCTTTACCTTCTATATCCCCCCATTATCTGTAGTATGTAAGCTCGTTGGAGCCCCTCATCCCTACTGTCTTTATCAACTGATTACTACAGGTAACCGTGGTTTTTGTATCTGTACTCACCTGTCTTGTAAGCGCTGCGGAATATGTTGGTGCTATATAAATAAAGATTAATATTAAATGAGAAAGGGCTCATGTGATAAATATGAGTAGCATTGTAGAAAAGCAAAAACAAAAACAACGGTGGAATTGATGTTTTTTCTTATTTTCCTCCAAAAAATTCAACAAAAGTCATGCAATATATTTTATGTGCCCAAAAAATTGTACCACTAAAAATCACAGCTCGCTGCACAAAAAGCCTTCATGTGGTCAACGGAAAAATAAAAAAGTAATGGCTTTTAGAATGCGGACATAAAAATCCCCCCAAAATCGTTGCGTCTTTAGGCCCAAAATAGGTCGAGTCAAAAAGAGGTTAAAAGACGCTTTGATGCAGCACAAGCCAGATTAAGGAGACCCAAAGCCTGGGGCTGGTCACACAACGTGCGCCCCACCTCTCCAACATTAAAGAGTAACTGCACTTTTTTTAATGTACAGAAAAGGCGATTATAAGCGTTTTTGCAATAAATTTTATTGGCCATTTCTCTACATTTTTCTTACAAAACTCCTCCAGCTATGCAGCTGGGTGTAGATGCGGCTGGGAAACCTGTCTTCATCTCACCGCATAGCAGAAGAGGGCGCTCCAGCTGTGTCTGCACTGTTCTCTCTAATGCACAGATATCAAATACAAGGCCAGCGGGATGGATCTAATTTTATGCGGCCCAGTGACCATGCTTAATAAAGGGGTATATTGGGGTCAGAGCGAAAACCACTGCTCCGACGCCTGTGAAGTGGTCTGCGCTTGCAATTACAAGTGCTGGCCACTGCACAGGAGTCAGAGCAGTGGCTTCCTCTATGACCCAACGGGTGCTGCCTCTACTCATGCAGCGTCCGAGGAATGGTCGGACAATGTCCGTTTACTGTAACTGGTTGAACCTTCACAACATCAACAGGCTGGCACAGATACAATGAAATAAAGGGGTGTGACACGGAGCCTTCTTGGGGTTTTCCGGACGATCCACAGTCCCAATTATCTGTGTGATCCCGCTCCCGGTAACTCTCTCTCTCTTACTCTCTACCGGTCCACACTCACATTTATTGGTCCCTTTACTTCTGGCCATGCAGCGGTCCTTCTCTCATACTCAGTACCTAAAGGTCGTACTGGAACACTCTGGGGGAGCTAGTCCCAGGCCAAGCAGTAGGAACCACTCGGCTTCCTCCATTCTCCATACACCGGACGATCACTCAAGTGTCTTTTCTCACTTTTGGAAGCAGAACCCCTCTCTCCTCTCTCACTACAGCTTGCAACTATATATATATAAAAACACAATCACATGAAATACAACATGATACATTTCTCAGACATAACCCAGACATAAAACCATTGTTACGGCACTCTGCCCCCCGAGCGCCAGATGGGGTGCCCTGAACTTCCCGCACCCCACTGTCCCTGCCTACTTGCCTCGGCCCTGGCTAACCCCAGGCGGACAACTGGGCGGCGGTCCCTGTACTGGCTAGGGACCTGGCGACTACCACGATGGAACTAACTAACGGGGGACAGAGTGCCGACAGAAGAGGCAGGTGGAACAGACCAACAGAACTTACAAGTACAAGCAGGGCTGGAGATGGAGCTCACAGACAAACGCAAGGATACTGACAAGCAGCTAGGGCAGACTGGAACAGACCTGGCTAGAGGCTAGCAGAACCAATAACTGGCAGTGAGCTCAGGTCACTGCCAGCCTTTTAACTTCAAGCCCCCGCCCGGGGGCAGAGAGTGGGAGGAGCCAACTCTCCCACTGTGCATAAGGAAGGTGGGGGAGAGCGGGCGGCACCCTACGGGCGGACACGCCACCGCACGCTGGCTGCCCCACGCCGCCGGGAGAGCCCCGACTGCAGAGCTCCGGGTCGCCGGAGCCGACATCAGAGCGGTGCGCGCCGGTCGCAGGACCCAGCGCCGCCCTGCATGGTAACAGCCATTCAGTGCTGCAGAGGTGAAATACACATCACAAACGTACACTACATGTAAGACACTGACAATACAAATGCACGAGACAGACATTCAACATTATGGAGGGGCCCCACTAACTTCGGGCCACTACACTCACACCGCCTGACGCACCGGTCCAGTAGCATAGTGCAGAGTCTGTGTAGGGGAGTGAGTGTAGAGCTTAAAGGGGTTGTCCCGAGGCAGCAAGTGGGTCTATACACTTCTGCATGGCCATAATAATGCACTTTGTAATGTACATTGTGCATTAATTATGAGCCATACAGAAGTTATAAAAAGTTTTATACTTACCTGCTCCGTTGCTAGCGTCCTCGTCTCCATGGTGCCGACTAATTTTCGCCCTCCGATGGCCAAATTAGCCGCGCTTGCGCAGTCCGGGTCTTCTTCTTTTCTGAATGGGGCTCCGTGTAGCTCCGCCCCGTCACGTGCCGATTCCAGCCAATCAGGAGGCTGGAATCGGCAATGGACCGCACAGAAGCCCTGCGGTCCATGAAGACAGAGGATCCCGGCGGCCATCTTCAGCAGGTGAGTATGAAGACGCCGGACCGCCGGGATTCAGGTAAGCGCTGTGCGGGTGGTTTTTTTAACCCCTGCATCGGGGTTGTCTCGCGCCGAACAGGGGGGGGGTTTAAAAAAAAAAAAAAAAACCGTTTCGGCGCGGGACAACCCCTTTAAGGGATGCTGTCCAGCCAAAGCCAATAGGGGGTCTGCAATTGGCTTCTGGTCAGGCAGCATCCCAGGGACCACTATGGGGGGGGGGTGTGACTATAACTAATGGGGCCACTATGGGAGTTTCTGTTACTACTGGGACTTCTATGGGGCTCACTATCACTACTGGGACCACTTTGAGGGTCAGTACAAGGGCTTGTTCACAGAGGTGTAAGCACATTTCGTTCATACAAGTACGCTGTGTATGTCTGTGTTTTTTGGCTCTGGTGTGTTTTTATGTGCACAAATACACGGCGTATTGGCGCATGTGAAAAAGAACGCAGACAGGCTCATTGGAATGGCAAATATGCAGGTTCCCTGTGTATTCACTGCGTAATTGTGCCAACCCATTCACTTCAATGACATATTGCGGTGTGTAATACGCACCAAAACATCTCATGCGGCGTATTTTTTCAGGCGTCTTCACTTTGCGTGGAAAAATATGCTTATGTGAATAAACCCATTGTAATGAATATGTTCTATCCACTGCGTATTACGCGTGCAAAACTTGTAGTATGTTGCACATATACGCCCATGTGAATGAGTCCTTACTAGAGATGAGCAAGCACACTCGGCCGAGCATTAGGGTACTCGGGATGCTCATTACTCGAGTCGAACACCACGTGGTACTCGAGTCAATTGCATTTCCTTCCCTGCATGTTTACCGCCATTTTCTACCCAATAGACATGCGGGGAAGGCATTACCACTTCCTGCTGTGACATGCCAGCCCTATCCCACCCCCAGCAGTGAGTGGCTGGGCCGATCAGGTGACCGCCGAGTACTTAAAGTGGTCCCGGCCGCTGCTCGCCTCAGACGCATGCTGGCAGAGGTTAGGGATAGTGCTGCTGCTGATATAGGGACAGTGTTAGAGTAGGATCCAGTCTTCAAGAACCCCAACGGTCCTTCTTAGGGCTACTCCTCATCGTGTGCATTACTGTTGTGGCTGGCTGGGAGCAGTAGTGCACCAATTGTTTTTTAAGCATTTCGGGCTGTGCAGGCCATTTCAATTATAGCGTTCTCAGTCTGCAGTGCATAAGGCAGAGTGTAGGGACACAGTTACCTATATAGGGAAAGTTATAAAGTCCTGATCCTCCGTACAAGAACCCCAACGGTCCTTCTTAAGGCTACATCTGACCGTGTGCTTTACAGTTGTGGCTGGCTTGGAGCAGTAGTGCATCAATTTTTGTATTACGCATCTAGGCCTGTTCCCAGCCTTTCAGTAATAGCGTTCTCAGCCTGCAGTGCCGTACAACCAGCTCTCACCGTGAAACTGCTCTCTAACATTTCCTAGCCTACTGCGAACGACTTCAGTTATACCGTTCTGTGTCTGCAGTGCATTAGACCGCGGTCTCACCGCTAAACAGTACTGTAATATTACCGGGGCCACTGCTAAGTATTTCAGCTCTGCCGCTGTGCAGAGCGTCTCACAATACCCTTTCCTTGGTGGGGTTGAGATAGCTGCAGTTACCAGCACTATCCACTGGCTTTACAGTCTTCTCCCACTCCATACAGCCTCTATTATCTACAAGTCTTTGTGAGCAGTAAATTACCCCTAGGTATAAGCGCAAGACAGCGGGTTACTTTTTTCAAGTCCCAGCATAGAGCCTCCACTATCTACAAGTCTCTGTGTGCGGTGAATTAAGCCAGAGTTGTCAGCGCTGTACAGGGGGGTAATTTATTTGAGCCCTGCTCTATTCTTAATCCACCATGATGAGGAGTAGGGGTAAGGGTCGAGGACGCGGGCGTCCAAGTGAGGGTGTCGGCACAGGCCGAGTTCCTGGGCGTGGTGAATCACAGCCGGCTGCTGCGAGATTAGGAGAGAGGCAAGTTTCTGGGGTCCCCAGCTTCATATCACAATTTACAGGTCTGCGTGGTAGACCTTTATTACAAACAGAGCAATGTGAGCAGGTCCTGTCGTGGATGGCAGAAAACGCCTCCAGCAATGTATCGACCACCCAGTCTTCTACGCAGTCCACTACTCCCGGCCTAGGGACTGCAACTCTGAATCCTCTGGCTGCTGCTCCTTCTTCCTCCCAGCCTCCTCATGAGTGGGAAAAAACGGTTCCTCTCTCACCTGAGGAGTTTATCGTGACTGATGCCCAACCTTTGGAAAGTTCCCGGGGTCCGGGGGATGAGGCTGGGGACTTCCGGCAACTGTCTCAAGAGCTTTTTGTGGATGAGAATGATGAGACACAGTTGTCTGTCAGTAGGGTAGTAGTAAGGGCAGTAAGTCCGAGGGAGGAGCGCACAGAGGATTCGGAGGAAGAGCCGCTGGACGATGAGGTGACTGACCCCACCTGGTTTGCTAAGCATACTGAGGACAGGTCTTCAGAGGGGGAGGCAAGTGTAGTAGCAGGACAGGTTGGAAGAGGCAGTGGAGTGGCCTGGGGTAGAGGCAGGGCCAGAGCGAAGAATCCCCCAACTGTTTCCCAAAGCACCCCCTCACGGTAAGCCTCCGTGCAGAGGGCTAGGTGTTCAAAGGTGTGGATGTTTTTTAGTGAGAGCGTGGATGACCGATGAACAGTGGTGTGCAATCTGTGTTGCACCAAGATCAGCCGGGGAGCCACCGCTACCAGCCTCACCAGCACCAGCATGCGCAGGCATATGATGGTCAAGCACCCCACAAGATGGGACGAAGGCCATTCACCGTCTCCAGGTCACACCACTGCCTCTTTCCCTGTGCCTCAACCTGCCACCACACAGATCTAATCCCCCTCCCAGGACACAGGCACAAGCGCCTCCCGGCCTGCACCCACACCCTCATCTCTACAGTCCTGCACTCCATCCAGCAATGTCTCTCAGCGCAGCGTTCAGCTGTCGCTAACACAGGCATTGCAGCGAAAGCGCAAGTATGCCGCCACCCACCCGCATGCACAAGCTTTAAATGTGCAAATTGCCAAATTAATCAGCCTGGAGATGCTGCCATACAGGCTTGTGGAAACAGACGCTTTCAAAAACATGATGGCGGCAGCGGTCCCGCGCTACTCGGTCCCCAGTCGCCACTATTTTTCCCGGTGTACCGTCCCAGCCCTACACCAGCACGTCTCCCACAACATAAATTGTGCCCTCACCAAGGCGGTTACTGGGAAGGACACGTGGACAAGTACTGGCGGGCAGGGCCACTATATCTCCCTGATGGCACATTCGGTCAACTTGGTGGAGGCTGGGACTGAGTCAGAGCCTGGGACCACTCACGTCCTACCCACACCCAGAAAATCGGGTCCTACCTCGGTGCTGGTTTCTGCGGTGTTTTTAAGCCACCTCCTTCAAACCCTCCTCCTCCTCTGCCACGTCTACCTTTCAATTAAGAAGTGTGAGCATGTCGTAAGCAGTCCGTAGTGCGCGGCGCGGCAGGACGGCGGTGGGCAAGCGTCAGTAAGCCGTGTTGAAATAAATCAGCTTAGGTGACAAGAGGCACACGGCCCTCGAGCTGCTGCAGAGTCTGACAGAGTTGACCGACCTCTGGCTTTCACCGCTGAGAAACCGGGCATGGTCGTGTGTGACAACGGCCGTAACCTGGTGGCGGCTCTGCAGCTCAGCAGCCTCACACACATGCCATGCCTGGCCCACGTCTTCAATCTGGTGGTTCAGCGGTTTCTGAAAAACTACCCCCCACTTGTCTGACCTGATTGGCAAGGTGCGCCGCGTCTGCGCACATTTCCATAAGTCCACCACGGACGCTGCCACCCTGAGGACCCTGCAACGTCGGTTTCAGCTGCCAGAGCACCGACTGCTGTGCGTCGTGTCCACACACTGGAATTCTACGCTGCAAAAATGTTGGCCAGGGTGTACGAGCAGCGTAGAGCAATAGTGGAATACCAGCTGCAACATGGGTGGCGGAGTGGTAGTCAGCCTCTGCAATTCTTTACTGAGGAGTGGACATGGATGGCAGATATCTGCCAAGTCCTTGGAAACTTTGAGGAGTCTACCCAGATGGTGAGTGGTGATGCAGTAATCATTAGCGTTACCATCCTGCTGCTTTGCCTGCTGAGAAGTTCGCTGCAAAGCATAAAGGCCGACGCTTTGTGGTTGGAACAGGAGACGGGGGATGACACTATGTCACTTGCCACCCTCATGTCTATATCTCAGCGCGTTTTGGAGAAGGTGGAGGAGGGGGAAGAGACAGCTGGCCACACTGCAGAGGGTACCCATGCTGCTTGCCTCTCATCTGTTCAGCGTGTATGGGTTGAATAGGAGGAGGATCCTGAAAGTCATCTTCCTAGTGAGGACAGCAATGTGTTGCGTACTGGGACCCTGGCACAAATGGCTGACTTCATGTTAGGCTGCCTTTCTCGTGACCCTCGCGTTAGACGCATTCTGGCCACTACGGATTACTGGGTGTACACCCTTCACGACCCTCGGTATAAGGAGAACCTTTCCACTCTCATTCCTGAAACGGAAAGGGGTACGAGCGTGATGCTATACCACAGGTATTGGGCCAAGTAGCAAGGAAGGAGCGGGGATCAGGCAGCATGTCCAGCGCAGGCAGCATGTCCAGCGCAGGCAGGGGAACACTCTCCAAGGCCTTTGCCAGCTTTATGGCTCCCCAGCAAGACTGTGTCACCACTACCCAGTCAAGGCTAAGTCGGAGGGAGCACTGTAAAAAGATGGTGAGGGAGTACATAGCCAATCGTACCATTGTCTTCTGTGATGCCTCTGCTCCTTACAACAATTGGGTGTCAAAGCTGGACACCTGGCACGAACTTGCGTTGTACGCCCTGGAGGTGCTGGCCTGTCCTGCCGCTAGTGTCTTGTCAGAGAGGATATTTAGTACAGCTGGGGGAATCATCACGGATAAGCGTACCCGCCTGTCAACTGCCAGTGCCGACAGGCTTACACTCATAAAGATGAACAAAGGCTGAATTTCCCCAGACTTCTGTTCTCCACCGGCGGAAAGAAGCGGAACCTAATGATTCTTTTCGCTGCAACAGGAGAAAAATGCATCCTCTAATACCACAAAAAAGGGAAAATTAGCTTTGTCAATCACTCTCAAATATTAATACTCCTCCTCCTCCTCCTAAAACAGCATGTCATCACGCTGAACTTCCAATTTTTCTGCGGCCAAAAGGCTCTGTTTAAAAGTTTTTTACAATTTTTCAAAGTTTCAAAAGTATTGATACTTTAACAGAAACCCATTTTTTTCTCAGGGCTGCCTCCAAATTAAGCAACAGCGAGCTGTATCATTAAAAAATGTTTTTGGGTTTCACCGGCCCTCGCGGTTGAGCAATTTTTCAGGGGTGCACTTGCACTCTTGGTACACCAATTTTTCTGGCCCTCGCCTATACTGTTATCTAACTAATTTTTCCGGCCTTCGCCTACACTCTTGGTAACCAAATTTTTTCAGGTGTTTGCCTATACTCTTGGAACACCAATGTTTCAGGGGTTCGCCTACACTCTTGCTACAGAAATGTTACAGGGGTCTACCTATACTTTTGCTACAGAAATGTTACTGGGGTCTGCCTATACTTTGGCTACATAAATGTTACTGGGGTCTGCCTATACTTTGCCTGTAGAAATGTTACTGGGGTCTGCCTATACTTTGGCTACAGAAATGTTACTGGGGTCCGCCTATACTCTTGCTACAGAAATGTTACAGGGGTCTGCCTATACTCTTGCTATAGAAATGTTACTGGGGTCTGCCTATACTTTGGCTACAGAAATGTTACTGGGGTCCGCCTATATTCTTGCTATAGAAATGTTACTGGGGTCCGCCTATACTCTTGCTATAGAAATGTTACTGGGGTCTGCCTATACTCTTGCTACAGAAATGTTACAGGGGTCTGCCTATACTCTTGCTACAGAAATGTTACAGGGGTCTGCCTATGCTTTTGCTACAGAAATGTTACTGGGGTCCGCCTATACTCTTGCTACAGAAATGTTACAGGGGTCTGCCTATACTCTTGCTACAGAAATGTTACTGGGGTCTGCCTATACTCTTGCTACAGAAATGTTACAGGGGTCTGCCTATACTCTTGCTACAGAAATGTTACAGGGGTCTGCCTATGCTTTTGCTACAGAAATGTTACTGGGGTCCGCCTATACTCTTGCTACAGAAATGTTACTGGGGTTCGCCTATACTCTTGCTATAGAAATGTTACTGGGGTCTGCCTCTACTCTTGCTATAGAAATGTTACAGGGGTCCGCCTATACCTTTGCTACAGAAATGTTACTGGGGTCCACCTATACTCTTGCTACAGAAATGTTACAGGGCTCTGCCTATACTCTTACTACAGAAATGTTACTGGGGTCCGCCTATACTCTTGCTACAGAAATGTTATTGGGGTCTGCCTATACTTTGGCTACAGAAATGTTACTGGGGTCCGCCTATATTCTTGCTATAGAAATGTTACTGGGGTCCGCCTATACTCTTGCTATAGAAATGTTACTGGGGTCGCCTATACTCTTGCTACAGAAATGTTACAGGGGTCTGCCTATGCTTTTGCTACAGAAATGTTACTGGGGTCTGCCTATACTTTGGCTATAGAAATGTTACTGGGGTCTGCCTATGCTGTGGGTGCACAAAGACTTCCCATCGCAGTGTTTTACCTATCTGGCACAAATACACTGACTGACTTGGGCAGAAATGTGGGCCAAGGCCGAGATCCTTAGTGGGGTGAAACTCTGCCATGTTTGGGCACACTGATTTCTTCCTGTGTAATACCATCTTTGTGCACCTACAGCATAGGCGAGCCCAAGGAACTCAGAGACTTCCCATTGAGGTGCTGAGCTATTTGACACCTACACAGAATGAAGTGTGTGGGGACACATGGATTTCCCATAGCTATTTAACTCACAGCACCTTGGGTCACACAAGATGGAGGCTGGGACCGAGCCTGACCCAGGGCCCACTCACGTACTTCCCACACAGAGTATTGCGGGTCCTACCTCGGTCATGGTTTCTCGGCCTTATTATGCCACCTCCTCCTCCTGCTTGGGGTCTGGGGATCAGCACTGGGCAACATGTATTTTCTCTCATGTTACCACAGTTATCTGAGACAGTGGTTTGGGCCAAACAAAAGGAGCGTTACTGCATTAATGAGACGTTCACAGCTGCACTAGCATCCGAGTCCGCTTTATGCCCACGATTAATGAGGGTGTGAGCTGAGGCCGAGGTCCTTGGCAGGGTGAAACTGCCATGTTTGGGCGCTCTGATTTCTTTATGTGTAATACTTTCCTTGGATTCCAGGGGCTCGCCTATGCTGTGGGTGCACAAAGACTTCCCATTGTGGTGTTTTACCTGTCTGGCACAAATACACTGACTGACTAGGGTAGAAATGTGGGCTGAGGTCCTTGGCGGGGTGAAACTCAACCATGTTTGGGCACTCTGATTTCTTTATGTGTAATACTTTCCTTTTGTTCCAGGGGCTCGCCTATGCTGTGGGTGCACAAGGACTTCCCATTGCGGTGTTTTACCTGTCTGGCACAAATACACTGACTAGGGTAGAAATGCGGGCTGAGGTCCTGGGCAGGGTGAAACTCTGCCATGTTTGAGCACTCTGATTTCCTCGTGTGTAATACCATGTTTGAGTTCCTTGGGCTCGCCTATGCTGTGGGTGCACAAAGACTTCCCATTGCGGTGTTTTACCTGTCTAGCACAAGTACACTGACTGACTAGGGTAGAAATGTGGGCTGTTCTAGCATACCTCTAATAGTGAAGTCAGGTACCGGCTCGCAGAACCCCCCTCACTCACCCCCACTCCCCATCACACAGAACACCCCTCACTCACCCCCATCACACAGAACACCCCTCACTCACCCCCACTCCCCATCACACAGAACCCCCCTCACTCACCCCCACTCCCCATCACACAGAACACCCCTCGTCCCCCCCACTCCCCATCACACAGAACACCCCTCACTCACCCCAACTCCCCATCACACAGAACACCCCTCACTCACCCCCACTCCCCATCACACAGAACACCCCTCGTACCCCCCCCACTCCCCATCACACAGAACACCCCTCACTCACCCCCACTCCCCATCACACAGAACACCCCTCACTCACCCCCACTCCCCATCACACAGAACACCCCTCGTCCCCCCCACTCCCCATCAAACAGAACACCCCTCCCTCACCCCCACTCCCCATCACACAGAACACCCCTTACTCACCCCCACTCCCCATCACACAGAACACCCCTCACTCACCCCCTCTCCCCATCACACAGAACACCCCTCACTCACCCCCACTCCCCATCACACAGAACACCCCTCGTCCCCCCCCACTCCCCATCACACAGAACACCCCTCACTCACCCCCACTCCCCATCACACAGAACACCCCTCCCCCCTCTTAATCATACCGAGGACGTTCCCTCTCACTGACTGCACTTACTTTCACTATGGTCTCTGCGCAGGCAGGCAGCCTCTCCGGGCTAATCGGTGCTTCCTCCCAGGACCTCCGCTCAGACTCCTCCCCTCTGATGATCTCTGTGCTGGAGAACCAGATGGGGGAGGGGTCTGAGGTCCTGGGAGGAAGCGCCGATGTACAGGAGAGGCTGCCTGCCTGCGCAGAGACCGTAGTGAAAGTAAGTGCAGTCAGTCAGTGTCGTGGAAAGCAAGCCCCGTGGGCCCCCAGGGGCTCAAGGGCCGGGTCGCAACCGCACCCCCAGCACCCCCTATATGTACGCCAGTGGTGGTGTGGCTATGAAGCGAGCGTGTGGCATGAGGGCAGCTGAACGCTGCGCAGGGAAACTTTTGTGTGCGCTGTGGACGCAGGGTCATGCGGGGGGTGGTGGACAGCAATGCCAGCATGTAACCCAGGAGAAGAGGCAGCGGTGTCACCCGCAGGCAGTGATTGTCCTTGGTTGCAGGTATTGTGGTGCTTGGCTAAGATGTGCCAGCGTGTGTGCCTTGCTAATGAGGGTTTGTCCGAAGTAAATTGTTAGGGGGGTGACGCCAGACTCTTACCCCCATTTTGGCTTATAATGGTGGGACCTGGGAGCCTCAGATGCAGCCAAGCATGCTGCCCCTGCCTTCCCCTATCCTTTTCTGTGGTGTTTCCATGACTTTCTGATGTTTTCTGGTGTTTGACAAGTCATCATCTATGCGGAGCATCTGTCCCATACAAAAATGCTCGAGTCGCCCATTGACTTCAATGGGGTTCGTTATTCGAATCGAGCTCTCGAGCATCGCGGAAAGTTCGACTCGAGCAACGAGCACCCGAGCATTTTGGTGCTTGCTCATCTCTAGTCCTTACTATTCAATTATACGATGTGCTGAAATTAGTTTGACGTCGCTGCTGTCGTGCGGCTGCAGATACAAGCGTTCTGTCCCATATAACACCCATATCTGTCACCTACTTGTGAGATAAGCTTATGGGCTGACAGCAGGTGACCCGCTAAGCCCGGGGATGTAAGTTGTATACTTTCTTTCCCCCATCGTAGCTTTTGGCACTCACAGTAGAGGAAAGACGGGGGAGGTAAGTATAAAACCTATGGCCCATTTACACGTAACGATTTTCGCGCAAAATTCATTCACACTAACGAAAATGCACAATAATCGTTATGGCTGAATGCAAAGCCGTCGCGCACTATTCGTTGACATCTTGTTTGTTAGCCTGCATAAAAATCATCGCTGGTTCGCTGACTTCTCGCTGCGTCTAGACGCTCTCCGCTCAGAGCTTCGCATAGAATGTGAAGCACTGAGCGAGAAGTAAGCGATTCTCACTGCTGATCTGCCTGTCTATACATTCCGTAACAACAACTAGCAGCGACATCACTTGCTCGTGCGTTCATTTATATGAGAGTCGTCCTGTGTAAAAGGGGCTTACATCCTCGGACTCAGTCGGTCACCTACTGTCAGCGCATAAGCTTAGCCGATAGGACTAATAGTAGGTGACAGATTCCTTTTAAGAAGGATATCCATTAGATTTCATTTATTTTCAGTACCCTGTGCCCTCAATCTGTCCCACCATCGCGGGTGTTTTATTCCTTTCCTGTCCCGCTTATACCGCCATCCCTGGGAACTGTGAAGGAGAAGCCATTCTATGCTGCAGATGGCTTCTCCCCTTCACAGCGCTCGCTCCCCACTGCACTAACAGGGGCTCATTGCATCAGGTGTACACTACTATATGTCACAGCTCAATGCACTGAGCCCTAATGTTGCATTGCGTTTTTGCATGCGTGTGTACGTGATTTAATGTCGTTTTTGCGTGTGCGCATACCCTGAAAGCATGCGCTCATTGATTTCAATCTGTAAATAAGTTTAATAGGTATTATTTTCTTGTGCAGAACGCAAGAAAAGAGAACAGGCTGTATATTTCTTTGCACGATGAAATGAATGCATGAAATGCGGTCCTTTAGACTAACCTGTTGAAATCAATGGGTTCTATTCACTGCATATTAGGCCGGGCTCAGATGAGTGTGAGTTTACCGCTTATGATTCGCAGTAATTCGGGGGCAATTAAATACATTGTCTTCCGCTGTTTCTCTCACATTTGCTTGTAAGCATTGCGTAATACGCGAGCGCAAAAAAGAACGCAGCATTATCTATTTTGCGCGCATTACATGCACACAAACATTATTTCTGCTTTTTTACGCACATAATACGCAGTGCTGAAACCCCGTTGACTTGCGTTGGGGTCTTTAATTCACGCTCGTGTTTTACAGACCAAAATCGTCAACAAATGTTTATTGGAGAGTGAAAATTGCGCAGTTATTGCGCATGTTATATATACTCACTGTGCATTTATGCAGGAAGGAAAGAGAAATCTGCTGCACCTCCTTGTGTTTTATTTGCGCTCTCAAAATCCCCAAAAACCCAGGGAATTCGCACATTTTGGTCCCATAAATACGCAGCGTATTTACATGACTGAATATGTTGCAAACAATATTATTGAAGAGCACAAGATTTATATTTTCCATCATGGAGTGGAGACGGAGATCCTAACAGCCCGCCTGCAGTGAGTACAGGGAGCGCCAGGTGAAGGAGACTCACTGGCAGGAGGGCGCTCAGGGGGATGGGGAGGTGGGACAGGGGTACAACCCTGCAGCACAAGCAGTTGTGTGAGTAGTCTTTATTATATTTCTGTTGCTGTAGTGGCCCAGAGTTAATGGGGCCCCTCGATAAGTATGAATGTATTTGTCTTATGCATTTGTATTGTCACTGTCTTTTTTGTGTGTGCATTTGTGATGTGTATTGCACCTCTGCAGCACTGAATGGGTTAACGTCTGGGTTATGTCTGGAAAATATATTTTGTTGTGTGTCACGTGATCATGTTTCATATATGTGTATGCAAGGATGGTATGCAAGGGAGTCTATGTTGGACGGTTAGCAAGTGAGTGAGCAGTTGATTCCAGTCTAAGCCTGAGTCTTGTTAGAGCCTAACGTGGAGTCGCGGGAAGTGCAAATCTTTTAGTGAGTTGGAGAAACTACGCCTTGTCCTACATGGAGAGTGACAGAAGCCACCATGCAGCGCTGGGTGCTACTGCCAAGTCTGAGTGTTGACAGGTAGAGACCTGGAGAGAGAAAGAGAGTGGTTGGGACCAGAACCCCCCATGTAGGAGAGATAACTGGGACTGTGGACTCGTCTGACATCCTGTTAACCGCTTCCCGCTCCATGACGTACCGGTACGTCATAGAGCGGGGGGGTATGTATGAAGAGAGGTTGCGTGGCAACCTCTCTTCATACAGTGCGGGCATCAGCTGTTTATAACAGCTGACACCTGCGGGCAATAGCCGCTATCGGGCGTTCGCAGCTATTAACCATTTAAATGCCGCTCTCAATTCTGACAGCGGCATTTAAATCCCCTGAACGATGTTGGGGGTCCTGCATGGCAGGTGTCATGGCAGCCGTGGGACTAATGAAAGGCCCCAGGGCTGCCTTACCAGACTGCCAATCAAGCCATCCCCATGGGGTGGCTTGATAGACAGACTGTTAAATTGCAGTATGCTATAGCATTATGTCATTCTGTAGGAGCGATCTAAGCATTGCATGTTAAAGTCCCCCAGGGGGACTTCAATGTAATGTAAAAAAAAAAGTTATAAAAGTTTAAATCACCCCCCTTTTGCCATATCTATTATTAAAAAATCTAAATCATAAAATAAAAATATTTATTTGGTATCCCCGCGTCCGTAAAGGTTCGATCTATCAAAATAGTGCATTATTTTTCCCGCACGGTGAACGTCGTCCGAAAAAAAAAAAAAAAAGAATGCCAGAAATGCACTTTTTTAGTTACCCTGTCTCCCAGAAAGAACGCAATAAAAAGCGATCAGAAAGAAATGATGGACATCCCAGGCCTTAGACATAACTCGCTCTCAACCTAAATCCCCCCCGATAACCACACAAATCCTAAAAGAGCTAAGCAAAAGAACTACCCAAAAGCTGGTAGCGAATGGAAAACAAGATGTGAAGACCTACTTTTCCATGTTCTTTCATGTTTTTATGTTTCCTTTATAATTTTGTAATTGCCGAAGCCTGAATACCCAGAATTCACCGAAAAGGTCAGAAACAGGCGATACAATAGAATTCAGCTCGTTAAAAGAAAGGTTATGTAAGAAATGTACAAAAATGTCTGAAAATAAACCTTTGTCATTCCTTGAAAAATACAACTCGTCCCGCAAAAAACAAGCCCTCATACAGCGACGTCGATGGGTAAATAAAGGAGTTATGATTTTTTTGAAGGGGGGAGGAAAAAAAACGAAAATGGAAAAAGGGCCACGTCATTAAGGCGTTAATCCTCCCTGTAACAGCACCATTGTGTCCGCACCATTACCCTGATGGCATATGTAAAGTGTTGGGCTGTAACTGTTTCTACAAGTAAGCGAGCTCTACTGACCGTTCCCTGTTTTGCTAATAACGTTATTCCTGTGTGCGGACTACGTTATTGTCAACTACTGGATTCACGGCAGAGGACAGAACGGTGGCGTCATAAGTGACAAAAAGGACTCTAAGGTAAGCCGCGTATTGTTTTTCCCGCGTGAAACTCTCCCAGTGGTAACTTGGTCGGATCCCGAGCTATCCCCAGGGGAGGAGATGGTAGAGCACCATAAGAAGGCCTCAATTCTGCCCCGCTATCTCCTCGGCTGTGGGCCCGCTCCTTGGACGCTGCATTGCTATGAATGTCTCTAAGGCCGTTTTCACATAGCCAAGAAAATTGCGTGAGATTTGTGCATTGCAAGACTCGCACGAATATGAAACCTATTCACACATACATGAGTGATTTTTTCCCCGCATCACATTGCACTGCAATGCGGTAAACAAATAGCGGTATACCCTATCTTTGCGCATGCCCTCGCATCCCATCACCTATTGTGTCCAGTGGGGCCGGTGGCAGCGTCGCACCACATGCTAGGTGCACACGAAGTCTCGCTATTGGAAACAGTGAGAGAAACTCTGTGATCCTACGCAGCTGTTAGCTGCGGCAGAGGATCACTATTTTGCCGAAGTAATACGAGGCATCTGCGGGAATATCGCATGTTGGTGAGCGCGATATCAGGCCATTATTCGCGGCCTGATATCGCTCTCTACTGTATGAAGTTAACCTAAGTCATCTTTTGCAAGTTCTGACTTCTAGAAAGCAGATGTGTGTCGCACACATTGTTTTATATGCCTCGTCTGTCCCTGCTTTTGTAACACTTTTGTGCTGCACTCCGTTGTAACTAACCTTTCACAGCACTAAGAGTATATGTGTAGGGCCCCAGAACACCATCCTGGTCCCCTCCATAAATTTCATACATGTTTTGTCTCATGTGGATGCAGAAGAGTGAGTCCCAGCAACAGAGAGAGTGCACTACCCAGTTTTTTGAAACCAGGTACCTGTTTACACCACAGGCTTTTCCTGTGCAGCCGTCCGTCATTAGGATCACCGCACAGAGGTACTTGTTTGAGACACCCACGCATCTGCTGTTCAGGGTGTATATTGGCTAAGCCTTCCTGAATAATTGTGTTTGCCAGAGTGTATGCGGAGTGACCCGTACCCCCCTTCCTCCTCCGGAGTGCTCCCAATCCAGGACCAGTGACATACAGATAACGTAGACTATAGGGCTGTATTTATCCTGTGTATCTCCCCATTAGGTCATCAGATAACTTTCCAGAAGAGCAGAAGGATGAAGGGGAGTCCACACAGGCTGGTGGGGTATCTCCGTGGGCAACCGTTCAACGGGCATCGCAGCTCCCTGGAGTTCTCGGGCAGCCATCCACATCAGGTGTCATCAGCCAACAGCCAGCCCCCACAGAGCACATTCGTTTGCCCAATCTGTCTCTTGGTTTGCTCGTAGATCAGAATGTTCTTAGCTACCTGCAAACCAGGAGGCACAAGGATCGGATGCATCTGTACTGCCATAGTCTGGCCCCAAACTTCAGGGAGCTGCCTATGCAGAAGGTCCTGCTGCAGCGAACAAGAGTTGGCAGGAGTAGCTTGAGTGGGTGCGTTAACTCTGACCTTGTCACGGTGGTTGCTACTCTGCCTAAAACGGTGGCTTGTGCGGCAGGTGCGACTGCAATATGGATTCCTGGTGAGAGTAATTAGTAGCTAGTATAAGCTCGGTGTGACGCAGGTGCCTTTGACTACGTTGCGATGATGAAATAAAGAGACAAGTCCATGGGAATATCAGTAAAACCGAAGGCACACAGTATACTGGAATTTGCAGACTAAATACACTATTCACAATCTTCAAATCACAGGCAGTAAATTCTCCAGCAATATCTTGCGCACATGCAATGACATACATTTATTCTTTAGCTCTCTCTGAAAAATGAGACTGCCAGGCCAAGTTAAGTAGTTGCTATGCTAGGAGGTTATTTGTGGAAGAATGGAAAGAATAATGCAGGTTCTCCTGTGGACATACTGACTTCCAATCGTGCAGAGACTCACTGTTGCGGTGCCTGCTTTCTTTCTAGCTCCAGCGGGGTCTGCCCTGGCTTAGAGACCTTCTGGCAAGGTTGAAGAAGACTCCTCTCTGTCCTCCAGCTCTCCCCTCTGGCTGACTCCATGGCCAGACTTGCCCAGAGTCAGGCTCCTCTTCTCCAGGCCTGACCTGGACTGGACTAGACTCATCTGGCTAGGCTGGACTAAACACTGGCTAACCCCACCCATGCCCTGTCTTTTATACTCTCCCCACTAACCAATCTTGAGCTAAGTGGATTCTTTCTACCCAATCCCAGTCCTAGCTAGGGGTGATTGACAGATGTGTGAGCAGGTTAGGATGAATTCTACATAGTCATGCAGTGTTAGTTAGAGAAGACGCCAGACATTTACCCTCAATAACCCTTTAAGGTCAATACACATCACTAAACATTCGTATACATACACATACACACTCCACAGGAGGTAGCTATAAAAGTGCTGTGGGACTCCAACTCGGGTACTACACTGGCCATTAAGGTCGCTATCACAAACTTGTTTGAGGCAGCCATGCCTCCATACAAAACAGATGAGTACTTCTTAGCCCTTGACCCCTGGAGGCTCACTAGAACCAGGCGTCACTCTGCTCCAGCAGCGTACCAGCCGGCACCTTCAACACTGCCCCTACACCATCTCACAAGATATAGGCCCTATTAAACTGGCCATGTGTCTCAGGCTTCCTCACAGCACACCTATGGCTAGTTTCATAGCCGCGAGCCGGCTACCCGGCTACCCACCCTCAGCTCCCCTTCCAAGTCATCCATCTGTGATGGAATCTCACCATCAGCCTGGCCCCAGAGGCATTAACCAAGACTAACGCCCTGAGACATATGACCCTCATTCACCAGAGGAGACTTATTTTAATGAAGTGTTTTTTATGTACCTATTTTTTTTTAGCAGTTTGCTATGTTTTTCTTTTCAACATGGCATGAATGTACTTTTTACTTTTCTGCTGTATAAACAAATTTTCGATTTCAAGCTGTAGTACTTTATTCATCTGACAGAGTAAACGGGTGCATGTGTACATAGTAGGCCTTGGTTGAAAAGCAACTTTTTAAACAAAAAAACTCCTTTATGTACCAAGGGAGGTATTGGGATTACCTATGTATGGATTCTGGCATGGCTTTCAATTTCTTGTCATTGGCTTATATACAGTCTAATATTAAAGGGGTTGTCCCGCGCCGAAACGTTTTTTTTAAAAAATTCAATAGGCCCCCCGTTCGGCGCGAGACAAACCCAATGCATGGGTTAAAAAAAACAAAACGTTTAGTACTTACCCGAATCCCCACGCTGCGGCGACTTCTTCCTTACCTTAGCAAGATGGCCGCCGGGATCTTCACCCACGATGCACCGCGGGTCTTCTCCCATGGTGCACCGTGGGCTCTGTGCGGTCCATTGCCGATTCCAGCCTCCTGATTGGCTGGAATCGGCACACGTGACGGGGCGGAGCTATGCGATGACGTGTAGAAGGGGGCGGAGCCAGAACTCCGCTCGTGCTGAGACCCAAGAGAAGGGAGAAGACCCTTCTGCGCAAGCGCGTCTAATCGGGAGATTAGACGCTGAAATTAGACGGCACCATGGAGACGGGGACGCCAGCAATGGAGTAGGTAAGTGAATAACTTCTGTATGGCTCATAATTAATGCACGATGTATATTACAAAGTGCATTAATATGGCCATACAGAAGTGTATAGACCCACTTGCTTTCTCGGGACAACCCCTTTAACTTGCAGGAATGCTGCCTTCCAATAGGTGGCACTCCAGAGGTATTGCTCAATCTCCCTTATTTGCATGCCAATGTCAAAAAGAACATGGTTGACTTAGTACTTGAAAAAAAGAGCAGTCTGGTTTCACATTGTCTTTGTTCCATCATTATGATTTTTGGTTCTTGAACAATTACGAGGTATTGGTTACTAAGTTGGCAAACTTCTACACATAGACTAAGTGTGTCAATATACAATCTTCGCAAACCCAAAACAAAGAGGCACAAGTTTGCCAAATTAGGTTAAGCTCGCAACCCATGTCAAGGGTCCTCGTTGTCTTTCAAGTCTTTAACTAAATGTGCCAATAAGTAACTATCTAAAACAATAAATTGAAAAAATATATAGCGTTTGGAGAGATCAGTTCATCTGCCTCCTTGAACATAGTCCATCTGCCTCCTTGAACATAGTCCATCTGTCATGTGTCTGCTCCCTGAGGACTCAGAAAGTAGTCCGCGAAGAAGTCCCTGACTCGGAGAGCAAATGCTGCTGGTCTGCCATGCAACATGGGGTCATCCCCAACTTTCCTTGGAAGAGTTGTCGGTTGAGCCTCTTCTGCATTCCAACCAGCATTGTTGTCCCGGCAAGAGTTATGCAGGACCTCGCAGGCTCTGATTACCGCACACATGATGCCAGGTTTCAGCTGAAGGGCACTGGGGAAAACTCTCCACTTGTTGGTGAGAATCCCAAAGGCACACTACAAAATGCCAGGCACGGGTGAGAGAGTAATTAAATGCCCGCCTCCTGATGTCCATGTCCCTGTGTGCAAAGGGACACAAGACATGATTCGCCAGGCCAAATCCCTCATCTGCCTCAGTGACGAATGGGGCTGGTGGACCTCACGAACCACGAAGAACCCGTGGTTCTTGCAGGGACAGCTGTTTGGCACAAAGTTGCTGAACCATTCTGGACGCCCTGAAAATGCACGAATCTGCAGCGCTTCCATAGGCCCTGATATCAACAAGCAGAAATGGATAGTTACTATCAGCAACCGCCAACAGCACTACCGAGAAGTACTGCTTATAATTGAAATACCGGGACCCTGAGTGTGGCGGCTTTTTAACACGGATGTGTTTGCCGTCCAGCGCCCCAATGCAGTTGGGAAACTGTGCAGCATCCAGAAATCCATCGGCAACCTCCAACCAATCTCAGAGCGATTGGAACATAGAGCATGTACGTACCGCCGGGTGACCGGGAGTCTTTTCCCGATGGAGATACATGACACGTGTTGCTGTCCATGTGTGTAATCCCGGATCGCACCTCCTTCAAGTTTATCGAACTGCTGCACCGACAAATGACTGAAGGCGATGAACTTATCCGGATGGTGCCTCACGTCATCGAAAAGAGTGTAGAAATGCTCCTTACTCTGTGACACCAGAGGATGAACTCAGAAGACCCTCCTCCTCATTCTAGGCACCTCCTCCCGCATCTCATGTGACTGCCCAAATCTACGAGACAGCAACCAAGGCAGAAGAACATCCTCTGCCAAAGAAGTCACGTCCCCGAGGTCAGAAACAATCTCACAAACCCATAAAAGACCAAGAAGCACCTCAGAATAGTGCAGCACCGCGCCGCGCCTGTCACCGAGTTATAGCTGCTTGCAGTAGACAGGGTCAGCATCGACAAGTTCCCATCTTATCAGCGTGCGCAATAGCGCTGGGTTTGATGGAACGGGAAAAAATACATCACATCGACGAAGGTTTACCCGTAAATTAGCTTTGTTCATGTTTGTTCACGTGTAAATACACTCGGCATACTTTCGTCTGTGGAGGCCCGTAGGCCGGCTTCACATGTGCAACACGCAATGAATAAAACCCATGGATTTCAATGGGTTTGTCCACATGCTCTATTTTCCTGCGCATTAGTGCACCCAAAGTCCCCATAGAAGTCAATGGTGATGAGTAGTAGTGCACCAAATATGCTAGGAGGTGCGTGGCACTGTGTAATTGCGCAGGAAAAGAATGCATCTTGAACTCATTAGACTAATGAGCCATTTTAATGGCTGGAAGTCTTGGTGCACAAATGAAAATGCAAAAAGTACAGTGAAATACGCCGATCCGTGTGCAAAAGAGCAACGTCTGTACCACAATGTGTCGCTTATGCTTGTGTCATGTCGGCCTTAGAATGAGCTTCAGATTCAAAATACTCTTTCAATCTGACATGAAAATGTAAAGTAAAACTACAGAATAATTATATACTTTTTATATAATTTTAATTCCGCCTATTCTTTTCTCAGGCAATGCTAATTCTGACTTTGCATCCTCAGGCATCCGCGGATTACACAACCCAAATGATGTGATACAAACTGCAAACTGTAAGGATTGTGAATGTATGACATCAGTAAAGCAATCAGTTGGGCAGACATTGTACATCACGGACCGTATATATTACCAGGAACTATGCAGACAATTCCAACCAGACGCTGGTAATTCATATAGCAGCCACCAGATGGCGCCACCTTGCTGCACAATTCTTACTTTCCTGTAGGGTTACTAAGGCATTCCTAGAGCCAAGCAAACAACGTTTTGAGGATTTGTAGCTTTAGAATCGAAGTAGTACAATATAATGTGAGAACCCGTTTATATGAGGCTCACATAAGAATCTCCGACTCTAAACAGTAGTAACCCCCCCCCCCCCCCCCCCGCCCCCCGGTCTGCGCCTCACTAAACCAGGCGCTGGTCTGCGAATACACAATACCACTATTACATCTGAAACTGACAAACTCTAATATAGTCAACAAGGCGAACACAGCGGTGGTTATAAAAGAGCAACAAGTGACATTTGTGAAAAGACAAGAGGTGACGCTTCTATTGGCTAACCAGAAACGTTACATCCGCAAGCTTTCTGGGCGGCTCGGCCCTTTCATCAGGCTGATGTAACATCGTATACCAACCGGGCTCACATGACTGTGTATGCTGGTGGGCTGCGCTCATATCTCTCACACGCAGCAAGAATGCAACGACATGCCTACTTGCTGCGTGCTGTCGATCCCCATGCGCTATCTTGGCGTGTATGTGCGTGCGTAATACGTGCCAGGATAGAATATGCCGGGATTATATTTGCACGCATATTTAACGCGGCACAATTAAAGTCTATGGGACTTTGCTACTGCGTATTATGTACGCAAAAACAGCAGGTAATAGGCCGTGAGCAGAGAGCCGTGTGAGCGGCCTGATGAAGAGCTGCTATATACAAGAGTATTTAACAACACGGATGTTTCTGGCCGATACAATGTTACACTATTTTTGCTCTGCATCAAAATTTATTGTAAAATAAGCCCCAGATTCAGCAGCCGGCACGGACGTTGCGCAGTGCGGCGAGGCACTACGATGTACAAACGACTACATGTGGAACCCAGATTTACATTTTCAGTTGTTTATGTATTTTTCATGCAATCATTATCCTACGGGGTATTTTTGGTCTCCTGTCAGTGCGTCTCATTGGATTATCGTATTACAACCACTTTCCTAGTAAACTCTGAAAACAAGTATGAAGACGGAATTATCCTTTCTCATTCATTCATTCTGTCATTCATTCATTCATTCATTCATTCATTCATTCAGTACCCTTGCTATTGTTTTCCCAGCCTCTCCTCCTCCTTTTGACTGACGGACCTTCCCTATAGCAGTATATGGAGTTATTAACATTCTGCACAATGTAGAATACAATATGTTGACAAAAGTATTGGCCCCCTCAGCAGTCCTGTGCAGCCCGGTGATGTATGAGCATTGGGTATAAAGGAGAGGATCACACAGGAGACCCCAGTACAGAAACCATCAGATGTCACCAGGTGTAGAGCTGACAACGAGGTCTGGTGGGGGGATGTCACCAGGTGTAGAGCTGACAACAGGGTCTGGTGGGGGATGTCACCAGGTGTAGTGCTGACAACGGGGTCTGGTGGTGGGATGTCAACAGGTGTAGAGCTGACAACGAGGTCTGGTGGGGGGATGTCACCAGGTGTAGAGCTGACAACAGGGTCTGGTGGTGGGATGTCACCAGGTGTAGAGCTGACAACGGGGTCTGGTAGGGGGGATGTCACCAGATGTAGAGCTGACAACGGGGTCTGCTGGAGAGATGTCACCAGGTGTAGTGCTGACAAGTGGGTCTGGTGGTGGGATGTCACCAGGTGTAGAGCTGACAACGGGGTCTGGTAGGGGGATGTCACCAGGTGTAGAGCTGACAACGGGGTCTGGTAGGGGGATGTCACCAGGTGTAGAGTTGACAACAGGGTCTGGTGGTGGGATGTCACCAGGTGTAGAGCTGACAACGGGGTCTGGTAGGGGGATGTCACCAGGTGTAGGGCTGACAGCGGGGTCTGGTGGTGGGATGTCACCAGGTGTAGAGCTGACAATGGGGTCTGGTGGGGGGATGTCACCAGGTGTAGGGCTGACAGCGGGGTCTGGTGGTGGGATGTCACCAGGTGTAGAGCTGACAATGGGGTCTGGTGGGGGGATGTCACCAGGTGTAGAGCTGACAACAGGGTCTGGTGGGGGATGTCACCAGGTGTAGAGCTGACAACAGGGTCTGGTGGGGGATGTCACCAGGTGTAGAGCTGACAACGGGGTCTGGTGGGGGATGTCACCAGATGTAGAGCTGACAACAGGGTCTGCTGGTGGGATGTCACCAGGTGTAGAGCTGACAACGGGGTCTGCTGGTGGGATGTCACCAGGTGTAGAGCTGACAATGGGGTCTGGTAGGGGGATGTCACCAGGTGTAGAGCTGACAACAGGGTCTGGTGGTGGGATGTCACCAGGTGTAGAGCTGACAACGGGGTCTGGTGGGGGATGTCACCAGATGTAGAGCTGACAACAGGGTCTGCTGGTGGGATGTCACCAGGTGTAGAGCTGACAACGGGGTCTGCTGGTGGGATGTCACCAGGTGTAGAACTGACAACGGGGTGTGGTAGGGGGATGTCACCAGGTGTAGAGCTGACAAAAGGGTCTGGTGGTGGGATGTCACCAGGTGTAGAGCTGACAACGGGGTCTGGTTGGGGGATGTCACCAGATGTAGAGCTGACAATGGGGTCTGGTGGTGGGATGTCACCAGGTGTAGAGCTGATAACGGGGTCTGGTGGTGGGGGGATGTCACCAGATGTAGAGCTGACAACGGGGTCTGGTGGAGGGATGTCACCAGGTGTAGAGCTGACAACGGGGTCTGGTAGGGGGATGTCACCAGGTGTAGAGCTGACAACGGGGTCTGGTGGGGGGATGTCACCAGATGTAGAGCTGACAACGGGGTCTGGTGGAGGGATGTCACCAGGTGTAGAGCTGACAACGGGATCTGGTAGGGGGATGTCACCAGGTGTAGAGCTGACAACGGGGTCTGGTGGTGGGATGTCACCAGGTGTAGAGCTGACAACGGGGTCTGGTGGGGGATGTCACCAGGTGTAGATCTGACAACAGGGTCTGGTGGAGGGATGTCACCAGGTGTAGAGCTGACAACGGGGTCTGGTGGTGGGATGTCACCAGGTGTAGAGCTGACAACGGGGTCTGGTGGTGGGATGTCACCAGGTGTAGAGCTGACAACGGGGTCTGGTGGAGGGATGTCACCAGGTGTAGAGCTGACAACGGGGTCTGGTGGTGGGATGTCACCAGGTGTAGAGCTGACAACGGGGTCTGGTGGGGGATGTCACCAGGTGTAGATCTGACAACAGGGTCTGGTGGTGGGATGTCACCAGGTGTAGAGCTGACAACTGGGTCTGGTGGTGGGATGTCACCAGGTATAGAGCTGACAACGGGGTCTGGTGGGGGGATGTCACCAGGTGTAGAGCTGACAACGGGGTCTGGTGGGGGATGTCACCAGGTGTAGATCTGACAACAGGGTCTGGTGGTGGGATGTCACCAGGTGTAGAGCTGACAACTGGGTCTGGTGGTGGGATGTCACTAGGTATAGAGCTGACAACGGGGTCTGGTGGGGGGATGTCACCAGGTGTAGAGCTGACAATGGGGTCTGGTGGTGGGATGTCACCAGGTGTAGAGCTGACAACGGGGTCTGGTGGTGGGATGTCACCAGGTGTAGAGCTGACAACGGGGTCTGGTGGTGGGATGTCACCAGGTGTAGAGCTGTTTTGTAAGGCTAAAATTAATTATTAAGCAGTTGAAAATGCACTTACGGACTTATTCACACAAGTGCATGTATGGCACCTTTTTACTCCTGACTGTAAATACACAACCATCTGAGGCATTGGTTCCCAATGTTTTCGTTCACACAGGCGATTATACGGCGTGTAAAAGTGTCTACCCACTAAAAATAGAAAATACGTGACCGAAATACGTGCCGTTGCATATACAACGGCCGAAAAGATAGTTCTGAAAGTATGAACAGGCGAGAATACGGTTACTAGCTCTAGCTCTAGCTAGAAAGCGTCCTTTCTGGCAATTATATGCCATGGACGTGCAAACATAAATGCGCCTACGCTCGTGTGAATAAGCCCTTAGTTCCATGCCAAATATTACACAACGGCCCAGGTTGGTACTGCAGTCCCATTCACTTCCATACGACTCAGCCTGCAATACCAACCTCGGCCACAGCACAATGTACGGAGCTGGGTGCTTCTTGCAGCAAAACATCCCCTTTAAAATGCACAAGTTACTTGACATGTGACGTGTTTAAGGGGTTGTCTCCTAGTGAAGACCCTGATCGCTGCGGCTCTGGCTCCCAAGCTACTCAACAGTCAGCTGATATCGCCAGCCGAAGTTTCTGCATGTCATAAATTTGCACTGCAGGTAAAATGTATTACATGCTGGTCCCGACTTAGCGGCTCTCTGTTCCGGCTCATAAAGGGGCTCCTAGCAACACACGGGCGCGGATTCTCTTCAATATCCTGATCCTTATATTAGATTTTTCCTTTATTTTTTCTCCTAAAATCTGATGCATATTTTCGATGACAACTGAGAATTACGATACTAGTTTATTTTTGAATAGTTCAGAATATATAATTTGCATATGCAAAGTAGCCCATCATTATCTTTTCAAGTCTCTAAAATGCAGAAGAGATAATTATGTTCTATTACATGTTCCCGGCAGTCGGGATGACAATGACAGCCATTTCATATGGGGAGAAAGTGTGAAGAAAAAGGGAAACTTTTTTTCCCTTTTTTTACAATTTGTTACTTTTTGTTATAAAGTTACATTTTATATAATAAATACAGAATGACGGATTCAGGATGTTTTTGTTTTTCTATTGAAGGGGTTGTTTGAGTTTTGGCTCCTTATACTTTCCCCGCTCTCGCTGTGTCCCGTGGTGCCGCGCCGGGCCTCCCCGGTGACATCACGTTTACAGGCTGCCCAGCGATCGATCACTGAGCTCTGTTATTGGTTGCAGCGCCTGTGACGTCCCGTAAGCCGGGTGCGACTGCAGCCTGTAGACAAACAACAGAGCGGAGGAGGTGAGGGTCAGCCTATCTGTTGTGTTACTGTTTGGCGAATGCATTTTACACAGGATCTATAACTCGGACAACCCCTTTAATTAACAAATGTTGCTATTGTTTAACCCCTTAATGACCGCTGATACGCCTTTCGACAGCCTGTATCGGCGGCGGTCTATGTATGAAGAAAG